>NC_138558.1:42294745-42616778 GCF_964273705.1 Natrix helvetica
AAGGCCTGTTAAGTAAGTAAGCTCTCCGTTGGGAGAGCGAGTGTGCAGAGAAGTGTAATGAGAGTGGTATGGAAGAACACGCACAAACCAGCATCCAGGGACACTGAATAGTGTAAAATATAGTAGTTTACTATGTGGAAATATAGAGGTATTCAGAGTTCAGTTTACAGTCCAAGTCATACACGGTTCAGTCAGTCAGTTATCAAATAATCAGTCTAGCACACAAAGTAGCTAACAGTAGCAAAACACAGTACCTCACAATACACTGATCAGCGTCTAACAAACAAAGAGCTAACAGTCATCCTGGCTCCCTCTTATGGCTGCTTGAGGTAACAGCAACCCATTCACATTACAGCAGTACTTAAAGCTACAGTACCACCATCCTGATTTATATATTGCTAACCCAACTGTTAGCTTACATTCCTAACAAGGCCATTCATTATAGTCAGTCTCTGGTCAATGACCATAGCAGAGTTTAAAACAGAAATGCACATGCTTGAAGAAGTGCTATAGAAATCAAAGGATATCAATAAATACAGAATATAAATTTCAAAGTTGCATTTCAAAGCAAGCTAACTTTCAAGTTACTACGTGTATTTAAATCATGTTAAACTAGAAGTGTCAAAGAATTATTGCAAAATGGTTGCTTTCATAAAGTTCAAACTTACATTGCGTTAGCCTAGTTAACATCCAATAAGCCCATCCCTAAAATAAATATCTGTCTTTTGCAAAAAGCTAATCTTGGGCATCATTGACATACCTTAAAACCTGAGCTACTATGGTAGCATATTTCTATTTTGTCAGATTCTCTTAGACAAACTGCATAAAGGACATTGGAGCCGATTCTGAGACACATTTTGCTACTAAGTAAATTTATATGCGCATACATGTAAAGATTTATTATATACTCTGGGCTATTTTATAATGAATGAAAAGATAAATAATGAAACATAATACATTTAGCTAAAAACTAAACCCAGAATGCTTGCCACACTTACATTCTGATGATGAACAGATTTCAGGAAAAAAAGAATTACAGGCTTTTAAAGCAATGAAATTGATCTACACCAGCGGTTCTCAAATAGTGGGGCGCGCCCCCCTGGGGGGGCGCGAGGCTCTGTAAAGGGGGGCGCGAAGGCTCCCTTTCCATCTGGGTGCAACGGCGGCGAAGGCGTGGGCGAGGCATAATATATCCCGCCTGGAAGTGGCAGCACTTCGGACTGGATTTTCATTGGAGCCGCGGGCTGGAGCTGTGCAAGAAGCCTGCTCGGGCGGGGGTGGGAGGGAGGGAAGCATGGGACCGCCCGTCTTCGCCACCGCGTAGCTCGCCTCCCCGCCAGCAGCTCCACTGCCAGCATTCCATCTGGAAGCGGAAGCGCAACAGCCGCTGTTGGGGAAGGGACAAAGGGGCGGCGGTCGCCCGATCTTGCCACCGCCACCCCTTCACCCCTGGTAATGGCGACTGTTGTGCTGCTGCTTCCAGCTGGGATGCTGGAGGAGCTGCTGGCAGGGAGGGAGGGAAGAAGGGCAGAAGGGAGGTGGAAGGAAGGAAAGAAAAGCAGACACGCCGGAGGGAAAGAGGAAAGAAGGCAAGCAGGCAGGAAGGAGGCAGAAGGAAGGAGGGAAGAATGGAACTGGAAGGGAGGCAGGGAAGGAGGGAGGGAGAAAGGAAGGATAGGAGGATAGGGAAAGAGGAAAGAAGGCAGGCAGGCAGAAGGGAGGGAGGTGCAAGGAAGGAAGGAAGCATAGATAAGCAGGAGGGAAAGAAGGCAGGCAGGCAGGAGGAAAGAGGAAGGAGGGAACTGGAAGGGAGGCAGGGAAGGAGGGAGGGAGAAAGGAAGGATAGGAGGATAGGGAAAGAGGAAAGAAGGCAGGCAGGCAGAAGGGAGGGAGGTGCAAGGAAGGAAGGAAGCATAGATAAGCAGGGGGGAAAGAAGGCAGGCAGGCAGGGGGAAAGAGGAAGGAGGGAACTGGAAGGGAGGCAGGAAGGAAGGGAAGGAGGAAGGGAGGGTGGAAGGAAGGATAGACAAGTAAGAGGGAAAGAGGAAAGAAAGCATGTGACTACGGTGGGAGACGAGGAAAGACCGGTGTGCTATGTTATGCAGAGGTGTACTTATAACAATTTTATAGACAAATGATACTATTTACAGTCACGCGGGGGGGGGGGCGCGAAATGTTTTCTTCTTCCTAGGGGGGGGGGCATGACAGAAAATAATTGAGAAGCATTGATCTACACTAACTTTGGACAAGAACAATTCAACTACCAATATGCACACTCTGAAATCTTTATTTTAGAGAATTAAGTAACATTTATACCTGACCCTTTTTTTAATCCACTTTTTGAATTTATTTATGAATTTATCACAGTAATTTGTAACCATGTACAAATTATCAGATTTGAATTTGTTAAAGTCATACTTAAATATTAATAAAAAGTATAATGGGAAACATGTTTTTATAATAAATAAAATATATAATAGAGCTAGTTTAGTCTAGAAGACTGTGAGTTCAAGTCCTGCCTTAGCCCTGAAAGCCACATGATTAGGGTTGATTGTAGCTAGAAGTATTACATTCTTACTGGTTTCATCATCACCATCTTGTCAGCACTCTCTTCCATACAGTAAATTGTTTCTTCCTAACAGATGCCAACATTTGATTCCAAATATTGCCAAATGTTTGTGATTAATTCCACTGCCCGAAGTACAGACCATATGATGAAGAGGTTTATTCAACACAGTTTTAATTAAATGTTTTTTAAAAGTTGTAAGGGGTTATAAGGATGGGGGGGAGGGGTTGTAGGGATGTGGGGGGGGGAACTGGTTAGGAGGGATGGAAGAGCCAGGCACCTAGGTGTGGTCGAAAGAGGAGGGAGCGGAGTGGGGGAGGAGAGGGAAGAAAGCATTCCTGTGCAGGGCACCTTAATACCAACGGTCGTGGGGAGGGGCAGGTGCGAGGACAGTTTAAGAGCACGTAGTCGGTTGGGAGACCGGGGTTTTTGGTCATTCCCGGTCGTTTGTACCAACCCCTGCATACTAGGTGGTCAGGATCGACAGACCCAAGGCCTGAGACTGCTGTTATGCAATGCGAGGTCCGTTGTCAATAAGGCCCCCCTCATCTACGATCTAATTTTGGAGGGGGACCCGGACCTCGCCGGAATAACCGAGACCTGGTTGGGCCACGAGGGAGGTTTACCCCTTGTGGAAATGTGCCCCCCAGGTTATCGAGCATTTCACCAGCCTCGGGCCCAGGGAAGGGGCGGTGGGGTAGCAGTGATTATCCGGGAAGACTTAGAGCCGAGAGAGTTCACTGTGCCGCAGACATCCGGGTGTGAGTCCCTCGTCGTGAGATGGGCCCAGGGAGGCAGTTGGGCCTGCTGATAGTATACCTGGCTCCTCGCTATACTTCAGCGGCCCTGCCCGAACTCCTTGAGCTGATCTCATCGGTGGCGGTTGAGACCCCCAAACTTTTAGTGATGGGGGATTTTAATCTGCCGTCGATGGGAGAAGCGTCTGAGGGGGTTCGGGAGTTCATGGCTTCCATGACAGCCATGGACCTGACCCAGTTAATTCAGGGCCCTACTCACGAGGGAGGCCACACCCTGGACCTTGTTTTTGTCTCTGGCCAGTGGACGAGTGATCTGGGAATAGGGGATCTAGACACTATTCCCCTGTCATGGTCGGATCACTCACTTCTCCGGCTGGACTTCCCTGGTGCTACCCCCCGCCGCGAGGAGGCGGAACTGGAAGGTATTAGATGGTTCCGCCCCAAGCGCCTGATGGAACCGGATAGGTTCCAGACGAAGCTTGGGCCACCTCCTGTGGACCTGACCCGCCCCCGAGTGGAGGACCTGGTAGTCACATGGAATAGTGCGACTACCGGGGCCCTGGACCGGGTGGCGCCTTTGCGGCCTCTCCTGCAGCGACGAACCACCCTGGCACCTTGGTTTACCGAGGAGCTAAGGGTGATGAAACGCCACAAGAGACGCCTAGAGAGTCGTTGGAGATCCTCCCGCTCCGAATTTGACCGAGCACAGGCACGAGCCTATTTGAAGACGTACCTTGTGGCATTAAGAGCGGCCAAACGTCAACATTGTGCCGCTCTTATTGCGTCTGCAGATAACCGCCCTGCCGCCCTGTTTCGGGTGACCCGTTCCCTCTTGTTTGAGAGACCACGGGAAGCCCCTCTACAGGGCAGAGCAGAGGAGTTTGGGAATTATCTACAGGACAAAGTCGCTCAAATCCGGATGGGATGGACCCCTTTCAGTGGTTCAGTAGAGACGCCCGTCGCGAGTCTTGAGGGACCGCTTTGGGAGGAGTTTGACTCGGTTGCCATCGAGGATTTGGACAGGTTGCGTGGACGTCTGCGACCCACCACATGTTTATTGGACCCGTGTCCCTCCTGGCTTGTACTGGCATCCTGGGAGGTTACGCGCGACTGGCTCCTGGGCCTGGTGAACGCCTCGTTGGGTGAGGGGTCTCTACCGGCCGCCTTGAAAGAGGCGGTGGTGAGGCCCCTGCTCAAGAAGCCTTCCCTGGACCCAACGGACCTAGTCAATTATCGTCCAGTCTCCAACCTTCCTTTTTTAGCGAAGGTTGTAGAGAGTGTGGTAGCACAGCAGTTCCCACGTCACCTGGAGGAAAATGATTATCTAGACCCGCGCCAGTCCGGCTTCCGACCCGGGCACAGCACGGAGACGGCCTTGGTCGCATTGGTTGATGATCTCTGGAGGGCCAGAGATAGGGGTTGTTCCTCTATCCTGGTCCTATTAGATCTCTCGGCGGCGTTCGATACCATCGACCATGGTATCCTGTTGCACCGGCTAGAGGGGCTGGGAGTCAGGGGCACCGTTTTACGGTGGTTTGGCTCCTACCTCTCTGGTCGGACGCAACGTGTGTTGACAGGGGAGCAGAGTTCGACCCGGAGGCCACTCACATGTGGAGTGCCACAGGGATCGGTGCTCTCGCCTCTCCTGTTCAACACATATATGAAACCGTTGGGCGAGATCATCCGTGGTTTTGGAGTGGGATATCATCTGTATGCTGATGACACTCAGCTATACATTTCCACTCCGAACCACCCCAATGAGGCCGTCGAAATGATGTCCCGGTGTCTGGAGGCCGTACGGGTCTGGATGGATGGCAACCGACTAAAACTCAACCCTTCCAAGACGGAGTGGCTGTGGCTTCCGGCCTCCCGGTTCAACCAGGTGCTCCCATCTCTGGCCATCGGGGGCGTCCAACTAGCCCCCATGGAACAGGTGCGCAATTTGGGCGTCCTCCTGGATGCCCGGCTGTCCATGGACAACCATGTAACAGCCGTGGCAAGGGGGGCGTTCCATCAGGTCCGCCTGATGCGCCAATTGCGCCCCTTATTGGACCGGGATGCCCTACGCACAGTCACCCATGCGCTAGTGACGTCTCGCCTGGATTACTGCAATGCTCTCTACATGGGGCTTCCCTTGAGATGCACTCGGAGACTACAGTTGGTCCAGAACGCGGCCGCGCGGGTGATTATGGGGAGGACTAGATACTCCCCTGTAACACCTCTCCTGCGCGAGCTGCACTGGCTGCCTGTGGTCTACCGAGTGCGTTTCAAGGTTTTGATTATGATCTTTAAAGCGCTCCATGGCACAGGGCCTAGTTATATGCAGGATCGCATCCTGCCCCACACATCCCTACGACCAATTCGCGCACACAGAGAGGGACTTCTCCGGGTGCCGTCCGCCAAACAGTGTCGGGGGGCGACACCCAGGAGCAGAGCCTTCTCTGTGATGGGCCCAGCCCTGTGGAATGACCTCCCCCGTGATATCAGGATTATTTCCGACCTCCGCTCCTTCCGTGTACAGCTGAAGACCCACCTCTTTCAATTATCCGGCCTGGCTCAATCGCAATCGTAATCTTCCCATTCCTCCAAACTGTTTTTAAACTGTCTGTAAATATTAATTTTTTGGGTTTCTACAATTGGGGTATTTTAAAGCTGATTTTTAACTGTCTATTGATGTAATTTGTTTCCTCCTCCGTGTATGTATGTGTGTATGTATGTGTGTTGTATATGTATGTACATTTGGTGTTGTTATATATTTTTTATGTTTTATGCTCCATTGTACGCCGCCCCGAGTCCTACTTGGAAAGGGAGCGGCTAATAAATCCAAATTTATTATTATTATTATTATTATTACAGTGAAGCTAAGGTACTATATAGAATCATTCATTCATTTTACTAAAAATGCCAGTTTTGTTGAAACTGTCCATAGAAATGGGTCATAAACTATTCAATGAGTTATCAATATTCTTGCTGCATTACCCTCACATACAACATCAGAACTAATAGGGATTGCAGAGAAAGTTATTCGAGAGTTTGGTGTTCACAAAGTTAATACACAGTATTCAGTTATTAAG
The DNA here is from genome assembly GCF_964273705.1 of Natrix helvetica. Classification (NCBI taxonomy): domain Eukaryota; kingdom Metazoa; phylum Chordata; class Lepidosauria; order Squamata; family Natricidae; genus Natrix; species Natrix helvetica. Next base: position 42,301,144 of record NC_138558.1, read on the forward strand.
AACCTCAACCTCTAAAGTATGCTCATTATCCAAGCCCAGAGAAAGAACCCAGAACTGCGTGGATAGATAAAATACTCTTGTATTCTGGTACAAAGTTCCAATTCAGTTATCACTAAAAGTATGAATGATTATGGAGAAACCGGGAAAATAATGGAACAGTGATAAGATATAAACAATCTAAAAACAGAAGAAAACGTGATAGTCTATCCTACAAATGGAAATTCGGCAGCTAGCAAAAAAACCTAAAAAAGAAATTTTTGAGATCATTCAAAGGAACTCCCCTCTTATTTATGGGTTGGGAAGTCCTTGCAGATTCTGTATTTATTCCAAGACTGGCATTAAAGGTACCTTACTGAAGTCGGTGTAATTCTTGCTTTCTTGCCAGCTATATGGTGTTCGACAACAAAACACAACAAGATTGTGTAGGGATAGCTATCCAAACATTTTTGTGAATTAAAAGGAATGGTTTTACTTCATGAGAATGTTCGATTAGTTATTCCTCAGTGTTTCTCAACCTTGATAACTTTAAGATACCGTATGTCAGGGGTGTCCAAACTTGGGAACTTTAAGACTGGTGGACTTCAACTCCCAGAATTCCCCAGCCAGCCATGCTGGCTGGGGAATTCTGGGAGTTGAAGTCCACCAGTCTTAAAGTTCCCAAGTTTGGACACCCCTGCCGTATGTGATCTTTGACTCCCAAAATTGCTTACTATTCTTGCCAACTTTGCCTTATGCACTTTATATCTTAGTACTTTACATATTATAAAGATTGGGGGCATCAAAATCTGTAGAAATCTATTACGTACCAGGATTTCTGAATCAAGACTGCCATCATAAAGCCAAGATAAAAAATAAATGTTATGATGAGAGTTTAATTGCTCATAAGTATGGGAAAATTTAGTTGAGTTCTTCAACTTGCTACCAGTTTACAGAAATTGATAATATTTCAAGTAGAGAGCCAGTCTATACAGGAACAGGCATTACAAACATAGCAATACATGATTTAGGCATAGATGGTGCATCTATCCTTCATATTCTCAGGCACACTTCCATCTGGCACTGTAATTGAATTAAGAATTTATTACGAGCTGTGTAATATCTACAATTCAGTCGATCTTAATCTACATGTTGAAGAGTTCATTTTACATCTGGCAGCACTACCTACACTATAATTTCCTAATCTCATGTCTTCCCAATGTCCATGTTAGCCTTGCTGGCGATTCTACGGGAGCTAAAGTCCAACATAAATGGAAGACAAAAGCTGGGATTTTGCCATTTAAAAATGAAACATATAAAGTACTTTTTATAGTTAAGCAAAAACAGCAGTTAAATTACAGGGATGCCAAATGAAGTTTCCTCCTAAGCACCCAAGAGAAAACTATTTTTAAAATTTAAGTCTTTGGTATTATCAGAATTACAGTGGTTACCTTACCAAAAGCCAAATTTTCTTCATTTTCCTCATTCCAACTGCTAGCACACCTGCTAATATTTTCAGCCTTCTTGCCCAATAACTGGAATATCTGGTCTTGATCATTTCCAGCAACAGAAATCAAATTGTCAGGAATGTTCTGGCTCTTTACTGTTGTTTGAAACACTTTAATATTAGTCAGATTCTGGCTCATATCCTTCATCAATGTGACCAAATCAGCTTGCGTATTTAATCGTATTTCCATTTCCATCCATGCTTTCTTAATCTCTTCAAGTGCATATTTCATTTCCAACTGACCAGATCTGATCTCTTCTTTAATTGACTGCTGTATCTCCTGTAAATCGAAAGTTGTCACCATTCCTCTTCTAGACTCTATCATGGTGTTAAATTCCTTTTGTTCAGCTTTAAATAATTCCTGATTTGTTTGAGTTCCTCCAAAGGTCACAGCTAAGTCATCCATCACAATGAAAGCATATTTTGGATGCTGCCTTCCAAATCTTGGACACAGAATATAGTATTATTTCTCGAAGAAGAAATAATCACTTATTGAAACATTGCTATTCAGACACATACCTATGGAACTTTTCCAAAATACGAATGTAGAGACACTGGGTAGAAGAAGCAATCTTCTCAGTTCCTGAAGTTCAACTTAACTGCAAGTCTTGGCAAGAAAATGCCACTGTAATAAGTGGATGTCTAATATGGCCACACCCAAACCAATCAAATCCTTTATTTCAGATCTGAAGGATGTCCCTCAAAAGTTAATGTCAGTCATAATGCTACTGTGTGCAAGAAGAATACATGTGGGTACTGCCTTATACAGTACGTGTCAGCTCTCCCACGTAAACCAGATAGGAAACATAACTAATTCTACTTGATTGTAAGGCTACATTAATAGATTCTTGCAAGTCTGAAAAAACAAAACTTCTTGCCTCAAATTTTAATTATTTGATCTATTAGGGTGGGTCCTTTCTAAGTTATTTTCTTGGACCATTATGCCACTGAAAGCTATTGTCTCTCTTGTATGATGGTTTCCTAGGCAGCATCTCTACCTGCATTTTCCAAGGTCATTTTCACACTGTATTACAGTAAGGCAAATTCTTTTAGCAATACAAGAGAACTGGACATTCCATAAAGAAAATCCTTTCCACATTTTGAAAAACTATCTGTAAATGTTTTATATGACTCCCTAATTTTCTCCTTCATTTGAATAGATATTTAACTTTATCTTTCCATCAGTTGCATGATTTCATTGTTTTTGCTTTACAGGTTGTCCTTGTTTTAAGACCACAATTGAACTCAACATGACCCCTCTGTTGCTAAGTGAGACACTTGTTAAGTGAGTTGTGACTACTTTATGACCTTTCTTTTTTTTAATATTTTTTTTATTTTTTATTTTCAAAAGAAACACAACACATCCTTCTTTACATACTGTAGAAAGTGTATCAGTTGGTTACAAAAAGGCTTTCATGCATCTCTTCCACAATCAACAAACATAATTCATATTAACTCAAGTATTTTAACTCAGATATTTATACATATTACCATCATCATGCCTCCATTTTCATTTGGCTATAATTGTTTAAATGTCCTTCATCATAAAATATACCAAGATTTAAAACATAACCACATACTGGCATTTCATTTACTATTTCTAAAATCCTCCAATAATACTGAATCCTTATGTCCTATTCTAGCTAAATATCCATAATATTTAATAACAAAATTTTCTAATCCTCCTTTCCAAATCACTGTTTACAATTATCTCCAGCTAACAAACACTGCTGCTCTAGCTTGCAAGGTTTTAACAGGATTAAGCATAGATTCACAATAACACTTTATTTTCACTTTTCTCTGCTTAAAGATATACTTCAAAGGGACATCTGTATGCTTTTCTTCTTATCACTCTCTATAAACAAGCAGTGAGACCTTGGAGTGCCAAGCCAGGATAATAAGTGAGAAAAGTAAGAGTGTTTCATTTCCAATACACAAACCTCCAGCCTCCGAGTAGCAGTGTTATTGTTGCAATTTTCTTTGTTTCTTTTTGTATCTTTTTTGTATTTCAAGTTTTTTAAAAAAGTCCAATTCTTGATTGAGTTAGAACACCCACAGTAATGAAAGAGGAGAATTTTAGTCCATAGGTTACAAAGAATAATAAAAGAAAAAAAATAGAAGAAAACTTAATCCATTTGTTTTAAAAGGCTTGCGTAAATTCCATCCATGAAGATAGCATTTAAAAAGTAAGATAACCCACTGTCCAAAACCATTCCAAACTTAATTCCACCGCTTATTTCTTCTGTTCTCCAATTTTAATTAATTTTAAGTTTTTTATAGGCAGTCTCTTTTAAAACAATAAAAATTCCTCACCAGCTGGAAACATTTTCTCTTTTCCATATCCTTCCGTTTTGGAGCCGCCCCGACTTCATCAGCCTAATGGCTGGATTTTTTGTCGCCGGCTTGAATAACTTCTCTTGGAACAATCAGGGACTTTGCAATGTCCCTGAGATCAGCAAAACATATTCTTCCTGTTCACCATCTATGCAGGACAGTTTAGGTCCGATTGGATGACCCAGCAGCAAAAGTATCGGCTGCGGTCTCGGAGCATCGAGACTGCATGTCCATATTGTCGCGACGTTGGCTCCTCCTCCCTTTATGACCTTTCTTGATTAAGTGAATCATTGCAGTTGCTAAGTTGGTAACACAGTTATTAAGTGAATCTGTTTTTCCCATGAACTTTGCTCGCAGGAAGGTTTTAAAGGTGATCATGTGACCCTGGGATACTGCAACCAAATATGAGTCAGTTGCCAAGTATCTGAATTTTGATCATATGACCATAGGGTGGTAGTAAGTATGAAAAATGGTCATTAATCACTTTTTTGAATGCCTTTGTAACTTTTCATGTTCACTTCATCTCAACTTCAGAATAATAAGCAAAAATGAGCAAATGTACTTTCAGCTGTATCAGAAACTATATATTACTAAAACACAGTTGGATGACAATGGTGCATAATAGGGAAGCAAGTTTTGATCAATGAATGTCAAACGGGCTAATTAAAAAAGTTAGAGGACTGCATAGCATTGAAATTTGACACAGTTGTGGCTGCTTCAGGATTGCCCTCCTGCTGTGATCACATGATAATAATTCCCAATGATAACTGCCAGCTTCACAGAAGGGAAGTTGAGGGTAAAGCTGGCAGAAATTAGGAAATTGCTCCATCTCTCACTGGTTTTTTTTGGGGGGGGGAGGCTATTTGTGGTCATTCGATTTCTCTGTTTGGGTAAGGAAATATATCTGAAACAATAGCCCAATGGGTCATGGGTTGTCTACTATAATATTATGGGTCATGGGTTGTCTACTATAATATTAAAGACAAAGAACATTTACAATACTAACATTTGTGTTAGGATTTGCAAGATGATTAGATTGTTTCTTCATGAACCAGATTGGAAAGGAACATATGATACATTACACAAACTCTTTAAAATTGCTTCATAGTCTACAAGAGTCTACAAGAGTATTTATTGGGGGAAGGAAAGAACAGGACACACTTTAGGGAGCCTAAACAATTTTTTGATAATAAAAATGACTCATTTCAAACATGACAGGCATCAGAAACATATTGGAAGCATGGTTGTTTTCTTTTCACGTGTAACAGTCTCTCTATAATGCAATATTTTTAAAATCTCCAAATAAAAATGTTACAAATAAGCATCATTATGCTATGCTTTTCACTCACGATCTACCGTTCCACAATAATAATAATTTTAAAAAGCTATCAACCTTCATCTTATGATAATTTCTCAAATAACAGTCCAAGAATGTTTTTGACTAGATGGCTAGAATGAAAAACATCTGGAAAGCAGAATCTTTTTTTTATAGATTAAGTGTATAGAACAACTTAAGAGTGGAGAAAAGAATCTGAAATGGGACAAGCTGACAGTCTGCTTACTTATTTTCCATGCACAGCATAACCCTAAAATATTGTTTATCTCAGCTGATTCAGGAAGAATTTGTTCATAACAAACAGGATGCATTCAAGGTGTGCACAATAATTATCGTTAAGTTTAAAATATGTGTGGGAGTTACGCATAAAGGCTGTTGCTAGGCATGTAAACAAAGAGAAAAATTTCCTTAAATTATTTCATTTGAAGTATTGAAACAGTGTCTTAACTATTAAAAGTGAAGATAACTTTAAAAATGAGCCTTATAAGTACAATTATAACTTAATTTTCTTTTTATACTGTTCTATACTTTATAAACACTAAAATCCAAAGCTTAGGAAGACTGAACACTCATTTAATTAAGAATGCATTTAGATAGCTTTGGGTATCAGATTAAATATCAGATGGTTTTAATAAGTGGAACTAATGAACTGAGAAACCCGATTTTAAATTTCAAACAATCACAACCAAAAATAAAAGCATCTGCTACAGTTAGCCTTACAAAACATAGATACAACATAGAATAAACTCCTTTAAAGGATCATTATGAATATAATGCATGAAATACCACGGAAGCATTTGAACTGAGAAGCAGATCAATATGAAACAAAGAGTAGGATCTCAGAAGGAATCATAGAAAGTCAGTATTATATATTGGATGAAATTGCTCCAGAATTGATTGCACCATGCTTCATGGCAGATCCTAATGTCAGGGTTCTAAATAGCATCCAAATGTAAAGATGGCTACAGGCTTGACAGTAGGATCCACTATGAAGCAGGGTACAACCCTGACATCTACTCCTTTATCACCTTCACAGTATTATTTTAGGGCAGAGTTTCCCAACCTTTCCAGCTTTGCGGACTGGAGGTGGTGGGGGGAAGGGGGTGTTCTGCACAAGCAGCTGGCAAATATGTGCACACACCTCCACGCAAATGGAGCACGCATGCATACGCGTGTACACTGCTCACACAAATAGGAATGCGCACGTGGGTATGCTTGCCCACTGTTTCCACGGCCCAGTTGCAAAAAGCACACAGCCTGTTTGTGGGGGCCACGGCCCAGAGGTTGGGGAACCCCTGTTTTAGGGTAACCGAGACAGACATATTAGCACCCCTTGTTAACAACAGAGAACTGAAGGTATATGATAAATGCAAAAGTTGCTACTTTGCTTTGATAAGAGCTAAAATAAATTAAAATATACATAGCATTCCAGAAGTGAGGCCCCACAGGCCAATCACAATATGTAAAATGGCAGTTTGAACATTTATGCATTATTCAATGCAATTTATATAATGAACTGCACCCTGTATCTTCTCATTGTAAAATATTATACATTTGATAAGGTACTTTTTCCCCTCACCTTTCAAATGTTACATACATTATAACATCTAACCTATCTTTACACCCCTTCTTTCCAATGATTTAATTTCAGATTCTAGGACTGCAGGGATGGGTCTACATTTTACTTATTTCTATCTTCCTCCATTTATTTGTATCATAAGCTTTTGAAGACATGCCATGATCACTCCTCCTTTTTTTCCTGGCTAAGAAATCAGTTGTTGAAAATCTAACAGAAATCTACCGTGTTTCCCCGAAAATAAAGTGTCTTATTTTCTTTTGACCTCGAAATAAGCACTTGGCCTTATTTTGTGTGTGTGTGTGTGTGTCTTATTATTTCTGAGGTGCAGGAGGCGGCGAGTGTGGTCACCTCATGGCTGCTGCTGCATTGCAATATTTTGGGGGAGGTCTAATTTTCGGTGCATGCGCTCAAAAACCTGATTGGTCTTATTATCCGGGAAGGTATTATGTTCAGGGAAACAGGGTATGATCATGCTTGGTATATTGTTCCCTGTTTAAAAATACCCAAAATTATAGCCCCAAATAATTTGAAACATTCAATTCTACGAGCAACCAACAGTCAGTAAGCAGAAAGAAAATGACAAACAAAATTTTAGACTAAACCAGAGGAGGCACGGTTTTTAAACAACTGTAAACAGTCCTGAATCAATCCAACCTTCACACAACCCATATTCCCTGGGTTTTGTTTTGTTTTTTTGAAATCTTTAAACTGGACATAAATAGTAAGTATCCATTCAAATTGTCAAATATATGTCATCACTTTCGTACTCCATACAGGAACTATAGCATACGCATCTGTTTACTTGGGTTTTGACTGAAACATATAATTTGACCAGTCAACTTTTGCATAACTATTTTATTTATTTAAGAAAATTGCTATGGCTACCCAATTCACTCACAGAGACTTGAGGCAGCTTACAAAAATAAAACCTCAGTTCAAAACACAATTCTAATCCCCTGGCAATGACAATCAGACCTGCTTGATGGGCTCGATGCCACCCTGGGGTTCCCAGGCTCACTGGCAACATAACGTCCTCAGAGCCTTTGGAAAGAGTGTCAAGGGGGGGGGGCGATCTTATTTCCTCAGGGACGGTGTTTCACAGGGACGGAAAAAACATGGAGAAGGCCCTTCTTCTTGGTCCCAAATGAATTGTTAAGTTAGCAACATGTTAAGTGAATCTGGCTTCCCCATTGACTTTGCTTGTCAGGAGGTTAAAAAAGGGGGATCACATGACCCCGTGACACTGCAACAGTCATAAGTACGAACCCATTTTCAAGCACCCGAATTTTGATCACATGACCATAGGGTGCTGCGACCGTTGTGTGAAAAGGGTCATGTTCACATTTTTCAGCTGTTATAACTTCAATCATTAAATGAACTGTTGTAATATGAGGACTATCTGTGATTGCTAAATACCGAACTTTATAAAAATAGCTTGGTTTTAAAATAGCTTTATAAAAATAGCTTGGTTTTTCATCATATGGCATGAATTAGGCTATGTGATTTGAGTTCATTATTTGAGGAACAGTAAATTAAAAGTCTCTCATATCTGTGAATACATATAATAGAGATTTTTTAAAAATTCACTGGGAAACTTTATTTCTTTATTCTTAATTCCATCTGCTTTAGCAGATACATAGTACTTAAGAGGATTTATAGTTAACCAGATGGAATTGCAACTGAAGGAATTCAGTTAGTTGACTGCGTTCTGCCAAAATTCTCCATTTGAAAGAATACTTAAGCAAAATTCTGGCTATAATTCTTTGTGTTGTGTGTTTTTTTTTTAATTTAAAAAAACCAAATCATTACAAAATAGCACAGGAAAGGTGAAATCTGTTACAGTATCCCCAGTAAATATATACAGTATATAGTTCCCTCTCTTAGGGAGGACCATCTAACAGTTGTGGCAAGAAAAGTCGTAAAATGAGGCAAAATTCACTTAACAACTGTCTTGCTTAGTAACAGAAATTTTGGGCTCAATTGTGGTTCTAAGTCTAGAACAACCTGTACCTAAAATGTATCTATCTCCCTGATCACTTTATATATTCAGTATGTCCAGATATCCATACGGAGAGATTTAAAAGATGTTTCTTTTTCTTCAAAAATGAGAAATGCAACAGATAAGGGCATTTATATTGTTTAGAAATATTTTTATTGATATAAAAATCAACTAGCAAGAATTATAAATGGATTGAGGTTATTCTACTTGGGGATACCTGTTAGAAGGATGAGTGTTCTTTCTGCAGCACCCTAGAGGCAGCTTTTGTACGATGCCGAAGAACTGGACTAATTTTGTTTGCATGTAATTTTAGCAACAACTAAAATTTCCATGACCCAGCTACTGTATTTTATTTTTTTTATTTTTTAAACAAGGAGAAGCAAGGTGGGTGGGTTTTAAGCAGATCTGCCCACTCCTCCAACTGGCCATCTTGCAGATGAGTTAGAATTGTAATTTCTCAAAAGTCTGAAAATGTCTAGGAATTCTGCAAGAAACAATCCCAACATACTTAGAGATAATTAGATTGGAAAATGATAAACATAATTAATACTCAGAAGAAATTTTAGTGCTTTCTCGTGTTTCTGTTTCCATGTATTTTAAACAAGTGTCAATCAGCATAATACATTTGTTTGTTTTTTCTAATGCCATCTGGAACCTGAAGGCGCAATTATCAGATTACTTCCTGTTACATCACACTTTTGATACTTGTATGCCTGCCACATTTGTTTCTCCAATACAGTATAATAATAGAAGATAAAAGATAATACTGACTCACAGAATTATTCCAGAATTTCCAAGGATGCCACCCTTTAGAAGTGAGTGAAAGCCCCAAAAAACTCTGTTGCTTTGGCGAAAGGAATTCTGAGATTTGCAAACATTTCTGGAAGATATTTGGGAAGCTCAAAGCTGGCTTATTCTATTGAAGCCTGATGAAGAATATTCCAACAGAACTTTTTGTAGCCAGAGTCAAAGTATCCTGCTTATTTTAATCATACTGGCATTCAAGAAAGCAGCAAGGAAACTTCTGTAGTACTCAAAATGATAATTTCATTCATTCATTTATTTATTTAGAAAATGTACATGGCCGCTTACTCCCTTTCAGTGGTTGTAGGTCACTTACAAAAAATAAAAACCCAATTCACACAGATTAAAAACAATGCCTCCCCACCCCCTTTGCGACCACAAGCAGTCAACTAAGCCTGTTTAACTGAGCCACCAACTTTAGCTATAACCTGAGCATATCTTCCCCTGGCTTAATATAAATGCCACCCACATTTTAGCGAAACACAAAAATAATCATCTGTTTATATGCACATGACAACTGACTTTCATCAGTAATTTCAGCACACGACATCTGTTTTAAAATAGAGGTTACAAAGGTTGGAAAGCTGTCCGCCCCCCCCCCCCCGCAATGACCATCTAATCAGCATTAAAATTTTACCCCTTAATGCATTTCTTCCTCCTAGAAACTAAAATAAGCATTGTTTAAAAGTAGGTAACATCCAGCTCTATCTTCCTACAGTTATGAACAGTACAGCACAGCTGAATAATTAGCAACTATTCACAAAAATAGCATTTCTTTGTTTATCTCAACATTATAACCCTATCTTAAACATATTTTATTGTATATTATGAATTTATTATATGATTCTCTCTTTTATTAGTTTTATTGTTTTTATATGAGGTTTTAATATTCTTGTAAGCCGCCTTGAGTCACCATGTGCAAATATAGGCGACAATATAAATTTCATAAATAAACACACAAAGTCTAAATTGGGGGGGGGGAACGGTAGCTGCAGTGATAATCTTAGAGCCCTCCAGCAACTTACATGGGGGTAAGTAGGTGTTACAGATATTAAGCACTAACAAACAAATGTCTAAGAAGGAAATTTGGTATTAAATTGAAGAGTGATTCATTTGACACGCTTGCCCCTTTTCCCCAAGTTGGCTAATTTGTCGAGATGGAAATATAGCTGCAAATATTTGGGGCTCTCTGTAAGTGCCAGTCTTCTAAACTCAGAATAGCTTTCAACCATAACACTAAAACATCTCAGGTGACATGCCAGGAGCAAGGCTTTAAAAGGATATTGGACAGGGTTTAGATTGCAACCCTATACTTAAATGAAGACATGTACTGAATTAATACTGTTGAACGGATAGAACTGTACCATGAAAGGTATGGATAGCTGCAAACCTCTTAACGATGGGAAAGAAGCCACATCGTCAGCCTTACCTACAAGATGGCTACTGCCACAGAGCATTCTCCACAGTTACCGCAGGCACAAAGGGGCTTTCATTTTTATTTATTTAAAACATTTGTATAGCTATCCATCTAAACTCTGAGCTATTCCCAGTCAAGAATTAAAACGGCATAAAGACTATTAAAATCATAAACATTAAAAACAAATTTCTTTGAGCAACAGAAGTTGACCATCCTGACTGAAGTACAGAAGATTGAGAGCTTGATGGGACTTTGTAAATAGACAGGTGCACCATCAGCAAAGAAAGACCACTTATTTAGCCTGGAGGGAAGAGAAGCGGAACATGAGCTGGCCTTGATTCTTTCAATCTGAATTTCTTTCCGCCTTCCTTTAGGGAAAATTGCAAATGCAATCTCCAACTTGACAGTTTTTTTAAAAAATACAAAAATACAAATACAATGTAAGTCCTCGACTTATAATCTTTTGTTCAGGAATCGTTCAAAATTATAATGGCACTGAAAAAATGACATGGCCATTTTTTCACACTTACAACCATTGCAGCATCCCCGTGAACATGTGATAAAAATTTGTACGCTTGGCAGCTTCATAATTATGACCGTTGCAGCATCCTGAGGTCATGTGATCACCTTTTGTGACCTTCTGACAAGCAAAGTCAACGGGGAAGCCAGATTCACGCTACTAACTTAACAAGTACAGTGATTCATTTAACAACTGTGACAAAAGTTGAAGACTACCTGTACATAAATTTGTTTATGCAGAGAGGATAGAAATTAACACAAAGAAAGATGGGTGAGTGGGATGCTGAAATGGGGGCCCAATTATTGTCTGTTACTTCAGAACACTCTGTGGTATTAATCCAGTCTTGTATCACTTATATAACAATTGACAGTTGTTTGTTGATCACACTGATTGCCCACTTTTTCTTCAGGTGCTTAAAAACAGTTTACAGAAAGACGTCCCTTCGCTTTTACCTTCAGAAAAATAAATCTGTGAAGTAATTGACCCAAAATCACTTGGTGAATCTCTGGGACTGAGATTGAACTTCAACTTGATTCCAACAACCTAACCAATATACTATATTGACTCTTGATATCACTCAGAAGGAGGGTACAAAACATGCTAGTATTAAATATAGAAGGTAAGCAAATCCATATCCTGGAGCTATGTCAAGTTATTTAAAGGCAAGTTATTTCTAACTGTGTAGGAGGTTTTCACCTTGGATCAGCAACTGTGACCAAATGTTTCCATAAAAACAAACTGCCCTTCTATCACAGGAAAGATACCCACTTGTGATTATTCAGTTCAGCCTTGCAACTGGCATGTCAGTTTCACCAAACTATGAATATTTCAAACCGAAACTGTTTTGAATTAAAACCAGCTGTTCTGATCTTAAAGTGCTCTGATTTAGAAATAGTTTTTTTTTTTTTTTTACAGCCAACTCGCTCACAGCTAAATGGCCCCACTAAGAGTTTGCAACATTTCTGGTAACATCAGAATAGTAGATATATCTAGAAATGGTGAAACCACCAATTTCAACCTAAAGGACATGTTTCAGTTTTTGGACTATGCATCACACAATGACAATACACTCATACTTAAAGACTAGCTATGTTCATTCCTAATCAGTTTGTAAAATGCAAAACTGGGGATATTAATATTTATTCATCTAAAAATCAGAATAGAAACTAGCTCAAAAATCATAAAAATATATCTTAAGTTAATTAAAAAAAGATCTCATTAATTATTTTCTAATGGAGACTTCATACAGATACACAGCTTTAAAGTAATTCTAGTTACATTTTAGAACTTCCCTAGTTCTATCTTTAGTTAGCCTGGTACCCTAAATAAGCTTGTGTACAAACCACAGACCTACTCTAGATTTAGAACAGCAAACATGAAGTGGAATTTAGTACCCAAATTCTTGAAAGACCTCCACTGTATAGCAAATTAGTTGTAATTGTATTTTGGTATCAAAAAATGGTATCAGAAGATGACAGGTAAACTGGTACAGATAGCCCTCAACTTGCAACCATTTCTTTAGTGACCATTCGAAGTTACAACAGCACTGAAAAAAGTAACTTATGACCATTTTTCACACTTAAAGACTGTTGCAGCATCTCAATGGTTACATAATCAAATTTGGATGCTTGGCAATAAGCAATTGGCTCATATTTATGACAGCTACGGTGTCTCATGGTTTCCTTTTGCAACCTTCTGACAAGTAAAATCAATGGAGAAGCCAGGTTCAAACAACCCTATTACTAACTTAACAACTGCAGTGATTCACTTAAGAACTGTAGCAAGAAAGGTTGAAAAATGGGGCAACATTCATTTAACAACCATCTTGCTTATCAATGGAAACTTTTTTTGCTTAATTGCGTTTGTAAGTCAAGGAGTAAGCTGTAATGATAATTTTGATTGAAAGTAATAATTTTATGCAACACTCCATAGCAATATGTAATTCGACTAAACCAGTATTTTTCAAACATGACAACTTTTAAGATATGTGGATTTCAGCTCCCAGATTAACCTGGGAGTTGGTGAATTCTGGGACTTGAAGTCCACATATCTTAAAGTTAACAAGTCTTAAAAACATCGCATAAAGCCTTTTTAAAATTTCCAACCTGATTATATTTCCTCAGAAAAATAAGTGGACCAGAGGAGCCACCAACAGTGAGTCTTGTGAGACCATTCTGGGAGGAGTTTGATTCTGTTGCCCCCGAGGATTTGGATAGGTTGCGTGGACGGCTGCGACCGACCACAAGTTTAATGGACCCGTGTCCCTCCTGGTTGGTACTGGCATCCTGGGAAGTGACACGAGGCTGGCTACTGGGCTTGGTGAACGCCTCGTTGAGCGAGGGGTCCTTGCCTGCCGCCTTGAAAGAGGCGGTGGTGAGGCCCTTACTCAAGAGGCCTTCCCTTGACCCGATGGAGCTAGCTAATTATCGTCCAGTCTCCAACCTTCCCTTTTTGGCGAAGGTTGTAGAGAATGTGGTGGCACAGCAGTTTCCACGACACCTTGAGGAATCTGAATATCTAGACACACGCCAGTCCGGCTTCCGGCCCAGACACAGCACGGAGACGGCCTTGGTCGCGTTGGTCGATGATCTCTGGAGGGCCAGAGATAGGGGTTGTTCCTCTATCCTGGTCCTATTAGATCTCTCGGCGGCTTTTGATACCATCGACCATGGTATCCTATTGCGCCGGCTGGGGGGGATGGGAGTTGGAGGCACCGTTCTGCGGTGGTTCGGCTCCTACCTCTCTGACCGGACGCAATGTGTGTTGGCAGGGGGGGCAGAGGTCGACCTTGAGGTCACTCACTTGTGGGGTGCCTCAGGGGTCGGTCCTCTCGCCCCTCCTGTTCAATGCATATGTGAAGCCGCTGGGGGAGATCATCCGTGGTTTTGGGGTGGAGTATCATCTGTACGCTGATGATACGCATCTGTACATTTCCACCCCAGACCACCCCAACGAGGCTGTTGAGGTGATGACCCGGTGTTTGGAAGCCGTCAAGGTCTGGATGGGGGACAACAGACTCAAGCTCAACCCCTCCAAGACCGAGTGGCTGTGGCTACCGGCACCCCGGTTCAGTCAGTTGATTCCATCACTGACCATAGGGGGCAAGCAATTGCCCCCTGTGGAGCGGGCGCGCAATTTGGGCGTCCTCCTAGATGCCCGGCTGTCAATGGATGACCATGTGGCAGCCGTGGCAAGGGGGGCGTTCCACCAGGTTCGCCTGGTGCGCCAATTGTGCCCCCTACTGGACGGTCACTCATGCACTGGTGACGTCTCGGCTGGACTACTGCAATGCCCTCTACATGGGGCTTCCCTTGGGACGTGCTCGAAGACTGCAGCTAGTCCAGAACGCAGCCGCGCGGGCTATTATGGGGAGTACTAGGTACTCCCATGTAACACCGCTCCTGCGCGAGCTGCACTGGCTGCCTGTGGTCTTTCGAGTGCGTTTCAAGGTATTAATTACCATCTTTAAAGCGCTCCATGACTCAGGACCTAGGTACTTGCGGGATCGCATCCTACCACACACTTCCCTGCGACCGATTCGCTCTCACAGGGAAGGACTCCTCCGGGTGCCGTCCACTAAGCAATGCCAACGGGCGGCACCTAGGAGTAGAGCCTTCTCTGTGATGGGCCCAACCCTCTGGAATGACCTCCCCCCCGATATCAGAACCACCACCGACTTCCGCTCCTTTCGACAAAAACTGAAGACTCACCTGTTCCGTTTAGCTGGCCTGGCCCATTTATAGTTTTATTCTACCTCCTGGCAGATATTTTAATTGGGTATTTTTAGGGTATTTAAATATTGCTTTTAACTACTTTACTGCAGATATGTACAGTTTCTTATTGCCTCCTCTTTGTGTTTGTATTTTCTATTTATTGATGTGTTTTTATTTGACTGTACACCGCCCCGAGTCCCTTTGGGGAGAGGGGGCGGTATAAAAATCTAAATAAAAGTAAAGTAAGTAAAAGTAAAGTAAAGAAGCCCAGCTGATGGAACACGTTTAACCTCATTAGAAGTTTCGTACTTGCTGCTTCTATTCTATAATTATTTCCTGTTCAGTGAGGTAGCACCACTGTCAATAACATCAATAACTAGATAGCACAGATTACTATTGCCACATTCCTTCCTCTCCTGCTAGAGGGAATGTCACTTCAAAAGCACTATTTAGGCAGAAAAAGTAAAGGTACACATTATTGATCAATTATGCTTTGATGACTTATAACCATCTCTGATTCATTTCAATGGGCAACATCTCGGTATTAAACATGACTGTTAACTGTAATTCAGCATCTTAAAACCAAACTCATAATGCAGCTTCATGAGTATTTATGCCATGATGGAATCAGTGCCAGAGCAGGGATTTATTTTCATACAAGCCAGTAACAAATATTTAAACAAGAGTTGCAAAGAATAGTTATGCTCAGATTCTCATTCTCTCTCTCTCTCCCTCCCCTCCCCCCTCTCCCTCCCTCCTCTCCCTCTCTTCATAAATCCATTAATGAATCTAGGTTTAGTAGGTGCCAATTCCTTAGGCAACAGCTCTTACCAGCCAAATATTTTACTTGCAAAGAAGGCAAAAGAGAATACTTGCATCTACCTAGTTAACAAACAGTAATATGGCCAATGAGGTGAATAATCTATGTTTTGTAAACTCTCCATACCATGCTAAACTCTGTTTAGTCTGCATATTAAAGACATACGTATTCACAGTCAGTGCAATATACTGTCCTCTATGGATTCATTTCTAGGGACCATAGATAAGCCTATTTTGTTAAAAAAATGTTACAAGCACATTTTGAAAATTCATTTTGGATTCAGAAACACATTCAAGTCATATCATAAGAGAACAAACAATAGTCAATGTTCATATGATTATAAGCATAGCAGCCTGCAGTTATTTAAATCAAGCTACTGAGATAATTGCAAATTGCATACAGTATACATTTTTACATCTGTATTCTGTTTTTTTTCGTATTCTTTCCAGCACTTACTATTGAGAGACTATTAAGCAGAAAGTGTCCAAAGCTACCTAAATAACAAATTTTAGTGTTTCACATATAGTCCGTGATTGATTAGACAATTTATTTCCTAGCAAGCAGTCAAAACTATAACAATTAAGCTTTATTGTGTGCTTAGACTGGCTATTGTGCTAAGCTACTGAAGGGGAATACAAATAGCTCTTTTCTGCATGTGCGTGAACACAGAGAGAAGATTAGAATAGCCATGAGCACTGCTGTGCTAACCTGAATATGAAAAATACTCAAAATGCTCTGATGTTAGAAGAGATTACTTTACTAGCTGCCACAGCCAGGCTGAAAAGGAATTTCCCGCAGAATGTGGGGACAGAAATGAGAAGCACAGCCAGAATTTCATGCTTGAGAATAGACATGGATAAAACAATAATAAAAGGCTTTCAATAATCTATAAAATTTGCTGTAGACTATTTTAAAATCTGTATGCCAAAATTCCACTTTTTTCTTTCTAATCAAATGAAGAAAAATGTTGAACAAAATGTCCATTTTAGAAAAATAAAGTCCATTCTCATTAATTGCAACTGCGAAATTTGTATTGCATAGTAATGTGCCCTAGAATTGAGATTCCTAATACAGAATAATTTCTTCTCCAAATTCATGCATAGACTTTCAGAATTCCATGTAACATCATGCTAAAGATATTAAGAAGATGTAGAATTGAAATTCAAAACTCTTTTAACACCTATAGATATCTGTTAAGGGACCATGACCACTTCAGGTCATTGATGTACAAAAATTCAACTTAAAATAATGTTTTTTAAAATATTCTAAACAGATTACACATATGTCATGCTTAACACACAACCCCTACAGGTAACCACATATACACAGACACACACATTACATTCAGCTACTGAAAAATGGATTGCTGGATTTTTAAAGAATATTTCTCACAAATATTGTGAGAAAGAAATGCACACTGAACAATTCATAGTTGCTATTAACAGCCATCGAAGTCAACAAGATGTCCCCCAGGCATACAGGAAAATATACTAACCTGCATGAATAATAACTGTGCTTCTCCTATATCCAGAGGGAAGCCGAAGATTTCGGAGTAATCCTTTTGCAGTTAGTCGAACATGCATGTTGGATAAGGAGAATTTTGGGGACCATAACATGTCTTTAGAGGAATTGGAAGAAAAACAACCAGGAAACATTCTCCATATACTGTCACATACTATTTTTGTAACTCAGCTTTGAAGGCATGGAGTAGCTGGCCAGATAAACAAACCTTCCTTTCTCCACTGAGATGCCACAAACAGGTGAAAAATTAAAAGAATCCAGGAAGGAAAATATTATATCCACAACCTAAAGCCTGCTCCCAGCTTCGTTGCCTACCAGCAAAAACAAACCTCACCCTGAGAATAAAACTGCTCTGTGATTTAGAAGCAGCTCTGAATTACATCACACTGCTCAGGTTTAATCAAATGTGTTGTACAGTGGCAACAGAAAGCGGGAGGAGGAGAAAGAAGTGGGTGGTCCCCCAAGCTGAATACATCAACCAGTAATGTCACAGACCATGTCATTCAGTTTTCAGGACCGCTAGAGGAGAAGATTTAACGTTCCACAAGATGGATTAAAACCATTCCTTATATTAACAGTTTTTAGTAAATCAAATTCTATATTCATTATCTTGAAAGCTATTTGACCCAGCAAGAATAGACAGCAACCTTTTGGCTCTTTTTGATCAAACACAAGTAGATGTGTTGTTTGTGATTGTATCAATATTCTTTGTTTGATTTTAAAACTTCTAAACAGAGTTCTTTGCCTATAGGGCTAGGCTAATTTTGCGTATTTGTTTTAATTTAGTGCTACTATTATTAAGTAAGCAGTAATCTTAATGTAGGATAAATGATTTAGGTAAATGTAAAGGTTCCCCTCGAACATATGTGCTAGTTGTTCCCAACTCTAGGGGGCGGTGCTCATCTCCGTTTCAAATCCAAAGAGCCAGTGCTGTTCGAAGATGTCTTCATGGTCATGTGACCGGCATGACTAAATGCCAAAGGCCACGGGATGCTGTTACCTTCCCACCAAAGGTGGTCCCTATTTCTCTACTTGCATTTTTTATGTGCTTTCGCACAGCTAGGTTGGTAGAAGCTGGGACAAGTAACGGGAGCACACTCCGTTACACAGCACTAGGGATTCAAACCACTGAACTGCCAATCTTTCTGATCAACAAGTTCAGCGCCTTAGCTACAACTTGTCACTTTAAATTGCCAGGTACATTTCAGAAGGGGGGGGGGGGAAACCACTAAGCCAATTTTGTATGCCAGGCAGGACCTACAAATTTTTGATTCACTGATTCTAATTTTCCAGATGGGAAAAGTTGTAACATGTTTCAAAAATGCTGAATTGGTTACGAAAAAGCAGCAAAGTAGTACAAGAAGATGCCCGAAATATAAAAAAATGGACTGAATTAATTTCAAGTTATGCACAAACATAGGCTTCATTTAACACTGGTATTCTCTCTCTCTCTCTCTCTCTCTCTCTCTCTCTCTCCCTCCCTCCCTCCCTCCCTCCCTCCCTCCCTCCCTCCCTCCCTCCCTGTATATATACTGTATATCTCCAGCCATTTGACCCTTATCTCAAATCCATAAAACAACTGATCAGAAGTGCAACCCTGCTGTTACTTGCTATTACGTGCTACATAACAAGTACATCAGCAGCGAATTTTTTAAAAAATAGCCTAAAATCTGGCAAGGCTTTAATAAGATCTATGATGTAAGAGGTGGGAAATTCTTCAAGCATATTCAGGAAAACATTCATGCCAACAGCCATAGGGCTGTTTTAATTAGTTCTTCATTCCTGCAGAAATAGATCAATCTAAATGGCACCAGCCAAAAGCTGAAGCAACAGCAACCTATTCATAACATGAGGATTATGTAGAATACCTTGTTCAACTCAAGAGAATATAAAATATTGCCTATATTGGGCTGTATGTTGAGGCTATATACTAATTAGTAGAATTATGTAACATAATTACATAACTACTGTAACGCTCTCTACATGGGGCTTCCCTTGAAATGCACTCGGAGACTGCAGTTGGTCCAGAATGCGGCCGCGCGGGTGATTATGGGGAGTACTAAGTACTCCCATGTGACACCTCTCCTGCGCGAGCTGCACTGGCTTCCTGTGGTCTATCGGGTGCGTTTCAAGGTCTTGATTACGATCTTTAAAGCGCTCCATGGCTCAGGACCTAGTTACCTGCGGGATCGTATTCTGCCCCATACATCCCTATGACCCATCCGCTCGCACAGAGAGGGACTTCTCCAGGTGCCGTCCACCAGACAGTGCCATGGGGCGGCGCCTAGGAGCAGAGCCTTCTCTGTGGCGGGCCCAGCCCTGTGGAATGACCTCCCCCCGGATATTAGGATCACTACTGACCTCCGCTCCTTCCGTGTAAAGCTCAAGACCCACCTATTCCAAATAGCCGGCCTGGCTCAATCATAACTTAATAACGCTCCTGATGGGTTTTTTAATAATTTTATTTAATGGGATTTTAAATTGTGTTTTTTAATTGTCTTTCACTTATGAGTCTACCTCCTCCATGCACATGTATATGTCTTTGTTCTTTATGTATGTATGTGTGTCTTTATCTGTATTTTATCTGTTTTGATTGTACGCCGCCCCGAGTCCTTCGGGAGAGGGTTGCGGCTAATCAAATAAAATTATTATTATTATTATTATTATTATTATTATTATTATTATTATTATTATTATTATTATTATTATTATTATTATTATTATTATTATTATTATGTTCAAAAGCATATTGGTGCAAATGAATCAATCTGCTTCTTGAAGCAGTAAGAAAACCACCTTGATTGTAATGGCTTTCTCAGATTGGGTTTACTCATGTCCATATGTACAGCTACTTCACATTGTTGGTGGCTGGCAACAGATTCAGGCAGTGGGGAGGTTGGGGAGGAACATGGGCCAGTCCTAGAGTCTGGGGAAGGCTCTGATGAGGGTTCTGTGTTGGAGGCAGAGAAGGGGCCAGAGCCATATGCCAGTTATCAGCTGCCTTCAGAGTCAGACATCAGTGAGGCAGATGAACAGCTGGAGCCTGTTCCCAATGTGCGCATGCGCAGAATTGCCAGACAAAGGGAACAACTACAGAACAGGGGTTGGCTTAGGAGTAAGGCCAGATGATGAATGGTCCCTCCCAGTGAAAATAAAAGAGGAGTGAAAGAGGAGTGGAGTTTGCAGGAGACAATTGCCGTATTTTTCGGAGTATAAGACACACTGGAGTATAAGACGCACCAAGGTTTTGAAGAGGCATTTTTTTTAAAAAAAGTAGGTAGGTAGGTAGGTAGAGGGATAGAAAGAGAAAGAAATAACAGTAGGTAGGTAGGCAGAGAGAGAGAGAGTAGTTAGGTAGATAGATAGATAAAGGGATAGAGAGAGAGAGAGAAATAGAGAGAGAAATACAGTAGGGAAGAGTGAGTGTGTAGATAGGTAGGTAGAGGGAGGGAGAGAGAGAGAAATAGATAGAGAGATAGAGAAATACAGTAGGTAGGGAGAGAGAGAGTGTGTGCAGGTAGGTAGGTAGGTAGGTAGGTAGGTAGGTAGGTAGGTAGGTAGGTAATGGGATAGAGAGAGAGAGAAATAGAGAGAAAGAGAAATATAGTAGATAGGCAGGTGTTTCTGCTGGCACAGCACTTGATCAATGTAATTCTCATCAATCAGTTAAAAGAGCTTTCCAAAAGGAAAAAAAAGTTTTTGCACTCTGCAAACCTCCAGTTTCTCACAGAAAGTCCAGTAATGGTACATATCACTTTAATCACTATTTGTTCACGAAATCACAACTGATTTATTTAATTGCACCAAACTCTAAATAAAACAGGAAAGGAAAATCCTAAACTCTGGTGTAGACCCATTACTTCTCAACTTTGGCAACTTCAAGGTGCATGGACTTTTAATTCCCAAAATTCCCCAGGCAGCATGACGTTCACCCATCTTAAACTTGCCAAGACTGAAAAAAGCTGATCTATAGATAGATCCATTCCATTCCTCTTTTACTGGTTCCTACTTACTTATGAGCAATCATAATTCAAAATCCCCATTCCCATCTCACCCTAGTCACCTAGTGCAAGGGTGTCTCCTGCACTACCCTGGAAGTCAAAACAGGGCATGGGGGGCCCTGATGCCCCCTGCACTCCATTTTGGGCCTGGAAGGCCTCCTGCACCACCCTGGAAGGCAAAACGGGATACATGGGGGAACTCCAGGGAGTGGCAGGCCAGAGGTGAGATTAGCCGGTTCTGTGAATTGGGCAAAAAGTTAACCGGTTTGCCTGAACTGGTGCGAACCAGCTGAATATCTCTCCTCTGCCTTATTTGAGTAATTGAGATAGCCCAATAAAACATTAACGTAAATAATATATGTAACTTTACCACACTTCTATGTTTCGAGTAGTTTGCCTTCTTGTGATTTTTACATGAAGCCTTATACAATAGTTGAAAATCTGGGTCATGCTGGCTTTACTATTAATATTTAAAATATATTTAAAACATCAAATCAAATAAGAATTACGTTCTATCTCCAGAAAACAACTAGAAATGCAGATAATAAACAGCAGGATAATTCCAACAGGAGCTGTTTAGTCTATCTGATAATATTTTCTTGAGCACTCAGCCCCCACCCCTCCGTAAGCCAGTGAAATACTTATATAACTGGTTCTAAATTGTGGAGGACATTAATTCTAGTCTGATGTAACAGCTTTCCCATAGCAGTTCTGAAGGGCCAATCTCCAAAAGCCCCATTATGAGTTGAAAATGTGCCCCTGTAGACATGCAGCCACTAAACCACAGATCATGTCCTGTTATATTGTACCCTCTCCCCACTCTTTCCTTCCAATCAAACTGGCAGCAGTCGCAGCAACAAACACTGCCCATTCTGTGTCAGGGAGGCACGATCAGGTACAGAGAAGCTTCCGCCCCCTCCCCTTCCTTCTCCTAACAAGCACCTGAGACTGTTTGGCTTCACCACCTCCCCCAAATCCCCCCAGACCCTGCAATCAATTGTACCATGGCTTCTGGCTGCCAGCATTGGCAGTTAGCTGATTGGCTGGAGGCTAACTGTCCCAGGTGGTCAAAGGCTCAGGACAAAAGCTGTTTCAGCGACTGGGCCATGCCAAAGGGTGTGGGACAGAGGGGCTGTGGACCATTGGCCAGGGTGAATAGCTAGGGGCGGGCTGGCCAAGGAGAAAAGCTAGAGGTTAAAGCATGGAGGTGGGACCCTGGCAGAGAAGCAGGCACAGCCAAGGGTAGGACCCTAAAAGTCCCATTCAGCACTGCTCTATTAGAAAACCACAGAATCAACAACATATTTATTATATCAGGACAAAATTAAATGTGATGATGATATCTTTAAATGTAAGCATGAACTAATCATATATGAAGCTGCTGAGATCAATGGGAACAAGAAGGATGCTGGATAGTTATTTTGTTATTTCCCATGCGTGGAGCTGGGTTGGGAGTGGCCTGCATGTGACCCACAGGCCACCAGTTTGATACCCCTGGTATAGACTTCAAACTTCTCTATGACTGATCCAAATGGGCCAAGTAATGCATAAACATTTGATCAAGACGTGGAAAGGGGATATGCAGCTTCAAACTCTAAATGTGAGACCTGTGCATTTAAGCATCAAATTATTAGACCCACAAAGCATTCACCATCGTAGGTTATGTACTTACATAAATGTAACTTTTCCAAAACACCTATATTGTACATTTCAGGGCAGGAATATTTTGTGATGGCATAAAACATTTAGGAATGAATGAAAGGGAAAGATTAAACTACTCACCAGAGCTGAATGCTGACAATAAATGCCTGGATCCATTTTGTGCTGAAGGTCCTGAAAAAGATAAAAGTTCTAATTTGGCATGTAACTCACCAGCAAAATGAACACATTATAAGAGGTTTCCATAGATCATATTAGATTTTACCTGCAAAAACATTTAAATATGTTATCTTGAAATCAATATATTTGTCTCAGTACCAGCTACTGAATATTAACACTAGGAGATCAAAAGGATAAGGTTTTATTTAACTTATTAAAAGTTCTGCTTTTAATAAAGGACAGGTACCACTTCTGGAATATTTGTGAAAAGATAATCAGGAAGGATTTGGGTGCTTTTCCACTCAAAGCCTGCTACTCCATATTGAGACTTTCTGAATTCATTGATTGTTGTGGCTTATGACCTATCACTAAAGTCATACTTACATGGAATTAATCTTTTGTTCTCCCAAGCAGTCTCCCCTTTTTAATAAAAGTGGAAAGAAATTTTTGGGAGGACAAAAAATACACCTTTTCTGATCTTTAGGGCAGGATTTTTCAAAGTTGGTTCTGTTAATCCTGTGCTCTATGAAAAAATGCAATTCCATCAAGAGACCCAGTAAGATGAATAAGGCCGACAATTTTCTATAACTCACGTTTTGTCTCTTAATTAGGTCTTCTGAGGAGATTTGGGAATACCTTTGTCTCTCATCTGAAAAAATTTGAAATCCTCTGATCTGGAAATTTGGTTTTGTTTAAAATTAAATTTTCCGTAAAAATCTTTCATATATGTAAGATTGTATTGTCATCTTCTTATTTTCAAGATCCAAAGTGTTACTGTGTTCTGCAATTTGTATTTTTAGGCAAAAAGATCTAAAAATCTGTCTTTCCTAAGGGTAGCCTAAATAGAGAACACTTCGCTGGAAGGGTTAGGAATTCCCCAGATATGCGATTTAATCTAATTGTAGCAGCCTATCATTAATTATTGATTCTTGGAAAGCCCGTAGGAAATGAAGTCTGCCAGTAAGATTTAATTTATTCCCTACTTTCATTTGAGATAAGGAATGTGTGGAACAATCTCAAATATCGTCACATGATCTTTCAGAAATGAATATGCAATTATAGCTGAGACCAGGGTTTCCAAGTTGGTAGAATTGCTAGATTTACTAGTTGTCTTTCCTTCAATAGAATGTATATTGTTTGTAAACTGCCCAGAGTCACTTAGTAAATTGGACAGTGTAGAAATTTCATAAATTAATACATAAAAATAAATAAAATG
Source organism: Natrix helvetica (assembly GCF_964273705.1). NCBI lineage: Eukaryota > Metazoa > Chordata > Lepidosauria > Squamata > Natricidae > Natrix > Natrix helvetica. The sequence continues at coordinate 42,325,705 of NC_138558.1, forward strand.
TAGTTCTCTCACTTTCCATTTTTCTCTAACAACCTGCCTGTGAAATAGGTTGGACTGGCTGACTCTAAATTATTCAATAAATGTCTATGACTAAAGGCGGACTTCATTCAAGATTCTCCAATGCTAGTCTAGTATCTTAATGGATTTTGCAACTGATTTACTCACTAAACGACAATTTTGCCCAGACCCCGAAAAAAAATTGTAGAAATCTTTCTGTATAGAGTAAAATATTCAAAATTTAGTTTAATCACATTTGCTCAACTAAGATCTTATAAACTGAGCAAATGCCACCCCAATTAATTAATAGTGACAGAAAAGGAGGCACAAAATACGTAGATTTTCATCTTAATTATATCAATTCAACACAAGAATAAAACGATCATTTTACCTAATTGTTGATTCCCTCTTGGATCATTTGTTTTTTTCCCTGGAAGAATAGGTCCAGAAGACTTGGGAACACATTGGTTCACTAAGGCTAATTTACCTTTTGCTCCTTAAGAAAAAAAAATCCATAAAATAATTATGTTAGGATACAGTACGTAAATTATCAAGTATACCTCAAAACAATGAGCAAATATCAGCTCCTTTTTAAAGTTAGCAGAAGCATGCTACATATTCAGCTTTCAAAGTGGCTATGCTAGCTGGGAGTGATTGGTTCACACCTGGAAGGCCCCAGATTGATGAAGGATTTTCAATTCTTTCTAAGGAAAACCCAGAAGCTGCTCTGCAGTTTCTGCTCCTTTTTCATCCCACATATGTAAAATTGCTCTTTCGAAATCAATGATGGAAGATGAACATAGGATAATTCCCACTGAATGATTCTATCATGCACTGGGTCCACTAAGAACAAACTTCCCCAATCTGTTATCTTCCAAATGGTTATCCAAGCTGTATTCTTCAAATCCTATGACTGCAGAATGAAGGTTGGGAAAAGATCCAAATTAGCAGCAGATCCTTCTCAGGACACTCCAACCTCCTAGCACGGGGGTGTCCAAACTGGCAACTTTAAGACTTGTGGCTCTGCTGGCTGGGGAATTCTAGGAGTTGAAGTCCACAAGTCTTAAAGTTGCCAAGTTTGGACACCCCTGTCCTAGCAGAAAGCAAGCCAACGCCCCTTGTTTAAATAGAAACACTGGATGCAGTATCTGATCTTCCCTTTTACTGTTGATTTCTGCATCAAGATCTGGAGAAATTGTGGCTTCTGTAGCTCTATTCTCCTGCTCAATCTATGTAGACAAAATAACAGCCAACTGTCATCCAAACAGGCCCAAGTCTCCTTTTTTATATTGATAAATTTGTAGCTAAACATATTTATATTTAAGCAATTCTGTTTTTCAAGGTTCCAATCTACATAAAGCAGTCAAGTTAATCAGCTACCATGGTGACAGTATCTGTAATAGATAATTAACCAAGGAGATAAAGAAAAGGCAAGGCATTTCATACAATTTCCAAAAAACAAAACAAAAAAGCTCTCAAATAGGCAATTACCTTCAAGGAGCTTTATTAGTTGATCTCAAACTGTTGTCAGGTTATCAAGATAACCAATGCCTGGACAAGAAAAATAATTACAATCCTCTTTTTGGTTTAAGGATTGTAAGGCCTTTCTGCCTACTAAAGCAATTTAATGGTGTTATTTCCAACTTAAAAAAAGATAAGCACTATGACTGCAAACTTAAGTGTTTTCAATCAATATCAGCTTTTTAATAGAAACTCTTTCTTATCAGGATTGTGGATATGAAAACAACAGGAATCAACAATCTTCTGCCATCTTCCCAGTATGTTTCTCACTAAAATGGCAATTACCATCAGCCAATCACTGCCTCATATATCCTTGCTGAGATCAAATACCTTTCGGTGTACTTTTCAGTGAAAGGAGTCGTGGCCTGGGCACCGGCTTTAGAGAGATGGGTCCGGCAGTACCATTCTGACATGCAGATTTGGGAGCCCATTCTCCATTCTTGATAATAGTAGCACTTGTAGCTATTGGGGGGAAAAAACATAAACTGTAAGTTTATTAATGACCACATTTTGAGAATATTCAAAACATTCTGTAGCAATTACACAGCTACAGTACTTCTGCGGGCACTCTAGCTTAGAAGATGTGATATATGACAACAATGACTGCAAAAAAGGCTTAGTGACCTTAAAGAGTAATAGACTTTAAATCACAGGTTTTTTTTTGCATTAAAGTCCATATGAAGTGTTCTCCTCAATCGGCATTTGAATAGCTGCATACTTTTTAAAAAGTAACTTGACCCATTTGAAATCCACATTAAACTATATCCACAAGGAAGAAAACCCTAGCATTAGAAGCACAATTTGAAGTGCCCTCAATATGGTAACGCAGTTTTGCTCCTCCTTGCTACCTGAATTCCATGGAAGCTCTTGATTCCCTTAAATCATCCTGATGGCCAGCAATAGGAAAGAGGTAACCTATATACAAAGTAGAAAACTCAAACCCTGACATAGTTGTTCAGCTTGTGGTTCTCTTAAAACAGCAGATAATCTCATCTGAGGGGGGGGGGCTCCCTGACTGTGAGGTGCAGGTGGTGATGGCACAGTACAGAATCACCCTGAATTGGGTGAAAGCAGGATGGTGTACCAAGCAGAAGAATGTTATATCTGGGTTATATTTGCTCTGAATTTGCACCATATACCAATTATTTTCCAGCTTTGGTTTTTACCTAGAAGAGTTTGGGGCCTGGTTAACTCAACATGAATCTTTGAACCACTTAACCGGTGAACCACTGCAGTCAGCAGGGGATCCTTCTTACAGATATTCTCACTTACTCATGTCCGTTGGTGAGACACATAGGAAAAATTAAAGAATACATTCCTTGGGAGATGTCCCTTTTCTCCTATCCTTCTACTTTTATGAGAAAAAGTTAAAACTATTCCTTGAAGACAGGCCTTATTTTTTTTATTATTATTAGTTAGAATCTTATAAAAGCATCTAAAATTGCTGTTAACTGATTAATTGGGCAATAAGGCAAGATAAAAATCAAATGCAGTATTGCTTAAATCAGTGAGAAAAAATTGCTCTTTCAAATAAAGCAATACTGTGTGGTTGCTTGTTACTGAGAGCAATAGTGACAGTTTGGTGTAGTGGTTAAGGCGTCAGACTAGAACAGGGGTAGTCAACCTTTTTATACCTACCGCCTACTTTTGTATCTCCGTTAGTAGTGAAATTTTCTAACCGTCCACCGGTTCCACAGTAATGGTCATTTATGAAGTAGGGAAGTTACTTTACTTTATGAAATTTATAAAGCAGAGTTACAGCAAACCCCTACCGCCCACCATGAAAGCTGGAACGCCCACTAGTGGGCGGTAGGGACTAGGTTGACTACCACTGGACTAGAAACAAGAAGACGGTAAATTCTAGTCCACCTTAAGCACAAAGCCAGCTTACTGATCTTGGCCCAGTCACAATAGGAAAGAGGCAATGGCAAACCACTCCTGAAAAACCTTGCCAAGAAAAATGTAGGGATTAGTCCAGGCAATCAGGAGTCAAAGCAAAAAAAATAGAAACATTGACTCAAAGGTACACATGCACACACACATATTGATATCAGGGTAAACATGGTCTAATGGTTAATGGTTATGTTCTAGTCTAAGTTCTAGCTTAGTTACAGAAGTCAACTGCATGGACTTGTCACATCATTAAGACTGATTCAACAACAACAAAAAGAATAATATTTTGGATTATGATGTGAAATGTACGAGCCAATTAATAACATAGATGGCTGTCTTTTTTATTTGCCCGAAAGATGCTATTTTCTTCTCAATGTTCAGTAATGAAGTAAATATATTCATTTTTTCTATTCAATACCTGTCTTATTAGCTAGAATGAAAAGACTCATCTGTTCCTGAAATTGGCCAAGTGTTTCTGACAATTACCTTCACAATCTGAAGGACTAATGCTTCCTCTATTGCTCTATTACAAGGAAAACTTATTTGTTTAGAAGCTTTAGGGACAATGAATACTTTGTTGAAAAGTTCACTTAGCAGCATGAGCTATAACTCCCAAGATCACAAAAATATTGTAACCTATTATTTAATAGTTTAAACAATTGCAGGTAATTTAAAGTTTTTTATTATTATTTTTATCATTTCAATCACAACTGCCATGTTCAGAGTTCATGCTACATGGTTATTCCTGTGAAAGGAGAAAGTCTACTTTGAATACTCAACATTCCGAAATATGCAAGAGGCAGAAAGGGCTTTTCTTTTTTCTTTTCATCCGTCTGCTCCAGACTACGATTTTCTTTAGACTTACACCTCTGAGGAACCATTCAGACTATAGACAATAGCAGCTGTTAAATAGCCTCAGTTTAAATGCTGCAGTTATAAGCCAAAACAATTGATTAATGTTGGGGGTTATGGAGAAGAAGATAACAGTCTCGTATAAAAACATGCTCACAAACATTACAGGATCCACACAATTTATAAGCAAATTACACAAAGCATAGAGCCTATATTAAATGGAGAAGTGCTGCTCTAAGATTGTTTTTTTTTAAAAAAAAATAGCACATCTGCAATCATGCAAAATTATACAGTAGGTTTTAATTTATAACTGTCTTACTGAAGATGCTTAAACCTTGACAGGAATTCTGTAGAGGTTATTGCGGACAATTTATTTAACTCCGAAGTGTATTGAGCAAAGCAATTCACATGCTGACAAGAGGGAGGATGAGAACAGAGGGTTTTTTTGGGGGGGGAAGCATATGCTTATAAAAACCAGGTATAAGATCATCAGGAACACAAAAGTCAACAGCTGGAAATGAAATTGTCTAATGTATTTTCCAGATTTTCTTAAAGAGTGCAGAATGTGCATCAAGCATGCATTATTTCATGAGAAATTAAACACATTTCTCCCTCTCTCCTCCATCATGATTTCTTTCAAGAAAGACAAGAATGGAAAAGCATTTCATTTGATACATTCCCTTCATTTACAAAAGCAAGACACTCTGCTGCCTTTTTCTATCCACAGATAGACGTATAGGGATATAGATATAAAAGGACAGTCACCTACTTCTTCTGCCAGAAAATGTGGCTAACAAAGGAACGATACAAAAGCTGTACGATCCCACTACAAGCAAGGTCAGTAAGGTAACATCGTAGTGGCTTCCTGAGTCTGCCGGTGGTGTGAGGGTAGAATTGATGAAAATATGAGGAGAGAAGTCGGTTTCTGTGCAACTGCGATGTCCTCCTGATACAGTCATTTAAAATGATCAAAGCAAGCTCAGCGCCTGAAAAACTGCAGCCATGTTCACCCTCGCGTATTCCCCACGCTTGCTCTTAGTGAATTACAATCGAGGGTGGGAGGGGGTGGGTGGGAGGTAGAGAGAATAGTAAGCTTCAAGGCAGGAAACAAGAGCAGTTTAATCCAACTAGCAAATCAGACTTAAGAAAAGGTCATCCGTTGTTCGATCTTTAAACTGGAACTGGAAACCATGACATTTCTTTGTTAAGAAGCAAAACCCTTTCCTTTGTTAGCAGCTAGGATAGAATTGCACAGACTGTTTACAACCTCCTGAGGTGATTCAGGCACTGAAGTAAACAGACCAACCAGTAGGCAGGCAAGGCAGCCAACATGGCTGTCAATTCAGGGCCAATCTGTGGTTAGGAGAAAGGCATGCTGCAAAACTTAAATAGCAGGGCTGTTCTTTTAAAAAGCATTGCACGAGGGAGGGGGAGGAGGGATAGCGGTTCAAAACTGCAAGGAAAGCAAAAAGGCATCATTATTGACGCTATAGTACTCCCTAGCTCATACATTTTAGCCCAAGATCATCACTCTTCCTTATATGGCAGGTTTGATTTTCTTTAATATGGCACAACGCTCTTGCCATCGGCAAATCGGTACATTGCTTCATTTACTCATTTCAAAGCAGTAATAAAAAAAAAATCCCAGTAACAACTTTCATTAGATGGTTGTGAAACATTAATTCCTTCTGTGTATCAGCCAGGCATTTCTAAGCATTCATCAATGCTTGTGAACAATAGTCTTTTAGGAAGTCTACAAAATGAGAAGGATAAATTTGATCTACATTATTTGGGCCAAAACACCGTCTAAAGCTATTGGGTGCTGTTGCAACGTAGGAGTTCGAACGTTTGGAATTCTGGAATTACCTGTGACCACCTTTTGCTGAGGAAAAAAGCAGTTATAATGAACCATAATTTATTCAATTATTTGTTCAACAATAATCTCCAAAATCGACTTACAATTATTGCTGAAAGTGCTTTGGTCACTCTGAGTGCTGCTGACTGAAGAGATGCTGGAGGTTCTCTGAAGTCCTGTTCTTCTAATGGGCACCTTTGAACTGCGACCACAACTAGCTGAAGATACTGATAAGGCCTTTGTGGTAGTAAGCTTTCCCCTGGGAGTTCCTACTCCTGCCGGCATAAAGAGAGATGTCAGTAATAATGCTGCTTCTTAGATAAAGCAACAGCACTTTCTACACTACTCAGCTAACCCCGAGGACACAGATAAACCTACAAGTGCTTCAACAACCCTCTAAAACAGGGGTTGAAGTCCACAAGTCTTAAAGTTCCCAAGTTTGGACACCCCTGCTCTAAAAGGATACAAATTGCCAGCTGTCTACAAGGAATATAAATCCTTCCATTCTCCACTATCCTGTCAGAGCTGAAGAAGCTTCTTGGATGAGAAGTGAAACATCTTCAAAGAAAAAACACGGAAGACGAGTTGCCTCCTGAAAAAAGCACCTTTGGGACAACCATGACCAGGATGACTGAGAATCTACAGACTACTTCAATCATTTTAAAACAATACTCCAACTTTATTTTATCTAAGAAGCAAGTTACAGCAAAGGAGAACTAAGCAAGACCTTTGCACTTCAGCACAGCTAACAGACACATTTTTTTTCTTTGTTTACGTTAGGATAATAACATCTTAAGGATATTCAATGTAGCAAGCAAAAACAATTAAGTTTACATTGAAGACAGTGATGTCTAAATTCCTTTTGTCATCTAGGACTTCCTACCATGAATTCTGCAGAAACTCAGAATATAGGTTTATCTTTAATATATATCTTGCTACATGGACAAGAATATTGATTTCATGGCTATTTAGTAGGCCAAGCTATTTGATCTGATGACCCCCTAATGATTCTAAACACAACTCTTTTCCATCTCAATCATTATAGTCAACAACGAAGAACGCTATAAACTACAGCTCTGCATCTAACCCCAACCCTAACCCGCCCCATGTTTTTTCTCAGTGTAGTACAAATGTTCTTTACAAAGACTGTCAAAGGTTCCCAAATAACGGGTGGATTACAACCATGGTCATCCTATGTGGTCAAGAGCTATGCTGGCTGGAGGGTTATGAGGAACATATATGAACAGATTTGAAAGACATCTTTTGCAGGAAGAATAGTCTATTCCATTTGTTATATAAATTTAACTCAGTAGGAATTAACTTTTGTACAACCTCCTTTGCTGAACTTAAAAGGATGGTCAGGAATGCTTTCTTCTTTTACTAAGCAACATCAATTAGACTTGCTAATTGCAGATATATTAATCTATTTCCATGAGTTAATTATTAGAAGGAATTATACCATTCTTTGACTGAACATTTCCAGTAAATATCAGCTACATGAAGACATTTAAGCCAGCCGCTAAAGAGCTCAGCTGAAAGGGAGAATTTAGCAGCTCAAAGCTATGTGATCAGCTACTACAAAAGTGGGAAATATTGTACTGCTATTACTCTTTTCAACACCAGGTGGTATTATAAGATAGTCACTTGGAAGGCAACTTGGAAAAGTTTTGCTCTTTTACTTATAACCTACTTCCACTAGTTAATGTATTAGTTCCTTAAAGATCTAAGCAGGCATTTACATTCTCCCCATTCCCAACACAAAGTTTCTCTAAATAAATTGGCATCAATTTAGTGAAGAATATGCCAATTGTCTGAATGATTAGTAAAAAATGCAGATAGGCTGCCTCGTTAAAAGCAGACCACATGGTTGTTATTTATTTTACTTATTTAAAGCAGGTTTACCACAACAGTCAATCCAACACACTCCCAGTTTTATTATGCCCAGCCTCAACTATGCACTGTATTTTATTAGTTTGCACTTTTATTGATGTACTATGTCGAGAGTCACAAACTGTCAGTCGGGCAGTCTAACAATTATTTAAATAAATAAAATTTAATAAAATTTCCGCTCCTCAGTTATATTCTAAAATACACAAAATCATGAAAAAGACTGGAAGAGAAAGGATGGGGGGGAAATGATGACATACTTGGTTTGGTTGCCCAGATAGATAGAAATATACATATATAGATTACTACACTGTAGCCCTTTTTCTACAGCACGGGTCTCATTTTTTGCACAGCTGGTTCATTCCCTTTCTACTTCTTGGTCTGTTCTTCAGAATCAAGTATGTCTGCTTCCCCTTTTACCCATTTAGGGTAAAAAGATTCCTTAATGCTCCTTTTAATGAGGTTTAGGAATCTTAGGATTAGGAATCCATGTGATGTTTTATTTTTCAATACATTGAGAAGTGTGGCTTTCCCAGTGTACATTTATTTACAAAAAAATCTTATCTTGCCTGGAAACAAAAAGTATTTAAGTGAGCAAGCCTGCCAGGGAGGTAAGTTCAACAAGGTAAAAAGTTCCCTATGGTAAATGAGTGTGAGGCCGTAACAATTTATTTACTTTAAAAAAGTTACACTTCTTTTTCAATTCAAGTACAGGTAGTCTTCAACTTACAACCACAATTGGGATCAGAAGAGGGGTGAGATTTTACTGGTTCGGACCAGTTCGGGTGAACTGGTAGCTCCGACGATCAGCTGGGAGCGAAGCGGTTTGCTCTGACAATCAAGTGGGCCCGCCCACCTGCCCCTGTGCTCTACTGACCTTTATCTTCTCAGCTGATTCACGCGGCAGAGCAGATTGCCATGCCTCAGCTGTGTTACTCTCCAGCAGTAACGCAGAAGGTAAGCTTTCTTAAAATTGCACCCGCGTGTAAAGTGTGTGATCATTGAACCGGTTGTTAAACCTACAGGATCCCGCCACTGAATCAGAATAAGCAAGGTGAGTCACAGCTGATTTTATGACTTTTGCCATGGTGTTTAATATGCAGTTGTTAAGCGAATCATGCTTCCTCCATTGACTTTGCTTGTCAGAAGTCGGTTGCAAAAGTCGCAAATAGCAATCACCTGACCCCGGGGTGCGCGCAGGCTTTGTAAATACATGCTGGTTGCTAAGTGGACGAATTGTGATCATGTGACTGTGGGAATACTGCTTGGGTCATAAATCCAAGGACTAGTTATAAGTCAAGTTTTTTTCAAAGCTGTTATAACTTCTAACAGTCACTAAATGAATGGTTGTAAATTGAGGACTATGTCTATCCTTCACTGAATTTTGTCACATTCATTTATCAATTTTCTGGCAATTTAACATATATTGCGATTACAGAGAGCTCAGTAGAAATCAGAAGAATCCATTTTCAAAGTTGTACATTAGAAAATAACCACCATTTTATTTAATGTTTCAAGAAATTTTGCCGGAAAAATAATGCTGCGGGTACAGTGGTGGGTTTCAAAATTTTTTAGAACCTCTTCTGTAGGTGTGGCCAGCTTTGTGGGAGTGGCTTGCTGGCCATGTGACTGGACAGGAGTGGCTTGCCTGCCATGTGACTGGGTGGGAGTGGCTTGCCAGCCATGTGACTGGGTAGGCGTGGCCAACTTGTAAAATGTGATGAAAGTCACTTAACAATGCTCTTGCTTAGCAACCAAAATGTTGGCTCAGAAACTCTGGCATTTGAAGCACACAAGTCTTAAAGCTGTCAGGTTACAAGACCGTTGCACCCCTAACCCTTTAGAAAAAAAACCCAGAGGTGTTCAAACTTGACAGCTTTAAGACTTGTGGACTTCAACTCTCAGAATTCCTCCTTTCGCTCTTCATCTTGATGATGAGAGGACAGGCAGGGGGAGGGAGCTGGAACCGGTTCTAAACGGCACTGTAGATTTGTGGAACCTCTTCTATAGAAGAGGTTAGAACTGGCAGGAACCCACCCCTGTGTGGATTACACCTATTTAAGAACAAAGTATTAAATATAAATATTTTAGATTACAAAAGGCCATACATTGCCAATAGCAGCCATGAGCCATCAAAGTAATCCTCCATATACAACAGGAAAAGAAGCATAACTGAAGGCAGTCTAGTTTTAGAACAACATAAGGAACTACACTTATTATATAAATGTCATTGCATTAAAGGCCTATCCTCTCACATACAGTCACAGATCTAATATGGCTTGACTTTTTGATAAATAATGACTGAAAAAACATAACTATAAAGTAGACAGGCATACAGTAAAAACTATTTAAAAACCCCACCCTTATCCTGAACAAGGGTACAGAGGTTAACAAATCTGAGATTTTCTCCAGGCAGAGAAGGATGGGATCTGATGCTTTTATGCTGTTGGGAAGAGGTTACCCTGAAAACAGTGTGAAGCTTATTATTTCATTTCACTAAATTCCTGCAAAAAGAAAAAAAAGCAGCAGCAGCAAGCAGCATCATGGCTTTTAAAATGTCTTTGAACATCAAGTAGCCTTAGAAATACTCTTTCATTCTTCCAAAATCAATGTGACATTAGAAAGAATTTTACTTTTTCAAGCACGCCCTTACAGAAGCAAAGTGTATATTTGCCAGAGAAAACATGGTAAAGGCATTTATGGGATCCGGATTCTATAGCACAGATTAAGATAAGTTCTCTATAGACCTGAATGCTTTCACGAAGATTCTCGATGAGCAGAAATGATCTCTAGGGAAAACATATAGCATATAATTATTAGCCTGGATCAGATGCTGGGAAATTTGTTGTATTTTCTTTTTTATTATCTTGTAATAAATCCTACAACATTGTATTGGATTGTTTTAATACAATGGCCTTTATGCAACATTAATTAAAAAAACTATTGGCATTGCTATTTTAATAACTTAGTATGTAGGAAATAGAAAAAGGCAAACATATTCTATCAATATTAATTGTAATTTAGGATGTCAATATTACCAGCAGAACACTATCTCATATTTCATCCAGTGTGGAGTATATAACATTAGGAGTAAAAGTACATTGAAGACTGCATAGAAGTATTTATTATATGATAAAGATTACATTCTTGAGCTGATTATTGTGTTAAGGACTTCATTGTGCTGAATCTATCCGTCTGTCCACAGGCACACACATTAATAAAAGGCATAAATGAAACAAATTCATCAAGAATTAAAATTTCAAGAAAAAGAGGGAAGAAGAAAAAGAACTATTGGACTTCTAACTTTCCCTCTTTGTATACATCTGCTAATGGAATTCTATTTTGAATCATCAGAATTGAAAGGTTTACAATAACCTCACTAAGGGAACATTTAGATGTATTCCTAACATGAATTGTATTGTGACCATTAGATACGTGCATGATATTTCACATTAAATTCTCTGTCCCTTCTATTTCAGACTTAAAGTTGTGCCTTTAAGAGCAGGTTTTATATTACCATAAATTGCATAGGATTGGTTTGTTTCTTCTTCTCATACACTCTGGCAGATCACAATCCTATTTCTAGGAACTTGTTAAGCCTCAATTTACACAGATCCTACCTGCTACATACCACCTGCAACTTGATACAAACATGGTTCATATTTCTGGCCTGCAAGCATGTGACAGCATACTCCATGTATCCCCTTGCTGATAGGATATGTACGACAGGATGTTGGCTTGCAAGGCAATCTCTAGATTAGAAATCTCAAAATGCATAGAATAGCATGAAAAGATTTGGCCTATTGGACATAACATGCTCAAGCTGAGTAATTCTGTTCTTATACTGAGCGAAGAATGTGTAATGCTGCATTTATTATTATGGAAGAGAACCTGGTCCATAGTTTTAAAAAAAGCGTTATGTGAAACTCTCAGTTGATTCCATCAATGAAACGTGTTAGTCAGTATTAATGCTGTACCCATCTGGCAATGACCCTTACATGGAGAAGAATGTGGCTTAGACCATAAAGGTAAATAGTAAAAAGCATAAATTAATAGATGAAGTGAAAGGAAGAAAAATAGGTATGTTGTGTATGTCTGCAAAACTGAGAAAAAGAGAAGGAACACAATAGATCTGAATCAAGATTACCTGTCATGAAATGTGCACCTGCAGGAGCAGAAGGGAAAACAACACAGAGCTTCTCCTAACATTAATAAAATGCATAGTTCTAGTTGGACTCAGGTGGGGGGGAAGAGGTTCAGGGTAGCCACCTCCTAGAATCCCTCAGCATATACAGTATCTAGTAGGTTAGAAGGTTATAGCTTGAGTTTGGCAAGATTATATACATTATAAGCAATAAATGATTGGACTCAACTGGGTTTCACTGTCCCATTTCTGGGCTTTGACGGACTGTGCCTAATCTTATGAAATGGAATTGATGAACAAATCCAAGGAGGTGATAGTATACATTAAATTATTAATTAAAAGTTATGTGACAAAATATGAATTGATGCTACCGAGGCTATTGTAGGTGTAGATGGAAGAAGGAACCAACAGGTTGGTGACAGCTGTATGATATGAAAATGATGAAAAAGGAACAAGTAGAAATGAATTTGGGAGAAAATTCCACAATATCCTGGACTAATTCAATATAATGTAACTGGGGAGGGGCGTGGGGGGGGGGAGAGAATGTAACTGGGAGGGCGTGGGGGGCGGGTAAGCTGCCAGGAATAGATAAATGGAGAAAGAAGAGAAATAGCAATTGGGCTAGTCAGAGACTCAAGAACGATTGAGAATTACAACTGTTCTGGGAACATCTGCTTAAGAAATCATTTTGATTAACTACATAGTTTAAGCAAAAGTATATTCACATGTAAAGATGGAAAAGTAATAAATAAAACATGGTTTTTATGATGAAAGAATTAGTGAAGAAAACCAATGATGAGAGAACCTGAATATATTGGTGTCAGGAGTGAATCTTTGGGAACGAATGGAGATGGAAGAGAAGGGAGGATAAGAAAAAAGTGAAAACAGAAATGACTGCAGGAAGCAAAATAAGAAGTCCTGTATGAGAGAGTATTAGAAGATAAATTTACTACTCCAAAAAACGGAGGGGCAATTGAATACAGTATGAGCAGATGTGTCTGCAGGGTATGGTTAACAAAAAGTCAAGATGACAGCCATGAATGTGTCAGCAAATCTCTGCCCCCTTTTTACATGCATTGAGGCAAGAAAGAGGATGTGGAAACATCTTAAATTAGTGAAAAGAATTACAATACAGAATGCAGTAAAGTATGCAAAATTACACCAATGGGATGTAAGAAAATGATGCATTGTGGAATGGTGAAAAAATACAGGTAGTCCTTGGCTGTCTCAGGCAGGGAAGGTATGTTGCAGAACCCATCAGTTAAAGAATTCCAACTGGTGGAGATTAGGAAGAAAACCTCTGCCATTGCCCCTGCCCTATGGAATATTCTTCCTCTGAAGGTAAGAGAGGTCTCCATTCTTCTGAAAAGGAGTTAGGACATCATGGTTCTGTCGTCTCATGTAGGACACCTATGGAGCACACAGCTGTGGGATTAGTTAGTCTCCTAAAAGCCCTCCCTTCATGTTTTAAATAATTTTAATCTTTTGCCGCCTTTTAATTTTATTTTTTTAAAATTTTTATATATGCTGTTTTATATTTTAATATTTTATTGTATACCCCCCAGAATTCCCCCTGTAAGAGAAATAGACAGTATGGAAATGTGAAAAAAATTGTTAAAATATGGATGCAGTTTGTTTAAAATGTGGATGTGCAACAAGCTTAATATGTGTGTGAAGACTAAAACTATGCCTGAGAATTGGAAGAATTTTGTTATGGTTCACTTAATCCAAAAGGAAAGGGAACTAGATTGATTACAAAAACTACAAAGGGATTAGGTTGTATTCCTAGGAAAAAAGTACTTGAAATGGTGTGAAAAATTACAATGAACAAAATCTGGGTCATTCAATATGGCTATTTGTGTTGGGCAGTGGGCATGTAGATCATATTTTTGCTTTTTCTCAGCTCCCAGAAAAACACATGAATGTACAAGAGAAACTTTACATATATATTTGTTGATTTAGATAAAGTATATAACAAACTGAATTGTGTGACGGAGAAAAGAACCTCTTTTCTCACCGCTGAATTTCATTTTGTTAAATAGGATCCAGTAAGTTGGTTGAGATCCTTCTGTATCTTACCCTTATTTTCTGGAGTGTTGGCTATTCCTGCTAGCTTGGTGTCGTCTGCCAATTTGATGAGTTCCCTTTCTATCCTCTATTTTAAATAATTGATAAAGATATTGAAGAGTACTGGGGCTTTTAACCTGTTAAGGGTCTGGGTCTGGAATTTTAGCTATTTCTCAGAAAAGAAAAGAAAATGCAAAAACCACATGCTTCTGTACACTTCTGTACAAGTTCATCTCAAAGAAATGAGTTTTGAAAAACAGGAGGCAATATATAAAGCATGATTGGGTGTTTTCCAGTATAGAAAGTTGGAAAAATCTAGCATGTAAGGGTAAACTTCAACTAGCAATACATTTTTTTTCTTTTCCTTAATTTATGTCTTAGGTTTATTGCCTTACTACTTCAAAACCTTTCTGTGCTATGCACGACATGCTTTTAGGGGGCGTTAACCACCTTGGCGAGTGAGAGGTTACTAAATCTACAAATGCTTAAAACTTTTAGTTGGACTACTAAAGCATATTAATATGGATATACTGTAACTTACTTTGAACAGAAAAAATCAACCCAAGAGAAAGGTTGAAATGGTGTCTCCCCAGGGAGGCAGACTTTGGATTAAAAAGAAAAAAGAAAAACTAAAGGAGCATGTCATGTTTAGCTTTAAGCAGCAACATGAGCCACACTCTTTAGCTATCATGAAGTTGGGGGGGGGAGGGAGGAGGGGATGCCTGTGCTATCATCAAATGCCAGTGGATATGTTTAGATTCAATTCCTCTCAGTTTATTCTATAAATAATGAATCATAACTAAAAACCAGATTTTCTGTCAGCAAGGCAGAACATGATAACCGCACACCATGTATGCACCAGATAATAATTTCAAAACAAATGATAATTCAGAATGCAAATAGCCAACTTGCTAGAGGACAGCAGCCAGACTCCTAGCTAACACTCTAACAAGATCTCTCAGCGGTGATCTGTTTAGATATCTGCCATAATAGAAAGGCTAGCTTGAAGTAGACATGCAAGCTTTGGGTCTCAGCCGTTCTTTAACAACAAGCAGTCTGCACAGTATCTGCAACCATTTTTCCATCCTAATTTTTAGCTATGAATAGAATGGACCGTATTGGCTCACACTGCCTCATGCCTCTTAGACTGAAAATTCCGGCCCTTTAACAGTTAGCAAGCTGTATCTGAGGGAAAAGAAATATTTGTTTAGCCCCCATGCCTTAAAACTGTACTAAAAACATGAAGCCAATGAATACAAAGCTGCACAATTGAGACCTTGAAACTTTCATCCACTCCTCTATTAGTATTAAAAGGAGATTTACAACAGTTCATTTAGTGCAGGGGTGTCCAAACTTGGGAACTTTAAGACTTGTGGACTTCAACTCCCAGAATTCCCCAGCCAGCCATGCTGGCTGGGGAATTCTGGGAGTTGAAGTCCACAAGTCTTAAAGTTCCCAAGTTTGGACACCCCTGATTTAGCGAATGGTTCTAAGTTATAACCACACTGAAAAAAGTTACTTATGACCATTTTTCACAGTTATGACCTTTGCAGCATCCCCATGGTCATATGATTAAAATTCGGATGCCTGGCAACTAGTTCATATTTATGACTATTGTTGTGTCATGTAATCATCTTTTGCAAACTTCTGACAAGCAAAGTCAATGGGGAAGCCTGATTGACTTAACAAACCGGGTTACTAACTTATCAATTGCAGTGTTTCACTTAACAGCCGAGGTAAGGAATGTCGTAAAATGGGGCAAAACTCACCTAACGTAGGTCTCACTTAACGACAGAAATTTGGGACTCCATTATGATTGTAAATTGAGGACTGTCTGTATGTCGAGTCCTTTGTATTAAAGAGATCTGTAGCTGTGAATAGCTCTCTCTCTCTTTTCCAAGAATTATCATATTTACTAAAAACAAGTTTTCTATTAAGCCTTGGCCAACAGGATGCTTTCTGCTGTCTACCAACCCCAGATCTCCCCCCACCTCCCCGAATGCCTAAGGAGTGCAGCAGGTTACAGAAAATTGTTCTGACTTATCTCTGCTGCTAAATGAAGGCATTTGCTCAATTTTATTATATTCCATTTTTTGTATATATATCTAAAATTATGGAGAAAACCTTTGTGTCTTAATAATATTGAGTCTTCATAGTATCAGTTGTTTAAATCTCCTTCATTAATACAATTCAAAGGTTTTTTTTTTCTCTCAATGTAAGCAATGTCTTAAGAGTGTAGCCACTATTACAATAACGATGTTTTCCTGTGGCTATAGAAACTAGCTTTGAAATTGGAAATAATGGAATCATCCCTTATCTGTAGATCAGATAAAAAGTCCTTAATAAGGTAGATTTAGAAAGCATCCATAGAGATGAATTTGCACCATCAGTTGCCACTGAAAATGCCTCCTGCTTATACTGTATTCCAAAGTGAGATTCTGCAGCTCTCAAAAGGGTCAAACATGACTAGTGAATACAACAAATACAACATTGAAAGTGTCTAGCAAAATCTACAAGGTTAAGGGAGAAATTTATATAATAGCTATGATCAGCCTGAAATACCATAAAGAATGATGCACATACCATTGTCTCAAGTCAGAGCCAAATTCTAAAAGATAGACTTTCAAACTCCCAGTTCAAACTCCAAAATTAATTACTGCCACAAAACAAAACATCATACACATTACACTTACTTTTAAGATCACTATTTCTTTCTTTCTTCTTAAAAAGAGGCGATGTAAAATTAGATGGAGCACATAAATTGTGGTTTTTAAATAGAGTAGTGTATAAAAAGCTAAGGTTACAGTTAATTTTTTTTCACTTTCTATGCTTACCTCCCACTAAGCCATTTTTATGAATAGGAGAATTAAATTGGCTACTTAAAGATTTTACACCAAAGCTCAGGATAGGAAAACAAACAGAGACAGCATGTCTGAACATGAAAGAGAGGCACATAGAGAGGCACATTGTTTTGGACTGCTTCCCATTTTACAGAGGGTGGGAAAGCCAGACAAATTAAAACAGGTTTTTCTAGATAACAAGTCATTAGCATGCTTTTAAAATGATGACATGTTTTCAAAGTTATGTTTTTCATGTCCAGGCCAACCATCTATTTAATAATGGTTAGAAAACTATGGATGAAAAACTAGCAATATTGTGAACTAATACAGAACTCTTATATTGAGATATTCAGAATTTTAAATTTTTACAGAATATATCAAGAACTGGTAGATAAGCTAATCACTGATTCTATTTCAAAGATGCAACGGCCCAAAGTACTGAAGAATTACTTTGTGTGCTTTCAATTTGGGCATATCTTATATGGTAGTCTTCCCACGAGATTGTCCTGGCTCAGACTTCAAACACCCACCAAAATTATGAAGTACCACCTTGATATGCTTGTAGTCTGTTTTCATATCTGCAGGGAAGCCAGTTTCAAACTATTTTCTCAGTAGAGATCATCAGCTGGTACTTACCATTACCATAAGCTAGATCTCACTCCCTATTGATCAATGTTTGTTGTTATCAAATGAGGGAAAACACACAGAAAAATTAAATACACATCATTATCAGGACAGTTGACATCAACCTTCCCTACTAGGTTATTTTCAGAGAAAGTTAGAATTACGGATCTCCAAATTCTATTGATCATGATAATTGAGAGTTGCTTGTTTGCAAAAAAAAATCCAAATAACTTAATATAAGTTTAGTAAAGGTCTAGCTTAATTGCTAGACTTAAATAAATAAGCTTTATTTTCCACTGTCAGCCTTTTGATAACATTTATTTGAATTACTTGCTCCTACAGTAAACATTAAATCTCCTGAACAATATATCCTTCCTAGCAACCAAATTACTCCATAGGTATGTACAGATTTAACACTAGTTTTAATTTAACTCTTTAAAAATAGAGCCCAAGATTTTCCTAGCAGAGTACAAGTGGAGAGGATTTAATTTAATCCCTTTCTCAGGTAGCATGGATACATCAGAACATCAGCAACCTGGCTCTAGAAGGAGACATTTCTATTGCTTCTAGAGTAATCAATTGTAACAATGCAACTGTGATTCTTCAGACAGAGAGTTAAAACTCCCAACCTCAATATATTCTAAGAATAAAGGCAAGACAAATCAACTACAGATAACTGACATAAATGCCAGGGCTTTGGTCTAGAGTGCTTGCACGCTTTTTTTCTCGTTCTCTGACCTAATCTGAATCATATTCCAGTTGAAACAACACAGTAAACTCAACTGTAACATGATATGTCACCTTATGGCTCATTGTAACAATGATTAAAAATATATTGACTTAGTACAATATATTATATTCAATATTATAGAATTTATACCCAAACATTTCAGACTACACACAATTGCAACTAGATCATTGACTTAGGATGTGGTGTTTAGGAAAAACACTGACAATTCAATTAATTTTAGTGAATATATTTTTCAAACTTATATTAATTGAAACACCATGTTGTCATACATTCTGAACAAGAATGATAATAGACAAAAATGTTTCTCACCAGAGTTTGATGATACAACGTGTCTTTGAGGAGATGAAAGTTTGGTCGCATGAGTATTTTTACTCTCACTTCCTCTCCTAGAAGGGAATGCAATTTTATATGGCGGTACATTCCTTACAGGAACAGGACTGCCTTTAGGAAAACCTTGTCCTTGTGCGATGTCTGTTTTAGACAAAGAAGCCTGCATGATTTAATACCATATGGAAAAAACAAAGAGATAGGGAGAATAAGTGTAGAAACATGTATATTCTTACTCTCATAATGTAGAGCACAAAGTAACTACTGCTAATGAAGCATTGTTCACTTGATTATATGTGTTAGTAAGGTCTGCCTCAATTTTTCCATACAGTAGCTACATACTTTTTGTTAATGATAGTTATCCATGCATTCTTGATTAAGCAGAGAAGGGGACTAACAGTCATAATATGGCAGCACTATTTCTGGCACTTAGTTGTGTGTGTTTGGAATATGTAAAGATAAGTGTCTGTTGCTCCAAATAATCTAATGTTGTAGTTAACTCTTTGTGGTAAGCATCAAGATTTTTCCCTAACATGCCACAAATGTCCCCAAATATTGTTGGAGTGAAACAACAGTTTCTTCCATGAAATTTCAGCTGTTCATGGAGACCCAAAAAGCTTGCAACTCAGCATTCAGAGCAGAAGCAATCAGTGGGTGCTGGAGTAAGCCCTGTTAGGAATCTAAATTGTGAATATACATATCCACGTTTAAAATGTTATTAAATACCAATATTAAGTTTGTAATGCTAGCACTCAATCATTTTTATACCAATATTTAAGGCAGACTCATCAACATACTTTTAACTAGCATTAGCGTGTTTGCTGGAAGCTTGCTAAAAATTCTCATTGCAAAACATAAGTGGCTGCATATTAACCAGATTGTTGGGTTGGTTTGATAATGCCAGATTATTTACTCATATTTTTTTTGTTTCAGGGCAAAAGGATTTGCAAAATATGAAATGGTGTTAATGCTGAACTGAAAGCTAGGAAATGTTATTTTGCAGCACTGTGTTGTATTAATTGCATTCTTAAAACAATCTACATTAAGCCACAGATAGATTACAATAAGATTAGATGATTAGATTAGATTCAAATTGTAAACAAACTAGCTCTTTTGTATTAGACTTATAGTGGATAGACATATCCAATCTTCAATAAGATGTAATTTTGCAGCATAAGGCTCAATAAAAAAGATAAGGAAAACATGCTAACTACTGTAGTCTGTGAGTTTTGTGTTAGCATTTGTCTTCAGTGTTTAAAGTAGAAACAGGCAGCAGCTAAACCATATGTAGTTTGTAGCTATTAAGTTACAAACCAACATTGCATGGTAAACATGAAAAAGTGAACAAGTATTGGACAACAATACATACAATGTCTCAAATTTTTAAAAATAATATCCAGTGGAAACCAGAATTTATAAATTTTATCAAAATAAATTCTATATTTTTTATATAAATCTAGAAAGCTTGTATGATCTTTTTGCTGACAATGGGTAAAATTGAACTGGTGATTCCTAGGTTTGTCAACTATAATGGACTGAATATGTGAAGTTGGGAAATATATAATGCAGTTTTAAAGAGAGAAATAATAAAAATTTAGCAACTCATATAAAGAAAGTCGGAAACTGCTTTTTTAACTCTTTCTATCTGATTCTGGTACTTTTATCTTTTTTACATGTTTGCTCTTGTTTCTCTTTTAACTATGTAAAGCCATTCAATAAAAATATATATTAAAAAACCTAAAGCAGCATTAGCAATGTTTATAATGAATACTATTTACGGGAAAATATGGTTTTACCCTTTCTGCCTTTAAAATCAAGGTGGTAAAGTCATAACCTCAGAAATAAAGTGATTTTCAGTTCAAGAACATGCAACCAGTGAAAAACATGGCTTGAACATCAGATTAAGAATATATACATGCAGTACATAATGCACACATAAACTCACCGAACAAAATTGCACTAGTCCATGGCCATTGTTTGTAACCTCTTGGGTAGATGCCTCACTTGGAATCTCCGTACAATCATTTGATTGCTTGTTTTCTAGAGCTCTCTGGCAGCTACTCACAGCCCAAGGCTGAATCAAAGTTTCTGCATTGTCCATCCCTTCACTTGGTGACCCACCATAATTCTGGGGGCTCATTAAAGCCATAGGGAAGCATGATTGACTAAGATGCTTTGCTCTCTCAACCTGATCCACATTCTGCTTTAACACTGGTTTTGGACTCTTCTGAGAAACATTTTCAGAATAAGTTGTAGCATGCACACCTTGGCTAGGAAGCTGTTTATTAAAATGTTGCTTATGAGTCTTATTCATAGGTGTTTCTGCTTTGGTGCCTTTATCCAAGTCCTTTTTTTTCCTCAGTGCTGCAAACAAAAAGGATGGTTGCTTTGGCGAGGAAGACAAGGAGGAGGAGGAAGCATTAGATAGTTGCGGAGATCTTGGACCTGTTTTTAGAGCAGCACTGTCCTTACATTGTGACACAGACCTGGATACAACTTTTGGCTTAATGTTTTTAAAATTTGGTTTTGGAAAGCTCACAATTTCTGCTTTCCTGGCTTTGGTTATAGTAGCTATAAAAGGAGATCTCTTTGTTGATTTTACTGCAATTTGTTCAGAATTATTTTTAAGGGAAGGACTTCTAGGGTGATCTTTCACCAAGGGAGTATTCTTTCCAGGTTTAGATCCCTCACCAGGATCATCTCGCATGGAAACCACAGCAAAAGTTGCATTTTTTGACCCCACAGGAGGCGGAGAGGTCAAGCTATGTTCATTGGGTGGGGAGCTGGAAACAATGAAAGTTGCTTGACAGTCGTGCTCAGAGCGAGCAACTCTTTCTGCCTTTGGTGTATCATTTTGTATTTGCTCAGGTATTTCACTAGGTCCCGTCAACAAGGCTTCGTTTTCTTTGAAAAGAGTCTGGATTTTGGTCATGTGCACTTCATCTTCACAAAATTCCTGTTCGGAAGGCTCATCAAAGCTTTCAATGACTAAACGGCAAACATCATGTATGTCATCATCTTTACTAGCCCCAGCCATCCATTTATTTTCATCTTGCTCAGGAGTGCTATGCATATATTTCCTATGTTTGACTTTGCACATATCAAACTGTTCTGGTTCTGATAATTGCTTACTGTAAGAACCAGCATCCTGCTGTCCTTGCTTTTCAGGCTGTTCGCTATTCTGTGAAACTAAATCAATATAATTAGTGATCTCATCTGCTGCCATGGAAAGGGGAATAGATTGCACACCCTTATCTAGATACATATCTGGTGCATTTGAATTGATGAAAACCTGTAGGCTAGGAGAGCCAGAGTATTCACAGGTGAAAGTTTCACCTAATTCCCTAGGACTGACTGCTACCTCATAACATTTACTTATTGTATCCCCCAAATTTGTCATTGTAATTAAATTTGTATTAGCATCTTCCTGTTCTATTTGGGCACTTCCTAATTCATGTTGTGCTTCAGTAGTGCTCTTTTCCTTAGAGGCCAGGGGCACTAAATTCATGAGATCTGTCTGGCAATAAGACATTGATTTCCTACTACTACAATTCTGAAAAGGTTCCTTTGCAAGGCTTTCTTTGCCACAGCCCTCTGACTCCAGAAAAGTCTGATTCATGGAATCCATGTAAAATTGTTCCTTTGAAAAAGAGTACTGTGCGGTCTTCGGGTCTGAAGTCCCCATGCAAATATAATCATTGGGAGCTTTCTGCAAGTCTTGCTCTTCAATGCATGAACTTGAAACAATGGTTTTGAGCCCAGCTGTATCCTTAAATATTGTACAACCTTCATGTTCTACTCCTTGGTGAGGATGACTAACAGTGCTTCCATTCCAAGATCCGTTGGTGTTACTCACACATCTGTTGCCATTTTCATCCCTGATGATTAAAGGTGACTGCAAGACTTTTTCCTCTACTTTCTCCACATTCATTTTTTATTCTTTCTGTCCTGTCATTCTGGTAATCTGTAAAATTGTCTTGGTTTTATTTTTAAGGAGGTCCTCTTCAGTTTAATTCATTTTTCATAACTGTAGGATTCCCAATTAAATTCGGTTCTGATCTAGAATTGGATAAATTGAAAAAGTAGGTCAAATGATAATCTGTTCTTCAAATTGCAATGTAATTGGGTATATATTATACTAAGCACACATTGCTGAATATACTTAGTGTAGCACGTGCAAAAAAAACCTAATTAGTTTTAGACATCAGCACAGAATTTATTGAACATTATCTCATTTGTGTTATTTTCTGATTGTATTCAAAAGAAGCTGTTTATCCACCAAATATGCAATTTTCAGACAATTTTTTAAAAAGAAAATAGTAGTTTGATGGAATTTTGATGGGAAAAGGGGCAAAGGACACAATAATAATAATTTAAGGAATAAGAGTTAACTTACTTTCTCAAAGTACCAACATAGATCAAACCCCTACACATTTGGGGGGAATAGAACAAATGGGTACAATATAAACTCATTCTTAAGCACCTGTGTTTAAGATAAAGTAGTTTGACCTTGAGTCACTGTTAATATTTAACACTCTTCTGATCTGACCCACAAAAATAGGTGTTTATTTATAGAATTCTGAGGATCAAGTTTTGAAGAAATTGTATCTTTATTAACAAATACAGGAGGGATCCCTAAAATCTTCTGGGTAAAATTAGATTCTTTAAATTGAAAATGTAGAAGAATGAAAGTTAGGTATAAACCAGTCATTTTGCTTAATTGTCTTCCAGAAGTTTAACTTAACTTTTGGAAGGTGAAATAACTTAGTTAATGTTTATCTTCTGCTCATGTTGAAGAAAAATGTTGCCACAATATTCTCTATCAGCCTGATACCCTTCAGAATCAGTAGGGTACTGTTTGCATCATAATGTAGCCATGGAAAGCTAACTTGCTATACAGGTACGGTAGTTGTTACAACCTGTTCTCTAAGTGACCATTTGAAATTATAAGAGCACAAAAAAACCTGATTAACAACAGGTCCTCACATTTACAATTGTTGCATCCCCACAGTCACATGATCTTACTTACTTACTTACTTAGATTCAGTTAATGTGGTTTGCTTAACAAGCATGGCAGAATGGTTGTAAAATCAGGTGTGACCCACTAAGCTGCCTTGCTTAGCAACAGAAATGGTGGTCCCAATTTTGGTTGTAAGTCAACGACTAGTTATAGTACCTTATCCATTCCTCCATGAGCTACAAAAAACCTGAACAGACTTCTTTAATTATGTACATGTGTTACTGTAGGTACAAGAAATTTATCCATTTTCCTAGCTTAAGTTTAATGTGCAATGCACTACAGTAGAAAATTACACCTGAACAAACATATTTTGTTCATACTTCTCTGCATTCAGTAAGTGTTTTTGATCCCCTAACCAATACTGTATTATTTTCTATAGATTAGTTAACCATTAGTTACTTAGTTACTTATAGTGGTATAGTAACTAATAGTTACTATACTACTAATGGTATAGTAGTAACCATTTCTTAAAAAGTTATATTATATAATGTAACTTTTTAAGAAATGGTTACCACTATATCATTATTAAAATATAATGGATTTTAAACTGATGTTATATTTTAAACTGTTATTAGAAATTCTCAATGTATTGTATTCAGTACTGTGTAAAGTACTGTAAAGTAAATTTGTAAAATATCACAAATTTATCAGGAATCTAGAAAATGTCACAATTTAATCATATCATATAAATGAGGAATTTCTCATTTCAAATTAGGAATTTTGCTGAATCTCTCCCACTTTTCACCCTTCCATTTATGTTATAAAACTGCACAAAACTGAAAATAATATTGGAACTGGGAAGAATAGAAATGTTTATAATATATAATAAAAAAATTGGATAAAGTTTATTAGGAAAAAAACAAAATAGATGTTTTATAGTAAATATTCAGTGTTTTGAATTTCTCTTCACTATTACCATTATTGAGAGCCAGTTTGGTGTAGTGGTTAAGGCACCAAGCTAGAAACCAGGAGATTGAGTTCTAGTCCTGCCTTAAGCATAAAGTCAGCAGGGCGACCAGTTATTCACTCTTAGCTCTAGGAAGAAGGAAATTGCAAACCACTTCCCAAATTCTTTCCAAGAAAAACGCAGGGACTTATTTGTTAGCATGGTATGTTTACCTATGATTAAATTAACCATGGTTTGCTCAATTAATCCCACATTCTGGATTGCACAATCCAATGAATTATAGGGGTTGAATTCCTACAACCTGCAAGAATAAAATGTGATTATTTATTGGTTCAAGTATTGTATGAATCCAGTCAATATTACCAAAGAAGATACTAAGAGCTGCGGTGGTGCAGTGGTTAGAATGCAGTACTGCAGGCTACTTCTGCTGATCACCATCTGTCAGCAGTTTGGCAGATTGAATCTCACCAGGCTCAAGGTTGATTCAGCCTTCAATCCTTCCAACGTGGGTAAAATAAGGACCCAGATTGTAGGGGGCAGTATGCTGACTCTGTAAACCGCTTAGAGGGGGCTGTAAAAATACTGTGAAGCAGTATATAAGTCTAAGTGCTATTGCTAAGCAGAAAAGTAATTAAATATAAATTTAATTGGTCATTTTTATCCTCTTTGTTATGCTATCAGTTCAGTTTCTTAAAACAAAATCAAATATTTCAAGATGTTTTTCTTTTCCTTGTATCACCATGACAAGATGCACAATTTATCCTTCTATATTATTTCAGGATTGATGCATTTAATTTTTGCAGGAATATAATTACTAGCAACCTTCTTCTTTTTCCTTATTAGTTATTTTTTGCAGATTCCTATTTTTTTTCCAAGTTGAACAACTACAGAGATCACATTCCTGTCAATCCTGATGTGTTTTACATAGGAAGCAGATGTATTGCAAATAAGAACCACAAAGTTCCTTCCAGCTATATTTTCATAACAAGTGTTTTTGAAATGTGCAGTTGGCTACACCCTTGTTGTTGTTGTTGTTGTTGTTTCTTGGTACAGTTGATTTCTCCAGCACCTACAATTTGAGATTCACCCCAAAGTTTCATGAATCATCTTTAGAAATAATATCCTTTCTTTGATAATAATTTATTCAGTAGATATATTTGAATATACTCTTAGCTACCAAAATCCCTACTATAATCCTTTGATATGGCAAACTATAGGTTGGACAGCTAAGCATAACAATGTGCTTAACCATATCATTAGGACACAAATTCAGGCAAATGTTCAATCAAACCTGTTTAGACTTTAGACTTCTTGCAAATGAAACCTTAACTGTCTAGGTCAACTCATTGCCTATGAGGAACCAATAATGCTTTGCATAATCATATGCAAGTGGAAGGATTTAAATATTTCATAGTGCTAGTGTGATACAGATTCAGAAACTAAGATTTTTTTGCACAGAAATGACAAGACTGAAAAATCTACATAGCAGAAATATCAAATCAAGAATTGTGAAGAATAAAACCCATTTTTGAAATAGTTGCAAATGAGTTTCTGGAATAAAATTATACAATAATGCCAGCAAAATTAGGATTACATTAAAACTGCAACAATTCCAATTAGTATTAAAATAACAACAAGTATTAATTTCTGTGAGCAAAACAGGCTTTGGGACATCTTTCATATTTCATGAAACAAAAAGATGTAACAATCATGGTCAGAATAAAGCCAGAAATCTCCTCCAGCTAGCTAAAAAGTTAAGTTTTATTTATCCAAGAATTCACATTCATCAAAGACATTAAACTCTTGCACACATTTTATAAAGTGCACTGAGCCTGAGAAATCCCATTGGAATGATACTTCAAAAATGCAAATTCCTGGGGGAGCTTATTCAAAAGTCTTAGGATTTACTTATATTTTGCTTGTGAAGGGAAAGAGATAACATGTTATTCCAACAGTAACCATGCATTACTAATAATGGCCAAACCATGGGAGAATTTTTCAGGATTCTTGCTTAAACGGGAATGAGTCGGAAGGGCCCCTTGCATACACCAAACATTTTGCCAATCAGTCAGAATTAAATGCTGAAGATTCTTTACTAGAATCTATAAAAAGCAGCTATTTTCTTTTTTCTGTCTTTTCACACTCAAGGAAAACTATGCAGAAAAAACAATGACAATATGTTTGAAACAAAGTTTAACCAGAAAATAAGCAATGCTTTTGGGAAAGAATCGTGTATTTGTTTTTGGTCTTTAGGAAACAAGTTTTTCTTATTACTTGAAAACAATGTGATATGTCAAAGCAACAATATGACAAAATATTGGAAGCAGAACTGTCACAGTACTTTTCAGTTAAATATTTATCTGCAAATTCAAAAAATGTTCTATAGTTGCTTTGTATGGAAACCAGTTTTTTTTTAAATAGTAGATCCAGTAAACTATATTGGAATATGTTTTCTACTTTTACCTTTACCTTTACCTTTTATTTCGATTTTTATACCGCCCCCTCTCCCCAAAGGGACTCGGGGCGGTGTACAGTCAAATGAAATAGATAAAATAGACTACAAACATGGAAACATAAAAACATAGAAGAGGAGGCAATACAACACTGTACAGGTAAAGCAGATAAAAACAGTATATAAACAATCCTAAAAAATACCCAATTAAAATTACCCAGTTAAAATATATCTGCCAAGAGGTATAATGAGGTTATGAATGGTCCAGGCCGGCTAAACGGAACAGGTGAGTCTTCAGTTTTCGTCGAAAGGAGAGAAAGTCGGTGGTGGTTCTGATATGGGGGGGGGGGGAGGTCATTCCAGAGGGTTGGGCCCATCACAGAGAAGGCTCTACTCCTAGGTGTCGCCCGTTGGCACTGCCTAGTGGACGGCACCCGGAGGAGCCCCTCCCTGTGAGAGCGAATCGGTCGCAGGGAAGTGTGTGGTAGGATGCGAACAAGCTCACAAATTCTTCCTACTCTTTAGCTTGTCAAATGCAATAGGGTATATTATAATACATTTTTAAGTATGTTGAATTATTCTGCTGAAAAAAAGCTATTTGGGCCATCAATTGCTTGTACCTTGTACAAGTAAACCTACCAATTGGATACAGAATTTTGGTCTTAAGTCAATGCGGTCATAAATTGAGTCATTACATCGACAGACCTGATTTTATGACCATTTTTACTATGGTGGTTGAGCAGATTACTATGCTTATTAAGCAAATTCAGGTTCCCCACTGGACATTTTTGCCGATCATAAATCATGATCCACAGGATGCTGCAATTTACTGTAAATGAAATGAAAACCAGTTGCCAAGTGCATGAATTGTGATTACATGATTGCAGGGGTAGTGCAACAGCTGTAAGTGCTACTACAAGTAATAAAGTATATTCTCCAAGGCTATCATAACTTTGAACCATAATTAAAATGAATCATTGTAAATAAAAGACTATCATAGAAACTGAAATTAAGGCATTCCTTACCAATAGCTCTCTAGCTTCAACTTTAATAAATAAACCCATTATCAAAATTGCTCAATATTACAAAGCCCTTCTAATCTGTCTTCTTGTCCCTTATGCTGGAGTGACAAAGAACAGGTCCTTTTACCTCCTTTACGCAAATTTTTTCGGGTGCCGAACCAGTAGTAATGCCGGCAGGAATGCACCCCTGACTACAATCTAATACTGTATAGTTACAGTGTCTGAAAGAAAGTTCCTCTGAATTCACAAACTTTATTTTGATAAGACATCCATGACTGTATTGGAAAAGTTCCTCTCAACAATTCAAGAGCTCTGCATATTTCTGTGGTTATTCACTATTTTTCAGTTTTTTGCTGCACTATAACTGCTTGATTTATATCCTTTTTTAAAAAATCTAACCAGAATAAATAACGCAGCTAACATAAAATTATAAAGGACATAAACATTAAAATAGTCATAAAACAATTTTAAGAGCCTTGGTTAAATAGATAAAACTTAACTATTTGTTTGTAAACAGTGGACATTCCATATCTTGGAAATATCTCAGAAAAGGTATTGCAAAAGGATATATTTGTAAAAGTGTGTCTTCTGCATATCTTACTGGTCACGGATACATAATGTGAGATGACATTTCAGGTAGTCTGGCTCTAAGCTATTTAGAATTTAAAAATCTTAGTACCTACTCCCTGGAATTGTCTGGAAAAATAATTAGAAACCAGTATAGATTTTTCAGTGTGGCCATAATACAATTCTGACCATCCACATCAGGAATTATCTTTACATATTCCATTAATGGTAACCTATGGATAATGGTTAAGGGGCTATCTACAATATATAATGGTAGTTTAATCTATACAAGTTGTTCTCGACTTATGACCACAATTGGGTCCGGAATTTTTGTTGCTAAGTGAGACATTTGTTAAGTGAGTTCTGCTCCATTTTATAACCCTTCTTGCAACAATTAAGTCAATCAGTGAAGTTGTTAAGGTAGTAAACACAGTGAATCTGGCTTCCCCATTGATTATGATTTTCAGAGGTTTGCAAAAAGAGATCACATGATCTCAGGACACTGCAATGGTGATAAATATGAGTCAGTTGCCAAGCATTTTAATTTTGATCATGTGATCATGGGGATGTTGATCATGGGTCATCAGTGTTAAAAAATGACCATATGTCCCTTTTTTCAGTGCTTTTGTAACTTCCAAATGATCACTAAATGAACTGTTGTAAGCCAAGGACTACCTGTAATCTTTTTTAGTTTAAGTCCAAACTCATAGTCTAGTTACTCTAACTCAGTGGTTCCCAAACTTTTTCAGTCCACCGCCCCCTTGGTGCTACAAACTGATCCTCAGTGCCCCCCACCCAGTGGTGGAATTCAAAATTTTTTACGACCGGTTCTGTGGGCGTGGCTTGATGCGCGTGGCTGGGGGAGTCATGTGACTGGGTGGTTTGCATGAAGGAATAAAGATAGTAACAGTAAAATTCAAAACTGTAACAATTAATTGCACATTTATTCAAAATCCAATTTAAAAACCTTTGTAGTTAGTTAATTCAACAAAATTGTTGAACATGATCCAGTGATACCAGGTTTTCAAAGTCTGATAGTCATTTTTGAAGAACCTTAGTAACTAGTAACTTAGTAAACTTAGCAAAATTTAGTAACTACTTCACTGTTCAGTAAATTCTTAATGTGATGGATGGGCTTGATGAAGTGATACCAGTTTCCCAATGTCTGGTTTTAAGTCTCTTAGCAGGAGTCTTAAATCACCACATTCAGTAATCTGGAGTCATTTTCTTTGCTTGGAGACCACACTGAAGCCATGTTCCACCAAATATGATGTTGGAAATGCAACAAGGAGCTTCTTAACCACTGTCCATAGTGCAGGATAGCGATCAGAAATTTCTTTCTGTAACTAAAACTCTTGGTACAATTTCTTGAACTTTGGCTTCAGCTCAATGTCACCAACATTTGCTTGAATTATTTGATGAAATTATTGCATGGTACCTAGGGATTCCCAATATGGAAAGTGAGAATGGGAACATTTTAACTGATCTATATTTTCTTGGGTTATAATTTTCACTAAAGAACCATGGGGATGGAAAGGGAAATATAGACAATGGAGTCCAATCCCCCTCCTCAACAGTTTGGAAGCAAAGAATAACTCTAGCAAAATGTAGCCTTTTACCTCTTTGGGGAATCATTATTTTTTTAATGATAATGATGATGATGATGATGATGATGATGATGATGATGATGATTTTTTATTTTTCCCAATACAACTCATGCAAAGGGTCATCCACAACTACATTACATTTTCCACACTCATATTTGTGATTCCTTATAACCTCTTTAAACTAAACATTTTTAGTACAAATCAACGCATTGACATATATATCACTAATGCAGTTTCCTATCTCTTCCATTGATATAATTAACACCTTATGTATTGAATACAAGTATATCAAGTATAGGTTAAAGATGAATTGAAAAACATCTAATTCAAATGAATAAGCTGTGAATTTATTATATAATCACAGGCACATTGCACTTATAAATCCAAATAAACAAACACTTATGCCTAAGTCCTCTACCCACGCACATTATAAGACAGATAAAACTATCTTAGCTGGCTGTTGTAAATATTACTCTGCTAATTCAACAAGAAATGCTACTGGATGAATTCCTAATGCAGAACACAGGTAAAAGTGATTTTAGCAATTTTCTTCCCAAGTTAATTCAAAATGTATATCCAAATGTTCCTCTTATTTTTTCCCCAAGCACTAGCAAGGATTATATTCAAAACCAGACACTTTTGCTGTGTGTGTGTGTGTGTGTGTGTGTGTGTGTGTGTTTGCTTGCTTGCTTCTGGTCTTGAGTCAGAAGGGCCGGTTGGGACCCCCAGAGGTCATCTAGTCCCACCCCAGACAGCGCCTCACCGCCCCACATTCCCCAGCCCCACCTCCTCTGGGAAGGCTCCAGTGGGGGGGGGGAATGCGGAGCCCCTGCAGAGAGCCCCTGCTGCTCTCCCTCACCCTTCACTCTTACTCCCTCCCTCTCTTCACAGGCCGAGCGGCCGCAGCGTTACTGGGATGGTGAGCATGGATGGACTGTCGGCCCGGGGAGGGGAGGTCTGGCCGCCAGCAAAGGGCTTCCGCTGAGGCACCCCATGCAGGCAAAATAGTGAGCGAGCGAAGGAGGATCAGGCAGGGCACCGAGGCCCCTTCGCCTCCCACTTTGTCTTGATGAGGTCGCTGCAGCTTCTGGGTGCGGACGGACGGAGGTAGCCAGAATGGCCTGGGCAGGCGAGCAGGCGAGCAATGGAGGATCAGGCAGCTCTCTCGCTCGCTCGCCCCCCCGAGCTTCCCCGCCGCTCTGGCTACCTCTGTCTGTCTGCGCCCGCAGCTGCAGCGACCTCATCAAGAAAAAGTGGGAGCAAAGGGAGGTGAAGTGGCCTCCCTTTGATTACTCGCTTCCCCCGCCTGTCCGCACTATGCTAGCCCTGCGCTCACTGATTGGCTGGCTCACCAATCGTCCCGCCCACCTCTAAGAGCCCTATCTATAGAAAGCGAACCAGAAAAAAAGATAACTGGGTTTAGATAGGGCTCTTAGAGGCAGGCGGGGCGATTGGTGAGCCAGCCAATCAATGAGTGGGAAGGCTAGCATAGTGCAGATTGGCGGGGGAAGCGAGCAAAGTTGTTCTGAATAGCTCGCTAGAGGAAGCCACCTCCAGCACTCCTTTGCTGCCCCCCTTGCCTCTTACCGCCCCTCTGCCACCCCCCTTGCCTCTTACTGCCCCCCTAAGCCATCTCACCGCCCCCCAGGGGGCAGTAGCACCCACTTTGGGAACCACTGCTCTAACTGCTTCATCCACTCTATGCTGTAGACCAGAGACCTCCTATTTTTTCAGTCTTGCGGACCAGCGAGGGGGGAAAAATGAATCCACGCGAGTGATGGAAGAACACATCCACAGCTACATTTGCATGAACAGAGGCACAGATCGGACTGTGTGTTCATGTACTCGCCCTCCTGCCACACATTCGCCTGTCTTCTGTGGCCTGGTTTTGAATAGGCTGTGGCCAGATATTGGGTCACAGCCCAGGGATTAGGGATCCCTGCTGTAGACTCATGGTTTTCTATTTCAGAATATTTATTTTTTTCTCATCAAGATTCTGTCCTTGCGGTATTTGGTATAGGACGTGCAGAAACACTGCAGTCACAAATAGATTGGATAGCTTCTACTTTGGAGACAAAGGAAGTTTTAGACAGGGATTTTTCCTTTTATTTCCTTTTATTTTTCAAGAAATGTCACAAGAAAAACCTATTCAATCCTCCTTTTATATTATCACAAGAGCAGTTTTGCTAACGTGTCTCAATAGCATTGTTGCACTATAGCCTATAGTACCAATAAAGCGAATATTTGTAGCTCAGAATATTTGTTGTAATAAAGAGTGTTTGGTACTCTGAACTTGGTTATTTTCTTGAAGATGTTTCATTACCCAAAATAGATAATATCATCAGTGCTAGTAAGCCTATTGTTTTACTGTACTGTATATAATTAGCTATAGTCAAGCTAATTATTTGGGAGGGTCAGAGGAGGAGATGTTTTCTTCTTTAAATCTTAAGCGGTTTTTGTATTTAGACAACAAACACTGGGAATCTACGTAAGCCAAAAAAAAAACAATCCAAATGTTTTTTTAAAAAACCATACTAGAGTAGTTGTTTAAAACAATGCTAAGATACAAGTTGATATCAGAAGCAATAATCTATATCAGAGAAATGTTGCCGTTTTAAAAAACATAACTTGAGTTTATAACATTGTTCATTGTTATTGGCTTTTTCAATATGGATCTATCTATTTTAAAAGGTAAATGTTTCCCCTGTCCAGTCATGTTTGATTCCCACCTTGTCCAAAGACACTTCCGTGCTCATGTGGCAAGCATGATTATACACTGAGATGCACAAAATGCTGTTACCTTCCCACTGAAGTGGTGTTGTAGCCCACCGGCAGCCAGCAGAGCCTCCAGCAGAGTCGGATAGTGAGGAGGTTGGGGAGGAACATGGGCCAGTCCTGGCATCTGAGGAAAGCTCAGACGAGGGCTCTGCATCGGAGGCAGAGAGGGAGCTAGACAGCAGTGAGGCAGAGGAACAGCTGGAGCCTGTTCCCAGTGTGTGCATGCAGAAGACAACTAAGAAAGCACGGACAACTTGGAGGTAAAGCCACACCTTGGAGGTGATTGGCCCCTCCCTTAGGAAACAAAAGAAAAGCAAACCAGAAGTAGGCTTTTGTAGGAAACAATTTGTTCCTTCGGTCGTTTCAAGAGTGGAAAGTTCTGTTTGTGACTATAAGAGTCTCTGTGCCAAGTGTTGCCTTGCCCTGTTTGGAAACTAGTTATCTAGCAGCTCTCCAGCGAGATAAGGTATGTGTTTATAAATATTCCTCTGGAAGATTGGTTGCCTTGCTGACTGTGAATGAAAGGAATTCACAGTTGTGTGCATAAAAGAGGTTTTGCCAAGACTCTGCTTCCTGCTCTTTAAGGAAGCGTAAGTCAGAACAAATGGTACCTATTTATCTACTTGCATTTTCATGCCTTTGAACTACCATACTAGGTTGGCAGAATCTGGGGCAAGTAATGGGAGTTCACTTCTTTGCACAGTGCTTGGGGTCTTGAACATGGGCTGTCAGCTCTCCAGCTGAGAAGGTCAGTGTCTTTAATAACTGAACCAGCACGCCCCCCCTCTATCTATCTTAAGTATCCAAAATGTGTTATTTGATCTAAAAACAAACAAAACACTAGCTTTTGAAATGGTAATAATGGGGCCAGTAAACATGTGCTATGTTTTGGTTTATATGTACCTAACAAGTATTTTCATATTGGCAGGGCCATAGAGCATCCACAGTATATATAATTCAATCAATGCATAATAGCAGCGACAACTTAATTCTATTCAGAACTAATCAGAAATCTCACCAACCTCAACATAGCCTGCACTTACTTCTAGGCAAGCAATTATATGACTATAATCCAAGGAATGTAATGTTACATATGACTAACCAATTGCGTTGTAAATCACCCTGTGAAATTGAATGAATTTTATATTAATGCTTACTGTGTATGATTTTCTTAATATAGTCTGCTACAAGTTTTAAATCTTCCCTCTCCAAACAAGTGCAATGTGCTCTTATTAGATATAAGAATTTCTGACATGGTATTTCTAAAATCCCATTAATCCAATTCTCTTTTACTTTGGCAACCCAAACTTGTTACCAGTACACCAAAGTAGGTGAAACTGCAAATACTATCGAATTTTATTTCTTTCAAGAAATACTAGTACTCACCTGGTTCTGTATCTGGGGGTTAGGAAGAGGATTTAACCATATCTTAGCCTATTTTCCAGATTGCATCTGCAGTCAAGACTAAAGTAATAATCATAGAACTAAACACAAATTGAGATTGTAAATAGCGGTCTTAATAACCACCCAGTTCCAATTACATGATTCAGATAACATACTATGCTCAACCACAACATGGATTAGTCTTTGTAATTTTATTAAATAAATAAATAAATTTCATGACAGATGAAACAGAAGTTCTGTGGTGTCCTCTACAGTGAAATTAGGCACAGGCATTAAACAAGGCACAAATGAATGTATCTAATATCAACATTTAAAAATGAGTATTTTTTTTCTCCTTTTGTTCTCATCTTCCCCTTTCTTCCCTGTATTTGTTTAACTACTCTCCAGTTTGTAGATTTTATTCCTAACATACTTCGGCACATTACAAAATACTAGAACAAGAAAAATGTGATTTTTTCCTCCCTGTTACAAAGGCTCCTCTCATGAGACAGGGTGGATTCAGCAGTTCAGTAGTGCAGCAGTAACAAGGCAGAATTTAATAACTTTTTTCTAGCAGAAGAATTTTCCTGGGACTAGCTGCCAATTCTACATTAAGGGCTAGTTGTCTGCCAGCAATATAAGGTCCAGTAGTTCTTGCAAAGCTTTTCATGGCTTTTAAATAAGGATGTAACACAGAGATATCCAATAGCCTCCAGCAACAGCTAACTCTTCTATTTTACATACAGAAAAAAGAGCTTGGTAAAGTGAACAGCCCATTACACACTTAAAAGGCAGAGGACAGCAGACTTCTGGTATTCCATGTTGTTTAGTGACTGCTAGAGAAGATTTGCTAAACCTTTCAATCTGAAAGAGTAACCTGAAGAGTAATGAAAGTAATTTTGTGCCATTGTGCAGCATTTACATTCTTGGTCTCAGACAATTATAGCAGTTATTTTAAATGGGCAGATACTTTTCAACAGAATTATGTATAAGGTAGAAAACTGAGTGTTAGTTATCTTCTTTAAATTGAGATTTGTTAGGCTACTGCTCAGTGGTGGGTTTCAAATTTTTTTAGAACCTATTCTGTAGGTGTGGCCTATTTTGTGGGAATGGCTCAGCGGTCATGTGACCAGGAAGGAGTGGCTTGGCAGTCATGTGACTGGGTGGGCTTGGCCAACTTGGAAAATGTGGTGAAACTCACTTAACAACGCTCTTGCTTAGCAACAAAAATTTTGGGCTCAATTGTGATCGTAAGTTATCTTGTTCTTTCTTTTTTCTTTCTTTCTTTTTCTTTTTTTCTTTCTTTCTTTGTGTCTCTCTCTTCCTCCTTCTTTCTTTCCACCCTTCCTTCTTTTCTCTTTCTTTCTTTCCTTCTTCCTTCATTCCTTCTTCCTTTTTTCTTTCGTCTCTCTCTCTCTCCCTTTCTTCTTTCTTTCTTTCTTTCTTTCTTTCTTTCTTTCTTTCTTTCTTTCTTTCTTTCTTTCTTTCTTTCTTTCTCTATCCTTATTTCTCTTTTTCTTTCTCCCCCACACACATCCTAGTTGGTGAAAATTTCTGTTTTGCCAACTGGGAGGCTGGCAAATAAGCCACACTATCCACTTAAAACTAATCCTATCACCCTACGCACATTTAACTGGAGTGAGTGGGTTGGGGGGGGTGATTTTCATGGGTGCAGAAGGGAGACTCAGCACTTGGCATCGAAGGCTTCACTCCCGAGACACCCTCATCTTCCTACCTATAGCAGTAAGCATTGAAAGCCTGAAAACGCCACCCCCGCGTTTTCATCAGGGCAAGCAGCTCCACAAATTGCATCAGGGAATCGGGCCAACAGGCAGCGATGACTGGAAAGGAGAGATGTTTCGCTTTCGGGGTTCCTGCTCTGCTCAGCTCCTGGGAGGCTTAAGTGGTGGCGGCAGCTCCTGGGGAGAGAAGTCATCATGGCTATTGTCTCCCTTGAGTTGCAAGCTCATGCTTATGTATTTATTTGGTTTGTGTGGCACCCATCTTGTCTAGACTTCTATACATTCCACTTGTTTATTATTCCTTCTGCCTAGGAAACCCTCATATTCTAATTAGAGTCATAATTCTCGGTATAATTTTTGGATGGAGGAAATAGTCCATTACAACGTACCATAAACATAGTAACCACATGTTACTATAATGCAGTTTACTATAATGTATAAACTCTCATGTATGGTTATTAGGTATGGGAGGGGCCAAGGTCATCAAATGGCAGATACAACAAGATTGAAGCCTGTATTTTTTAATGTGCAATGCATGCAACATGTTACAAAGGGGTGGGTTACATAAATCCTAGCTTTAGCTAACAAATATTCTACAGCAGGAGTGTCACTTAAGGAGCCATTAATTAATTAGGCCTCAGTCACACCTGCTACCAGTTGTATTACAATCATGTTCCCAATCCACTATATCCTATTCACTGCTCTCAAAATGACATCCAATGTCTACAGGCATCAACTGAAGTTGGCCAACGGATTAAACATCTCTAATCAAATTCCAAACTCTCCTTTAAATAGAGAGGCTAGCAAGATGATAGGTTTAACTGAGTCCTATTTTGTTTCAGTATTAACATTTCTTCAGTGCTTTTTGTAAATCAGAGCTCTTCAATATCACAACTGCTTGCTTTATGCATTTTAAATCCCAGGACCCTGGAATTTAGAAGTATTAATATACTGATGGATTTATTTTAAAAGACAAATTTTCTTTTAATAATTCTCATCCTTATTTAATCAGGTATTCCTTAACACAGTTTTCCACATCAGATCATTATTAGAATGAGAGAACCATAAAATTTGTAAAATACCTTAGAGGTAATCTAATTCAATCCTCTGCTCAGTTTAGGGCCAATTACATCTTTCATGGATGACCATCCAACCCCTACTTGAACGCTTCCAGTTGTAAAAGCGTCTTCTAGGGTCTGACAGTTTGTATAGTCAACATGTTGTTCTTCAGACTAATCTGAATCTTGGTCCTTTAATCCATTTGTTCTCGTCCTGCCCTTTTGAGGAGTAGAGAGCAAATCTACTCCGTCATCTATGGCAATTTTCAGGTATTTGTAGACTATGTATTAGCAATATAGTTCTCATTCCAATTTACCATCTCCTTAAAATATGGTGTCAAATCATTAGTGATCTACATATACTGGAGAGTCCCATAAAAAACAGATCTCTGTTTCTGCTTGTTGTTTAGTATTCTGATTGTTTATTACCATATCACTCATCTCTCATAGATTGCAGATGTGGGTCAGAGGAAAACCCATCTTTTTCATAGTCAGATTTGCCCCGATTACATGTACAGATCGCTTTACTTACAATACTATAGAGCAGGGATGACGAACCTTTTCAGCACCAAGTACACAAACTGGAATGCATGTGCATGCGCCGGAAACCCAAAGACCAGTTGGCCGGTGCGTGCATGCTCACAAAGAAAAAATGGCCCCAAACCACCCCAAAACCGGCCCGAAAAATGGCCGGAAAACAGAAGAGCAGCTGGCAACAGCACGCATACCCACAGAAAGGATTGTGCGTGTCACCTCTGGCGTAGGTGTGCATAGGTTCGCCATCATGGCTATAGAGTGTCACTTCAACAGTAAGGTGGGCAGCATATAAATTTAATAACTATTACAACTCAACAGTCTTTTCCAAATTTTGTATAGTATATTGTTTAATATAGGTCATGATATGGTTTGTAGTAACTAATTGGGAGTAAACAAGTCAGAGCATTCATCAGGCTTTCCTACTTAAAGACTTTGAACATTTAATTCTAGTATTCAGAACACATTCTTAGTTCAGCAATATTTAATCTCAGTCATATCCTGGTTGTACCAGTCTCTGACTGGTAAATTTTAGATTGTCTAAGAACATTGCACTATATTTGAAACCTGTTCATGCCTATTTTATACAGATGTCACATCTGAATAAAATATCTATTTTATATATTTTATTTTATATATTTCCAGAATATTAGGTCAGTGTTTAATCAATCTTAGCAACCTTAAATATGCTGCCTGGGAAATTCTGGGGGTTGAAGTCCACAGAACCTAAGTTGTTAAGATTGAGAAACAGTGCATTAGATCCTCAATTCACTAAGCTTCGTTTATTCTTGATACAAACAATCTGCATGAACAGTGTTTTTCTTAGCAAGCCAACAAGCAGAATTTCATTTTGTAAGGCTGCAGAAAGCTTGCTAAACAAGTTGCATTTTACTGTTTAGCCTGATTGTTCACATTCATAAATAACTATAATAGTAGTGGCAAGTACTGGTGGCAAAGGAATAATTCCAGTGATTCTTGAATCAGTGTCTACGAGACTGGGAGAAGCATTATTACTATCTTCTTACTACAGAACATTGCTTATAAATAACTTAACTATATTAATAGCAGCTTTACTCTAGCTGGACTCTGTTGTACACAAGACCTAAATATAACTTCCATGGGTATTACTGAATGACCTCTACAGAATCTCTCACTCTCCCATCAATATGCTTAGTCTACTTTTATTTAATTACACTGTAAAACGTCTCATGCAATTTTTACTCTGAGTCCCACCAGCACTGTAGATAAGTCTGCAGGTGTTTAATTTCATATGTCAAACAGCTACAATGTACACTTTGCCATAATCAGTTCAATTCAGCTTTAGCAAGTAGCCATGTTGATAACTACCGTCTTTACATTATAGCACTTGGAGTTATAATCAACATCAATACATATACATAGAAATAGAGAAGAAATACCTCAAGAAATATTTCAAGCAATATAATAAAGGCCTGTAGCAGAATGCTTTATCATGAACATCAGTAGCATAAATTAAAATGTTTAAATATGGGATAGGGACGTAGGAACTGCTACAATGAAATTATAGAGTTTGACCCAAGAATATTGGTTATTATTTTCTGTTTTTAAAAAATTCTGCAGTTTTAAAATTGCCAAGCAAAGAAGATAGGACAGCAATCTTCTAATTTAACTTTGTAGCCATCTATAGCTCACTCCAGGTAGTCCTTGATTTACAACAGTTCATTTAGTGACCATTTGAAGTTACAATGGCACTGAAAATAGTGACTTATGACCATTTTTCACACTTATGACC
Source organism: Natrix helvetica (assembly GCF_964273705.1). Classification (NCBI taxonomy): domain Eukaryota; kingdom Metazoa; phylum Chordata; class Lepidosauria; order Squamata; family Natricidae; genus Natrix; species Natrix helvetica. The sequence goes on from NC_138558.1 coordinate 42,365,304, forward strand.
ATTGCCACATGCCAATGGTCATGTGATTTACATTCAGATGCTTAACAACTGACATATTTATGACAGTTACAGTGTTCAGGAGTCACTTTGCGACCTTCTGAGAAGCAAACAAATTGGGAACCGAGATTCATTTAACAAGCATGTTACTAATGTAATAACTGCAGTGATTCACTTAACAAATGTGGCAAGAAAAGTCATAAAATGAGACAAATTCACTTAACGATTTTTTCACTTAAAATTAATTTTGAGCTCGATTGCAATCGTAAGTTGAGGACTACCTGTAATTGGAAAAAAGATCCCCATAAAAACCATTTTTCCCCACAGATAAACCTCCAAAGAGTAGGTAAAACCTATAACTGTAAATGTATTGAACAAAGTAAAATGCTGGTGTGTGTTTATACCGGTATCAAATTATCTGAGCGGGAGAAGGGAGGTCATGAAGATTTTAATATAACAAGTAAAACTGGAATGAGCAATCATAAGACATAGAAATTCTCACATACCTCTCTAAATATGCTGATTTTTTAAAATCTCTGTTTTAATATATACCACTTTCATTAAGCAAACTAAATATTAAAATAAAACTTCACAACGCTATTTCAGATCAAAACATTATCTTTATGTGAAATAGTAATTCATTGAGGAAATGGAAATAATTAATTATAATTATTCCAATTAACTTTGGATATAAAAATAACTGACTTTGAAAGAAGCATTTGGGACTTAATAACTGACTTTATAACAGGATTATTACTTCATTCTATGAAGCTTCATACAATATAAATGGTCATAAATGTTGATCATGTATAGATATAGGTAGTCCTTGAGTATGGCCATAGTGGAGCCTGCCCATTATAGTTGCAAGTCATAATGGTTGTAAAACAGGTTGTGCACATGACAATCCAACATTTCAATGTTTTTATGCCAGTCATTGATCAAACTCATTGTTTGCTAGGGAAAGGTTTTGTTAAAAATCATAACTAAATGCTGGGTTTTTTTACAAAACCATCGTAAAAAGTGGTCATGTGATCTAGTGATGCTACAAATGACCATAAATATGGCTGTGATGGCAAGCACCCAAAGTGTGGTCATGTGACCACTGGAACTGTTGGAATTCTGGATCTAAGTCATAAGTTCCCCTTTTTCAGGTAACTGGTAAATTCTAAACAACTAAGCAACTACTTGAGGATTACCTATACCCATTTACTGTGCTCATATTTATGTTTATACACCTGTTATCTTTTTACACGTTTGACAAACTAAATAAAATAAAATAAGAATAAACTAATTCAAGCAACTTCCCCAAAATGATTGTGTGTTGCTTTTATGCCTGAGCTGCATCTCTCTGCAACCACATCATCACTGTTCTTCAAAAGAAACCCTCTCAACTACCTCACAGAAGAAGCGGCTGGAAAAACAATTCTGTAATTAGTGACAACCTATTTTCCATTGCCTGTTCTTGCATTTCACCTTCCATCTCTGCCCTTCTGTTAAGGCTGATGCCTCCCAGCTGTCCCATCAATGTTACTGAACTAAGTAGAAAGACAATTTTGGTATTGTTTCTCAAACAGGATTGTTTTATTTATTTGAAATAATCACAGAAAAAAATTCCATCACATGGCAAGCTAAGTACAAGGACAGTAAAAGGCCTGGTGCTGGCTGGAATTCTTGCCATCCCCTACCAGTCTGCTGGAGTTTCACACACAAGATATTAGTTTGAATATGGTGATAGCAAGAACTACAGTAGGTTAAACTGAATTGTTTAGTTGCCAGATGGCAGGCCTGAAAACAGCAGCCATATAGAAGCATTCTCCTTTACTAATTCCAATTAAAACCAACCCAAAATTCAAGGATTTTGAAAATTTGCCAATTTAAATAAACTGGATAGAGAAATAACACAGTGAGAAATTATCCATATTTTGTCACAGTTTTATCTAAATCAAACTCTCTTCTATGTTGCTTAAGAAATATCACCTGTGGTACATGTGACATTGTTTCCTGGATTAAATGCAAACAATGATAAATTGTCAGAGCTTGCATATTACTGGATTGTTCAACAATGATATCAATAACATAAGAAGTGAGAGAGAAATAGCTACACACTACAGATTTGTCCATAAACATTTTATAGATATAGAACAAAGCCTTGTCAAGATTTGCTTCCTTCCTTTGAAACAAATAAAAAAATCAAGTACTACATTATTAAAACAATGAAATTCCAACTACAAATAACTTGCTCTTGATAGTGAGTGCATGCAATATATTTTTCATTCTATTTCAGCGAAAACTCAATTTAAAACAGCAGTTATTGTGTGTTCAACCAAAATGTATTACTCACATTTGGATCTGTTTCTAATCTGGTCATTTAAGAACCACAGTTTGTACATGGTTTTCAACAAATTAACATGAGCTGAAAATCAGCTTGTGTGTGGCTAGCATGCACATCATAAAAAGCCAAAATGCAGTTGTTTTCTTTTGAACTGGCTTGCTTTATGAATCACCAATTCTGGTTTGCAAACCATGAACTCTGCACGTTTAAAATGTGTTGTGTGAGTTCAGCCAATAGGCTTTACTAAGTAAGTCATGACTAAGCAAATTACAGGGCATGATGTCTGACTATATTCAAGAAATACACAGCTTATAAATAAGCATTAACTGGATAATTTATTATTTATATTATTAAAAGTTATATAGGCCATCTTAATAAATGTGATTCTTTAATCATTGTTAAAAATAATAGATAAAAATAGAATTACGAAAAAAGCCTGTTTAACCATAATTGAGTTCCATTCTTTACCCTACAATCTGAATGCAACACTTCTCATGTAGTACAAACACCAACCAAACACAAAATGACAGCAACAGCAACAATATCTTCCTTGATACCTGCATATTTTAATAAGATTAAAATATATAAAGTAACCTGATTTTAATGACAAACTTACAATTGTATAAGAGAGAGAGAGATATTGGTATCTTGGACTGCACATTAGATAAACAACCACTTGGGATCCTTATATTAAATCATATTTTATGTGATCATAATTAAAAAATCACATATAACAGCCCTTTATTTGAATAAAGCAGTTGAGATCTGAAAATGTGGGCCTGGTTAGGGTTAATTGTAGGGGTGATAAATATGATTTGCATTTTAAAATCTGTTTTTATTCCATTTTATATATTAACATTCTGTTTTTTATATTCTGTATTTTAATATGGCTTGTGGACTAATCAAGAATAAAGTTACTATTACAAATTTACAAGTTGTGCCTGAAAAGGTTTATCTTAGTGGCATTTTAGATGCCAGCATTGTGAAGTAGGGCACTTACTGTCTTGAATAAACTGATGAAATCCAGAGGTTATTGTGTTTCCTGTGTTCAAAGTGTGATTAGGTGTTTAAACTAAGAGGGTTTAAGTCATTTCTGATCCTTTAACTTCTTAGTGAGCCTCAAGAAGTCATTCAAAACAATGATATCAGATTCTGCCAGCAGGGTTTTATATAAATAGAAACAAAAGGAAGTACAAGTACTCAAAGTAACTAAGCATTTTTCCAAAGCTGCCTAATCAAACTACCAGTCAAAAGGCACAATCATTTGGTAGAAGTCATCACATTTAAACAGTTGACCTACTAGCAAAATGCCTTATTACATTTTAATCCTACAGGAAAGAGACAAACAGTTCAAGATCTGTTTTAAGCATGTCTGAATAAGTTTTCTGTTTTTGCAAGCTACTGTTACTCTTAAGGCAAGGTTTTTCAATCTTAGCAACTTCAAGATGTGTGGACGTCAACTCCCAGAATTCCTGTCAGCAAAATAAAAATCACATACTGAACCCTTCTGATAGTAGTGTCTTATGGCATTCATAGTATCCACAGACTAATTGCAGCTTAGTTATTAAGGAAACAATTAATAATTGGGCTACAATGATTTCTGATCTTTTAATCTTTTTATAAGTTTCAAAATTCACAGACTATCCCCCATGTTCAAAGAACAATAGCTGGCTTGTCAGGAAATATACAAACTGATTCTAGTAGACCATGTCTTCCTAAATATGGTAGAAATATTAAGTTCCTGAGCAGTGAAACAGATGTTATCAGCTTCTTTTGTAATTATTTTAAATCAATTCCGCTAGTCTACATGTTTCTATCACTAAAATGTGTCCAGTTGCTTTCGTGTACTATACTGATACTATAAATAATATAGGACCCCCCCCCCAAAAAAAAATCAGACAATATCCCCTTCCAGAACGGATAAAAATAGGTTAGTTAGTGAAAACCAACCTTTCTTATTATACACTATAATATGCTATGGTTTATATATTACAATAACTAGATTCCAAATTCAACATGAAAACCTTAATATGGTTTAACATAATTTAGGAATCCAGTCATTATTCAGGCTGATAACTATGAAGGAGTCGAACATTAAGCTATCAAAGTACTTTTACAGACGTTTGCAGTAAAATGAGAAAAGAAAAGTTTGCCTTTACTTGTGAACAAAAAACTCGCTTGCTTTTTAAGAGATCTATAAATTTTTAATTTAATTTAAATTTTACATTAATTTTTTATCCTTACTTCCAGCTAGTTGGTTACAAGGCTACCTCTTTTTCAATTATTATTGTTGTTGCTGAGCGCACAGTCAGCCAAATGTTTAGGCTGGATTTGGCATTTTTATCCTGCGCCCAAGAATCTGGAATAGGCAAACGTTATCTGATGATATTAGATGTAGCAAGATGTAAGCTGTTCCAAGTAAATTGCCTTTTACAACTGACCAATAGTGATTTTGTCAATGCAGATAGTATTCAGGTGATTCTTCAGGTGTATTATTATTAAAGTTAATTTTTTTCAAAGAAAAAATGTTGGAAAGACATTAGAATATTGAACATTATTAAGACTGAAAACTATTTTGAAATTCTAGAAAATTATACATTTTACATCAATTTTTATTTATAAAGGACTTCCTACTATACGACTGCATGTCTATTTAAGTTTGCAAATTAGCATAGATGTATATAAGACAGACAAGGGCTTCACCAATCCAAATTTCTTTTCCCCCACAATACCTTGTAATTGCAGAAGTCTTTGTAAGCTGAGCCAATTATCTTGTAACTCAACTACTATTCCAGAAGAAACCTTTCAAAAATAATTTTGCAGCATTTCCTTTGGAACTATAGGGAAAATAGTTTAAATAGTAATCAAAACTCAAAGTGGATGTTGTTGCCTGCCAGTGGCCAACAGAGCTGGCAGCAGATTCAGACAGTTGGGAGGTTGGGGAGGAACATGGGCCAGTCCTAGAGTCTGGGAAGGCTCTGATTAGGGCTCTGTATTGGAGGCAGAGAGGCAGCCAGAGCCATATGCCAGTTGTCAGCTGCCTTCAGAGTCAGACATCAGTGAGGCAGACGAACAGCTGGAGCCTGTTCCCAGTGTGCGCATGTGCAGAGTTGCTAGAGGAAGGGAACAACTAAAGAACAGGGGTTGACTTGGGAGTAAGGCCAGATGATGAATGGTCCCTCCCAGAGGAAATAAAAGAGGATGGAAGGGGAGTGGAGTTTGCAGGAGACAATTAGTTCCCTTAATTGGTCCGTGACTCTCCGAGACTCCTTGCCAAATTTTGCAGATATTGGTCTGTCAACTCTCCAAGCCAGATAAGGTTTGTGACTGTAAATCCTCCCTTGAAAGACGTTGCTGGATGTGAATGAGCAGAATTCACAGTAAATTAATAAAAGGTTTTTTTTGTTGGGACAAGGAGTTTGTTTCATGCTCTCGGGAAGTCTTGGTCACAACAGTGGCACCTGGTCTCCCCAATATCTATTTTCTCTCTTCTCTCTCTCTCTCTCTCTCTCTCTCACACACACACACACACTCAAACTTTCTGAGTTGATCACAGAATTACTTTTTGTGGTTTTCTGCAGAGTGAATGGTTTCTTCGTCTTCTTCAACAAACACAGCAAGAAATGAGGAAGAGGCAGCATTTTCTACAGTCTCCTTCCCTGTTGGCCAGCTGACGATACTACAGGTCTCATCATTCAGCTACAGAGGACCACCTGCAGTTTGTACAATTATGAGGATCCTACTAGAAGTCACTATTCTTTACTATGTTCACTATTGCAGCACTGCAGAATGCTTAAAAATGATACAGGAGATCTGAGTTAAGAATACAACTGTCTCTGTAGAGTAGGATTTCCCAATACTGACATCATTAAGATGTACAGACTTCAACTCCCAGAACTCTGGAAGTTGAAGTCCAGGTGCTTATCATTGCCAAGGTTGGGAAACCCTGTTGCAGGAGAAAGGACATTTCATTAGATATGAAAGAAATGCAGGGTGCAACCTGACACTTTTCAGAAAGCCAGAAAACTGTATATCTGACAACTTCTCTTAACTAAAAACAAGCAAGCATATCCAAGCCACTTGTTTTAATCACACAATCATCTATAGCCTGGAGCATCACACAAATCAGATTTCATCTTGCAGTTTGGTTCATAAGCTTGGTTTACAGCCCTAAGCAAGTCACCTTGAAATTCTTTCTTTCTTCTACAATCTTTAGAAATTCCATTCTTGGTTCTAAAATTTTGCTGTGTTCCTCTGAGCTTTTCTGCATATATTAAATGCACGATGGAAGAGAAAAATATCAGTTAATTATAAGCAGGTTCAATACAAACCCTGTCCTGGTTATCACTGTGATGAGTAAACCTGATCCTAATTAGCCTTGGTGAAAGGAAGCTGCACACAAGCAATTTGATGCAAGAATAGTATGGGGAACATACTATTCATATGGAAATTATATTATTCACAGCAGCATTTTCTAACTCAGAAACTTGTTAAAAGCTGTTCAGAGGGAGACCAAATTGTCCAAAATCTTTAATAAGGACGTCAACAAAAAAGGGGTGGGTGGGTGGGGGTGGGAAAACTTATATTACCAGAATCACAGATCTTTCATACTTTACATTTATCACCAGGGACAACCAGTTCTAAACTCGCTGGAAATTATACCTTCTCAATTGGTTAGTGCTGCCACTGAACTCAATGAAGATATTTTATTACTTTACATACCGATTCAAACAGATAAAATTTTCATACTCAGACCATAATTTCTCTTTGTAGCAGCCTCCCTTCAAGAAAAAAAACACCACTTTACACAGAAAGTTGAAGCAGGAACTTTTGAACTCAGCTTTTGAGTTGAGTTGAACAACGTGCATAAGCGGACCAACGTGCCTACCGTCGCTGTCCTACTATCCCGGCTTATTCGTAACCATTTCCTGTATTCATAATCCTGTTTATACTTATATTTGTTATCTTACACATGCTTGACAAAATAAATAAAATTAAAATTAAACTTTTCTTTCTCGGATCCAAATTGAGACCCCCTTTCAGCCTTTCCCAATAACGCCATGAGAATATTTTAAGCGAATGACAAAAAGCAACCGAAGAAGAACCGATAAATAAGCCGTATGCACGTTTAGCATATCTAAGTTTGGCAGATGTGCTTTACAGGATAAATAAAAGCTTTTAGGGAGGTCCAAGAGAAGGATGAAATCTGAACCACTTCTTGGCAACGGAGGGCATGGCTTGGCTTCACCTTCCTCTTGGGACTTTTCAATTTCTTTTCCATTTAGGAAAAGAAAGGAATAAGTGAAAGGGGCCTTCTAAGCTCAGCGGTCACTACACATCCACTAATGTATGTCAACTCTCCAAGAAGGCACGTTCGTTCATTGGTGGGTTAGGAGATTGCTTTTCTCTTTTTAAAAGCTGCAACACCCGGCCAGGTCGCTTTCCACATACTTGGCGGTTGCGCGCAAGCGCAGTAGAGATCAATCCAAGGAGCCCTTTGACCAGCCGTGACATCCTTGCCAACTTTGCTCTTAAGCCCTAGCAGTGCCTAAAGCTGGCGGGGGAAAGAAGGAAAGTCGTGGCTTATTAATTTGCGCGCTCTCGTTTGACCCCTTCAGTTTGAGGGCATTGCAGCGGCGGCAGAGGCAGGAGCTCAGGACCCGCCGAGCCGAGCCGCAGACGACTTCGCCGGGACTGCAGTCCCTTCAACGCGGCTCCTTCCCTCGAGGCAGCCGCCGCCGCCGCAGCTCCGACTCTGCCAAGAGCCTCCGGAGACGCGCGAGGACAGGACGCAGCGCGAGCTGCCGGGCAAGGGACAGACTCGTTCAGCTCCCCCTTCCAATGAGAACCCCCCGTCTCCGCTGCCGCGCTTCCTATTGGCCCGCCGGCGTCTCCCAGGTCCGGAGACAAGGGACCCTCGCTCGCTGTCCCCTCCGCCGCAGAGCTCGGCCAGCCGACCCGAAAAAAAAGTTTCCTTCCGACGCGAAAGTTCAGCCTTTGCCCGGGCAGAGGGGACGCGGAGGGGATATCTCCAGCACTCCCCCCTCCCAAGGACTAGAGCAAAAAACTTCAGTTCCCCCCCACCTCCCCGCCTGCACCCGCCGCGTCGCAGCCCAGCAAGGGGCCAGGGGATGAAGGGGTAGCCAGGACATCCTCTCCCTCATCCCTTTGCAGCCCACGGGTAACCAAAAGCACTCACCTCTCGCGCCACCGGAGCTGCTTTTCAAAGCGCAGCCCCAGCACAACTTGGTTTATCTTCGGTAGCTACTGCAGGACCCTTCGCTCAGCGCCGACTTCGGAGCTGGTGCGTTGAGCCTATGCGCGCACGCGGGGCGCGCTCGCGCTCTCTCACTCCCTCCCTCACTCCTTTCCCTCCTCCTTTTGCCTTTGGTCCGTTTTCTGTCTAGTGCGCGTGCTCAATCCCGGCCGGCCACTGAAAGGGAGTAAGTACCTTTTCTTGTGCCTTGAGGGACTGGCCGCACCTGCCTTTCCCCGCTGACGACACAGCATTCCGCGCTACCTGGCCCAACCAGAAGCGGGAGGGGAGGGGGATAGTCTTTAACGCCACCTGAAGGCAATCAGTTTACCGTAATAGAGACGTTTATTAAGGCAGAAAGCAATTCTTATTGCTTGCCGATTGGTAAGACTGTCGCGGGCCAGATTTAAATATATGATTTAAATACTTCCTGTAGAATAATACGGAGAAGGAGTTACGTTGGAGGAGGAAAAGCTGCAGGTTTTTGTTTTTCTCCTACGCGTGGTTTTGTTCTCGCTTCTCTTATTATAATATAGGATACCAGAAACGAGGCAGCGAAAAGCTTCAGTACTGTACAGGATCTCATCCTTTAAAAAAAAAAAACAGTGGCAACTCCATCAGTTTGGATTTAGGAAATACAGATCCTTTAGGTCCAAGCGATAGTTTCTTTTAAAAGGAACCCTCCTTTCGAAAGGAAAATAAAGATGACATGGTAAAATAAGTCACAAAAAGTTTAAAGGCACAGTAAGCATATTAAAGCACTGTGCTGTAAAAGAAAGCAAGTATGCGCAGAACTCTTGCCATGCCAAAAAAAAAAATTAGAAGTAAATCAGTGTACAGGCATTTGACATCAATAAAGCTTGTTCTGTTTTCTTTTTATAAACAAAGTTTTATTGTTTTTTTTATATTTTACAAAGGGAAAAGGTAAGGGAAAGGTTCCAAATTTTGGCAGCTGCGAAATGCGGAAGGTGCACCTCCCCTCCAAACTCATAGTATACATTTGCATAAAAATCAATATTAAGTAATAACATATAGTCAGTGTGGTAAATTCAATTGGTAATTTCGGTCAGTTTATATCAGGTGACTTTTCTTACTCATTTGTGTGATCTGAGCTTTCTTGATGTCGCCCCATCTCCCCCCGCTGGCAGAGCTCCGGCCCCTCCCGTGTCTTGTATGTCTGTTGAGGAGTCTTCTGGTTTTTCTAGGTGTAGTTTGTTTTTCTCCATAAAGGCCTGCGCCTCTATGGGTGTATTAATTCTAACTCTTGTCTCCTCCCAGAATATTAACATACCTTCAGGCATCAACCATCTAAACCACACCCCCTTCTGGTATAATTTATTCGCCAATTGTGAATAATGTTTTCTTTTTTCCCTTACTTTCTTGGGGATCTGTTTCAGGATGTTTAACTCCTTATCTTTGTATGTCAAGGCTTGCCCCCTTTGTGCATTCAGAATCTCATCTCTTGTGCTTTTCCTAAGAAATCTAATGTGTACCTCCCTGGGAACATTGTGTGTTCTAGCGTAAGCTGAGTTCACTCTATAGGCCAGGTCTATTTCCCACCCCATCTGTTGTTTCTCCTTCTGAATATACTCAGCCAAAATGTTTGTCATGATGTCCCTTATATTTTCATCATCTGTCTCCATCACGTTTTGGAATCTAAGATAAAAAGACATTCTCTCAAACTCTATTTTCATTTGTTGGGTGTCAAGTTCTTTGTTTCCCTTCTGCACACCCTCTATCCCCCCCCTCATCTCAGCCGCCCCATCCTCCAAAAGATCCAGTCTCTGTGAGTTCTTATTAATTTTATCCTGGTTCTCTTTAATTTCTTCTTTCATCTCCTTCAGTTGTCTCTTTATTTCCTCTTGTCCCTGTAGAATTTGCTGAAACATTTGATGAAACTCCAAGTCCGTAGATTTAGGTTGCTTTAAGGCTGTTAACGTTGACTGTGTACTGGGACTGGAGGTTGCAGATGTCAGGGCAGAGGCAGCAAAGCCTGACTTTCCAGGAGGTGGTCTTTTTGATGCCATTGTTTATAAAGTAGATAGTCCAGTCAGTATAGAGAAGGATCAGTCAGAAGGGTAGAGCAGCCAGGAGAGTCCAGGAGACAGAGGGTCCAGGCAGAGGGGAATTTTCTAATCACCCTGGCAGAAGAGCAAAAGTTTTTCACTCCAGGGAGTTCAAAGAGAAACAATCAACAAGAGAATTGTCCAAGTAGCACGGAGACAAAGACCAGAAGCCTGAAGTTTGGAAGGTGGAGTCAAGTTTCACATTTCATGAAGACAACGGAAGTGTGCCATCTTGCCCTGCCAGCTTCGGGTTTCGAGGCAACAAATAAAGTTTTCAAAGTTCAAAAGTTCAGAATTCCCAAAGCTTCCAGATCCTCATTATATTATAAGTTTTAGTCTAAAAAGCCACTTAGCAAGGGTGTGACATCATTGGTTTGGCTCTCCCCCTCCTCCTTCCCTTGGGGCTGAGAGCACACTTGTTTCCAGCCGCTTGTCCGAGGGGGGGAGGGAAATCCCCCTCCCTCCAGCCGCGCCTCTCCAAGTCAAGCCGAAAAGTAACGTTTAGACAACTGACAAGTTTTAAAGTTAGTAATGGGAATGGAGGAAGTCTACGCCTCACCGCACCGCCGCTGCGTCCTTCAGCTTTCTTTATCTCCGCACGACATCCCAGCGAAGACGCCGGAGCGTCTCCCCATTGTGCTCCCCGGTGCCTGGAGCGAGGCGGGGGACCTCCCGCCGGCCGCCGCCGATCCAGGGATCCCCCGCGGTGCCGCCCCTTCGGCAGGACTCCTCTACGGGGAGTCCTGTGCCCCCCAAGGAGTGGGAAGCCCACCGGGGAAGGGGGGCCCAGCAAGGCTTGCTCATCGCCGTCGGCCGCCGGAACCGGAAGTTCAAAGCTTGTTCTGTTTTCTGCTTGCAGCCTTCCAGAAGCACTCAAACTACATCCTCTTACAAAGTTTTACAATAGCCTGCTTTGGTTTTCTAGGATTTAATTCCCAGAAGAAAAGTTTAGTGATCATATCTTTATATTATCAATTTCTTTAGTACTTTCACATCATTTTTTTGTCTTTTATCATGCCCATCTTTGATAAAGGTTTCCCTTTTATTTCTGGGACCTTTTTTTATCTTGTTGTTCCTATTTGATTATTACTTTCAATTTCTTTGCACTTCTGATTCATAACTACAAGTTGCTTCTTGTAGCTTCTTCTAACTACCTCCATGTAATTTCTTCCTGCTTTTTTCTGGCATTCAACATCTATTTGGGGGTGGGTGGGTTCTAGTGCTTTTTGATTTCTTTAGATACAGTAGTTTCAACATACTGTATCAGTTAAAAGTTTTTTTGCTGCCTTTTGCTTTCTGTATTTTGAGTAGGTTTTTTCCCCCCTTCATCTCTGAAGATATCACAAATTTTGCAATGTTTGAGGCACTCTGTTTATCAAATATAATCCATTAAATCTGATGCTGATCTTTACCAAATGCCCATGTAGGCTGTATCTTAATGACCCAATTGTTTTCTTGAAGTTATAATTTTGCAAAGAGGAGTTCACAATCTGAGCTGCAGTAAGTTAAGATCTTGGTTTTGCCGGCTAACTAAAACTTCAACATCTTTATTGCAAAGTATATACAGTAATCAGATTGGTTGATCAGTTTGATCTATCCAAAGAGGTTCATGTGCAGATTCACAGTTTTAGGTTATTGGAAAAAGGTTTTTAGTGTAAAAATGGATTCTTCTGATGAACTTTTAATCTGTCTCCTACTTATTTTCATACACTAAAGCCACATTTTTACATTATTCCAAACACTATTTTACTTGTAACTTTCTCCTACTATTCCTGCATCTTTTTACTAGTTCCTGTATTGGCAAGGTATGGTAATTTGCCATAGAATTGTTCCCTTTCTGTTTCTTCTGTATTTTGATTGCCTTCTCTTGGACTCATATTGAAATCATTCTGTCATTTGGGGTGCTGTATCTGAGGACTGACTTCGTCCTCTTTTTATTAATATTAATGGTTACTCCATGTCTTCTGTGATTTTCCTGTCCACAATAGACAATCTGATGCTTCTCAGATGTAAAGTGATTTATTCCAGTCCATCTCCGATTTTGGATTCCCTGAACATTCCCAATGTTCAGTCATGCAATATCCGTCTTGATAACATCAAGTTTACCTTGCACCATAGCTCTTATATTCCATATTATAATATTATGCATATCTTTGCAGCCTTGAACTTTTGCTTTTGGCCTCATTTGGCACTGTCTGCTTTTTCACCTTTAATCCAGCCACATTGTAGGTGCCAAGGCTATTTTTATTTGCCCTCTTCTGGTTCATTATATGCCTTCCAACCTGGCAGGCTCTTCTTCAAAATACAGCGATGACATAGTCCCTGTTGTCTACATACCTTTAATTTTCTTGACAAAAATACTGGAGTGAACTACCATTTCCTTTCCACAGGATCATATTTAGTCTGTCCACTCTTTTATGACCCACCCATCATGGGTGACTCTCCAGGAAGTGTTCATTCCCAAAGAAAGTATAGTCCAGCATCACTGGGATGCACAAGTTCCTTTGCCACAACAAAGCAATGAGCCATAAAGGGATTGTAAACACCTCTATCGCTATCAGGAAATTTATTTGAATAGCTAGCTGGAATATGCTTTGATGCAGTTTCCAATAAGCTGTTTACTACAGGAACTAGATTCCACGTAAAATGATTTGTACAGAACACTGTTAACTGCATTTTTAAAAAATGAATGCAATGTTGAACACCTATGATCATCGAACCAGGACAAAAGTGAATAGAATGTGCTTTCAGCTTATTTCATATTTACATAGTACACATTTACTCTAGGGGAAAAAGCATAAAATACCTACATAAACTCTTATATCAAGAGTCCTGATATTTGTATGATGAATAATCACCCAACTTTAACATTCCGTTGTTGGAGTTCCACCTCCTGCTCAGTGTGAGCCCCATGTCATCTGGCAGAACCAGACCTTCAAACTCCTTCAAAAGGTCAGGAGAGCAAAGGCTTGGCTCACCTCTGGATGAAAAGTATTCCAGAGAGTGGGAGCAATAGCAAATAAGTTCCTGGATCCTGCCAGTCAAAGTGACAGGACCCATACATATCTTTTCTGCCTGAATAGGTGGGATGGACTGATATGATTATTTGATGGTTCCTCATGTAACCTGGCCCCATGCCATGTAGGGCTTTAAAGGTAATAACCAACACCTGGCATTTGATCCAGAAACTAAACAATTACGGTATCTAATGTAGCTTCCATAGCAAAGTGTTACATGCACCATCCTTGGGAGTGTAAAATAGGTTGCATGGGCCACATTCCGCACCCACTGAAGTTTCTGAATAGAGTAACCCCATATAGAACATATTGCAGTAGTCCCTAAGGGAGATGACCCAGAGTATGAATAATTTCCCTAAGTCTTAAAAATTCCTTAAATCTTATAGCTTAACTACTCAACAATTTACTAAGGAGAGAAAAAGATTAGGAAATATTATAGAGGCCGTATGATGCAATAAAGAGTATTGATTTCGAATTCATGTAACTTAAGACCATGGTAGGTTGTTTTTTTTACAGAAAGAAGATACAACAACCGCGAGTGATATATAGATGGCAATGCATCTAGAGGAAGTAGATACCTTGATAGAATGTTTAGTAAAGATAGAAACAAAGAATTTTAAAGATATGCAAAGACAAATTATTTATGTTGTATATTTCAGCTGTATATTTCAACCCCAAACCACCCCAACGAGGCTGTCGAAGTGATGTCCCGGTGTTTGGAGGCCGTCGGGGTCTGGATGGGGGACAACAGACTCAAACTCAACCCCTCCAAGACCGAGTGGCTGTGGTTGCCGGCACCTCGGTTCAGCCAGCTGACTCCATCGCTGGCCATAGGGGGCGAACAGTTGTCCCCTGTGGAGCGGGCGCGCAATTTGGGTGTCCTCCTTGATGCCCGGCTGTCAATGGAGGACCATGTGACAGCCGTGGCAAGGGGGGCATTCCACCAGGTTCGCCTGGTGCACCAATTGCGCCCCCTACTGGACCGGAGTGCCCTGCGCACGGTCACTCATGCGCTGGTGACGTCTCGCCTGGACTACTGCAATGCTCTCTACATGGGGCTTCCCTTGGGACGCATCCGGAGACTGCAGCTGGTTCAGAACGCAGCCGCGCGGGTTATTATGGGAAGTACTCGTTACTCCCATGTAACACCTCTCCTGCGCGAGCTGCACTGGCTACCTGTAGCCTTTCGGGTGCGTTTCAAGGTATTGATTACCATCTTTAAAGCGCTCCATGGCAGAGGACCTAGTTATCTGCAGGATCGCATCCTACCACACACGTCCCTGCGACCTATCCGCTCACACAGGGAGGGGCTCCTCCTGGTGCCGTCTGCCAGGCAATGCCAGCGGGCGACACCTAGGAGTAGATCCTTCTCTGTGATGGGCCCAACCCTCTGGAATGACCTCCCCCCAGACATTCGAACCACCACCGACCTCCGCTCCTTCCGGCAAAAGTTAAAGACTCACCTATTTCAATCAGCTGGCCTGGCACCGTCTTAGTTTTACCTCCCGGGATTTATTTATTTTAATTGGGTTTTAAGGGTTTATAGGCTTTTAACGTATTATATTTATTATTCGATTACAGTCTCATAACCTCCTTCACCAGTATTAATTTAATTGTTTATGTATGTATTTTAGAATGTATTTTAGTGACTGTACACCGCCCCGAGTCCTCTCCGGGAGAGGGGGCGGTCTATAAGTGTGAATAATAAATAATAAATAAATAAATAATAAATGTGTCCAATCACACTTGGCCAATAAAGAATTCCCTTCCATTCCATTCCATTCCATTCCATTCCATTCTATTCTATTCTATTCTATTCTATTCTATTCTATTTGCTTGTAGAAAGGTAGCAGACAGGGATATATGGCTCAGGATTGCTGAAAGAAATGTATTTGTCAATGTAAGTAAGCTGGATGTGTTAATAGAAATGAACAAAGAAGTTGAATGCAATGGCATGGGGTACCTAAGAAGCCTACAGTATGTGCAAAAGAAGTGATACGGTCAAGAATGAGCAGATGTGATAGAATGTGTTCATGCAGGAGCACAGGGACAGACTAAAAAGGTCTTTTTAAAAAATCTCGAAGAAGCACTGGAAAGTCATTTGCCAGAAATCATGCTACATAGACTCTGAAATCTGATTTTTTTTACCCTTATAGTAGTTTTATTTACAAATAAGGAGTTTGAGAATAACCATGAAAAACTGTACTGATGCATCTTCTTAATCACTCTTTGAAATAACAGGATTAAACCTAAAAAACCTCCATCTATAGGTTGCTTAAAGTTATGTATAAACAGGGAATCATCATTTTATGTCAAAGCAACTACTGGATTCCTGCATAATCCTTAGTTTAAAACATCCATCATTTTTCAAACTAAAAGCAATAATTGAGCTATAGTTGGTTCAATGTTGCTGTCAAGCAGTATGCTAGACAGACCCAGCAAGGAAAAAGTAGAGGTACAAAAGCACTTCCTTTATATCAAAATATAAACAATAGTATGCTTCTTAGTCATGCATTTAGCATTTTTTTTCTAAGCACCACTTCTGTCACATTAGTAATTTGGCTTGGTATCAATATTTGGATGCTTTCATTGCTGCTACATTCAAGTTTGTAGAGAAACAAATATTGGGAAGGCAGGTTAGGTATCTCTGTGCTAGGATGCCATTAAAAAAGCACATTATGGCAACCTTACCAGATCTATAAACCATATATTCTTCTTGGCTTATAAATGTCACTTGTTAAAGGGGAAACAAGCCAAAAGGGAATCAAGGGTTTCACTGAGTATGTTTAACTATACTTACTGATAGGAAAAAACTCTTGCTATGATTAAACCACAGTTTTAAGCAAGTTTCTCAACCTCAGTAGCTTTAAGGTGGGTGGACTTCAACTCCAAGAATTTTTCAGCCAGCATGCTGGCTGGGGAATTCTGGGAATTGAAATCCACCCACTTTAAAGTTGCTGAGGTTGAGAGACACCGGTTTAAATAATTCTTTCCAACACTGATAGAAATGAATTCTATGCAGGTGTATTCAAAGCAAAGTCCCACTGACTTCAATCAGTCTTTTCCCAGATCAATAAGTATGAAATTTCAATTTCTCCCTAAAAACAAATCCTATGGAATGGATTGCAGTGCATGGGAATTTAAAAGTTTTTTTTAAAAAAGAATGTAGTTTCCCGTTTCCAATTCCACAGCACAATTATTTTATTATCTCAAATCCACACTTAGAGAGTTTGAAACAATACAAACCAGACAAACCTGTTTTCTGGAGTGATAAGTAAAATAAGCATTTATACCACTCTCTCTTCTAACGTAACTCCAATTCACTGAGAAAAAATAATAAACTATTTCAAGTTCTTGCCTGTCTTCTAAACCACTTTATTGGTGTCTTTGTGTAAATCCTCGCCACCTTGTTCCTATGAAAATGCGAAAATTAACAAGAAAGGGAATGCACACTGAAGATGAATTCTGAAATTCTCTCTTAATTTCTTTGGCTGCAGTCACCATAAGAACTGTGAGCATGAAGGAACGTTCATTGCATGTGATGGCATGAATGTATGCACATTCTTCCCAGGAGCTACTAAGAATTGTGCATATGCATTGCCTGCAGTCTGTGAGATTTTAATCAGAATGAATTCCAATGTATTGCATGGGTGTGTTATTTTTGGATTTATATGTGTGCAGTGTGAAACATAGGGAAATATGTGTATGCCCTGAGTCAATTTAGGGGATTAGAATAGAGCAGTCATAAATATTCTGAAGTTCACCCAATCAACTTTCCTGTAGGAATTTGCTGGGTTGTTATTTCCATCTTTCCTTAAACTGGGTTGATTGGCCTGTTTTCAAACTGCTGACAGAGAAGATGGACAGAATCTACCAAAGCCCTACTGCATAATTTCTTTGTAATATTGTTAGGTTAGAAAGAAAAAGAGAATAAATGTAAAAAAAATGACAAAGAATGAACCCTTATGCCCCTTATACTGTCTTTGTCTTCTCATGGACTACGAAGGCTAATACGCTTGCGAGGAAGGAACCGAAGAGGATGTACTTCCTGAGAATGCTCAGGAAGATAAATCTATCCCAGCATCTACTTCTCTCCTACTACCACAGCACAGGGGTGAAATCCAGCAGGTTCTGACAGGTTCTGGAGAACCGGTAGCAGAAATTTTGAGTAGTTTGGAGAACTGGTAGTGGAAATATGGAGTATTTTGGAGAACCGACAAATGCCACCTCTGGCTGGCCCCAGAGTGGGGTGGGAATGGAGATTTTGCAGTATCCCTCCCCTGCCATGCCCACCAAGCCACACCACACACACAAAGCCACGCCCACAGAACCGGTAGTAAAAAAAATTGAACTTCACCACTGCCGCAGCACCAGTGAGAGTGTCCTGACATACGGTATTCTTGCATGGTATGGGAGCAGCTCTGCAGCGGACAAAAAAGCTCTACAGAGAAATCTTAAAACTGCCCAGAATATCGGGCTCCAGCTACCAGCCCTGGATGACATCTTTGCATCTCGCTGTTTGAGGAAGTTGCACAACATTCTCAGAGACTCTTCTGATCCCGCTTACAATCTTTTTGGACTGTTGCCTTCTGGCAGAAGATACAGAACAATTAAAACTCAGACCAATGTCTTCTGAATAGTTTTTAATCCCAGAGCTATAATTGCATTCAACAATGAACTAAAGGGCCACCATCAGTGAGCTGCTGGACAGCATTACTTGGTCTGCTTTGTGGATGCTTGGGTGGTTTAGGTATGAGGAATTTTTGGAGGGTGGGGGGTGTTTGGGGATTGTCATGTGTGTTGAGCCTAGTCTCTGGGTGTCATGTGAATTTCGTTGTATGAGTATACCGTGTATATACGTACAATAATAAAGTAAATCTAAATCTTGTGCATGCATAAAATTGCATAATTGCAAAGATGAAATAAAAGCAGTCACGTAAGTTAGCTCTAAATAATGGGAGCAACTCAGAAGTTTTGTGGGATTTGTGCATTACAAATTGTGCTTTGCCTTGAGCTGGACACAATCCAGCTCAAGTTTTCAACTGTCTGCATCGCTTCAACTTTCTGCTTCATAGCTTCAGCTTGGCTGTTCTAGAGACTGGCCTGGAGTTCTTAGTTTTTTTGGATCATTACTTCAAGGAATGGACAATTACTGCATTTATAAGTTTCTATCCTAGAATGAAGAATTCAGGCAGTGTTATCAGTTCCAAAGTCAGGAAATGTTTTTTGCTGCTGATATCAAAGCAAACATTGCTGTGGGTTTTAAAGAAAAATATGATGCTATTTTATCGTGGGTTTATGCTACTTCCATAGCCAGCCCTCAACAGACATCAAAAAGTAATATTTACTGATGGTGTTAAAAGTAGTAATTTGGTATAATCGTTTCTGAATTGACTTCTATTCTCTCCCTCATATTTCTGTCTGCCCAACCTGGGGTTTCTTCAAAGTAGTTTCTTCCACCTCCATTCCTAGGTCCAATTAGAAGTCTTGGCCATGTTTTAAAGCTTGTAGGAAATCTGTTGCATTTATTAGTCAATTTAATTTTAACCCTATGCAAAATAGCACTTTAGACCTTTTTTTTTAAAAAAAAAAACCTGCCCATTCCCCATACACCCACTGCTTGTCAAGAAAAGAGACATAATTGGAAGAAGACAGAAAATTAGAAACAGAAGGGAGAAGATTCTTTATTTCTCTTACATTGGAAGAAACCTGACCAAAGATGAAAAAGGAGTATTGGACAAGGATTGCCTCATGTCAGAACTTATTTTCTTGAAGCCGTGAACTTAACCGATAATTTATGGGCAAAGATAATGTTTTCTGATTTTGAACCTGCAAAATAAACCCTCGCTCTTTTCAATGTCTAAAACCGCAGTGCACTGTTGCCTTGAACTACCTGTTCTAGAATGCAAAATGTGGGATGACTACTAGATGGTGGCAAAGAGGAATTCTTTGATGACATGTAAAAGTTTTGCAGTCCAGATATAGTAGCCTGCTGAAGAAACATATACTGAACCTGCAAAGAAATACAGTACCAGGTTCTAAGGCAGGGGTGAAATTCAGCAGGTTCTGGAGAACCGGTAACATAAATTTTGAGTAGTTTGGAGAACCGGCAAATACCACCTCTGGCTGGCCCCAGAGTGGGGTTGGAATGGAGATTTTGCAATATCCTTCCCTTGCCACGCCCACCAAGCCACGCCACGCCCACCAAGCCACGCCCACAGAACCGGTAGTAAAAAAAAATGAATTTCACCACTGTATCTAAGGCTATGCACTCTGGGAATAAAAAGATACTCAGAATCAAGGTTTTCTCCAGAATAGACCCAGTTTTATGAATTTTATGAGTTCCAGCTGAATGTGTGTGAAATATGGGTGCTGTATAGAAGGCAGACATTTGTTGACAATTGTATATTAGCTATTTATTTTGTATTAATTTATGACAGAGGTTCGCACAGGTGCTCTATACCATTGATAGTTTGGGTTATTTTGACTCTTTAGCATGGATTTATGCTCTTTCTTATCTTTTTGCCAATCCAAGTACCTCTGGGGCAGTGGTGGGTTCCGGGTCCTGTTGCAACGGGTATGCTGCAACGGGGCCAGGCATCCACCATGGGCACGCATGCTGCGACGCTCCAGCTGCTCGGCGGACATCACACAGGTGCCATACGCTGCACGTGTGTGCGCAAATGGCCCCGTTAGCTCAAATAGAAGTAAGGAACGAGGGCGGGCGTGTGGGCCCTCCAAAACACTGTTCCAGTATGGTGGCCGTTGCTCCCAGCTGCCACCGGTACGCCTATAACGGGGTGTACCACCCGAAACCCAGCACTGCTCTGGTGCAATAAGTCTGGCTTCTAAAATTCATAAGTTCTGTTTGTATAGCCTTTGGATAGAATGAACATCTATATTAAACGTTTCATTCTACCCTCTACTATTGTTTGTTCCAGTCAAACTCAGCATTGATATGATATCCCCCAACAAACAACATAGCTTTGGCTGAAATGGATAGGTCATCCCTGTTTTACAATAGTTCTGATTTCTTGATGTAGCTTCTTAAAGGCAAGCTAAATGTGTATCTCATTAGAGCACATTATTAAAGCTTGAAAAACTCTGGCTGGACAATTAAGGAAGCGCAAAAGCATGCAATTACTTTAAGCTGGAAGTGTTTTGGATTTTTCTGTTACAAATCCAGTACAAGCTGATTTTCTTTTTAATCAATAGAGCTGCAGCATTAAGTTCAATCCCATTTAAAACAACAACTAGTGTAGAGTACCGTATTTTTCGGAGTATAAGATGCACCAGAGTATAAGATGCACCAAGGTTTTGAAGAGGCTAATAAAAAAAAGTTTTTCCACTCTACACAAACCTCCCCAAAATGGCCCTGTTTTTCACAAAAAAGGGCCCATTTCCCCCCCAAAGGCATGAATAGCCTTTAGGGGGCTTGCAGAGTGTTCCTGGGGGTGGCCCCCCCAAAATGGGCAAGAAACGGCCTGTTTTTTGCAAAAACAGGCCATTTTTTGTAAAAAAAAAAAAAGAGGGGGCATGGATAGCCTTCAGGAAGCTTATAAAGTGCTCCTGAGGGCTGCTGGGGGAGGTAGTAAAATTGAGCAAAACATGGGCTGTGTTTTGCTCATTTTTGCCCTTCCTAGCCCCCAGGTGTTCTCTGAAAGCCTCTTACAAGCTATGCATGGCCATTTTGGTGAAGGGGGTGGGGTTTTGGGTGGCAAAAACTGTTGTATTCAGTGTATAAGATGCACCCAGATTTTCAGCCTCTTTTTTGAGGGGAAAAGGTGCGTCTTATACTTCGAAAAATATGGTACATTCTGTACCAAAAATATGGTACTCTAAGCGTACAAATAAGTAGCCTTTAAGGGAGATATTTTGCATTCCAATATCACCGTTGCAAAAACTGTCTTCTCCCATAAATTATTGGAAACTATACTAATAACATAATCTTTATTATTATAGATGCATGATTTTAGGGAATCTGCTATTGTCATTTAACAAGGGCAATGTCAAACAAGGTTCTTACCTTTTGCAAACATGGGTGCAGATACCTCGTCTGCTTGCTGCTTGTAAGAAGCTAATGGGGAGGATGGTATTAGAGAGGGGAAATAAATTCCCCTCCCCTTGATAAAAATCCACCCCCTGAAAAAATTTTTGTCTTTCCTGCAGGAAATGGCACAATTCTGCTTGTTCCTTCCTCGTGATTTCTCAGCATCCCTTCAGTGTTGAAAAGCTCCTTGACCCCTTATCTGTGGCAATGGGATCTTCTTGCATTTGAAGATACTGCATTTACTTTGGCTACTCTGTACCTAAGTGGCATTCACATTCAGGGAAGGGGCTTTAGGGGAGACTGAAATATAATTGGGCTCTTCATAACCTTTCACCATTTGGTTTATTAACTGATTCAGATGGTAGAAGGACAATTTTGAAGATTTGGTCTTTGCTGAGAGTATTCAGAAAAGAAAATGGTGCATTGTTCAGCTAGCAGTGTCATTACAGGTAAGTTATCATTCCTTTATAACCTTGACATATGCTGTAGTAGTGTCATCAGATGGCTCTCTTATAGAGAAAATCCATCTGTTCAAACTAATGAAATTTATTCTGATTGAGGATAGGGTTGCCCAGAGACAATACAGACGACTCAAATCATCTGGAAAACTGACTTGCTTGCTAGTGTGTTATCGCCCTGACTACAATCTTCTTATTTTACCATATCACCACGAGGGAAGGGACAATGTAATGCACATTAGTTGCCACTATTGTAGAGGGAAAGAGATAGTTTTACTCTGCTTTGTTATTTCTAGAAGGTAATTGTGAGATCTGGATGAGATGGATATTTCTTTTCAGCATGTGACCTACCGAACCACCATCGTTTATTATTTCTTAGTCACATCAATTTAACAGGTATGTCACACTAAACTTAAAACCTCCTCCTTTTAAATGATTAATGAATGAAACTCTATGAAGGCTCCTTTTGCAGAAAGCATTAGACAGGTTTGTACTGAAAGGAGATGACCCCCAAAGAAGCACAGTAGAACCTTTATTGAAGTTGACTTCCCTGGAGTTTCATTTTACACTGGTAGAAACCGACATTCCGAATACGCTGGAGTGAAAGGAAATATTGTAGCTGGAATGAAAGAGGCAATAGTTAGGCAGCTGGTAAGCGTAACCTACCACTAAGTAACAAAATGATACCTGTATGCAGGTATCACTAATGAATTGGACTCGTCCTTTTAAAATATGAAATCCAGGCTTAATTAAATGATCCACCAATTTTTAATTCAGAAAATAATTTTGGTATAGATAAAAGAACCGACACATTTATCTCAAAATCTTCTCCTTACATAGACCATGGTGCTAACCTCTTGGAAAACTGACAATTGAAAATGGCACAGAAATTAAATAAAGTAAGAAAAATAAAATTAAGGAAGAGCCAGCATAAAGATAATATATATAGTAGATACCTTACACTAGGCTTGTCTTTAAAAATGTAAAATTATTCTGAGATTTCTTACTAGGCTCATTTCTATTCTGTGGTAGTGTTTATAAACATTTTTATGGAAAGAGCTATTTTTAGACTTCCCAACATCTGAAAAAGATAATTTTGTCATGTGAAAAAGCAGTCTTTCATTAGGTTTTTATCAGACAAACGTTTATCATCTAAAACCAACTTAGATCTCAGTTTAGGGTGAAAGAGTTTGTGGTCTAAAGAAGAGAGAATTGTAATAAGCTTGAAATACTGTATTTCCATAGTGCCACTGAAGAATACCAGTACATTAAAATTGGGCAAGGAATCCAATAGCAAAACATTAATGCAGATTTTACAGATTGCTTATTTTGCCTAAATATATTTCTCCCATCAGTTCGTATTCCACATTACATTACTAGCATTAAAAAAATAAAAACTTTGTTTATGAAAGGCTGAAATATTTCTTCAGATTACTTGCTTTTGTATGAAAAATAGGTGTAATTTGAATAAGCTATTTAATACATGAATTATGTTGCTGCAAACCATAAAAACCCATTTTCAAATATCAATTATGTATGATATTTTGCTTATTGGTTAATTTATTAGACCATAAAGCAGAGATGTAATGTGTATAGCTCTAAAATCTAGTCAATTGATTCAAGATTTTAAAAACATATCATTGATTGATAAGTGGATTGTTTGCAGAAGCTTTTTTTCCCTTTTAGATCCAGAAACAGCATCCCAATTATTTAAATGGCAGTTCTACAACTTTTGGCCACCAATCAGGGAGCTTGTGGGATTGAGGAATTTTTCTTGGAGGGACAGCAAGCATTGAATCACCCTTGTGCTCCTGCCATGGTGGCATTTATAGCTCTGAGTTTGATAGTGCAGATCACATGTTTTGTGGTTTTCCAGTTATTTTTTTTTCTCCACTCAAGAGTGGGGAAGAGACGCCCAGACATCATGACTAGGAGACAGGCTTTGTGATGTTCCTCTGATGACATGACAAGCGACAAAAGGGGAGAAGGTTAGATGTTGGTGGATAGACCTGACCTAAACTTATTTCAAGTATTCCTATTTTCTTGTATTGGAAGAGCTCTTTTTTTTACACGAAAGATACAAGTATCATTCTAGCTGAAATGGACGTCTGACAATTATTCAAATGCATGTATGTTGTTGTTTTTTGTTTTGATATATATATATTTTTGGCAATAGAAGTGGTTTTCCATTTGAGGATATTTTTCAACTTCAGTCTAAATATATTTCTGTATCTCCTGATGGTCTCCTGTCCAATCGTACTTAGCTTTTTGGAGAGAGGTTCTGCCAAACGACTTTCTTTCTTTCTAGTTCAAAGCAGGAATTCGAAAGGTCGATGTTGGAATATTCTGAAGATGCAGGATTGCTCTGCTTACATTTAAAATTTTTTAAAATGTGCTTACTTTATTATGGCATTTACCCAAAATGTAAAATCTAGAAAATTATTTTCAGAGCCATAAAACATGGTAGAGGTAGTCCTCATGATCATAATTGAGCCCCAACATTGTTGTTGCTAAGGGAAACATTTGCTAAGTGAATTTTGCCTCATTTTGTGATCTTTCTTGCCACAGTTGTTAAGTGAATCACTGCCGTTGTTAAATTAGTAACACAGTTGTTAAATGAATCTGACATTTCTATTGTCAGAAGGTCGCAAAAGGGGAATTGCGTGACCCTTGGACATGCAATAAATGTGAATCAGCTGCCAAGCATCTGAATTTTGATCATGGGACCATGGGAACGCTGCAATGGTCGTAAGTGTGAAAAACGGTCAGAAGTCACTTTTTTTCAGTGCTCTTGTAATTTTGAATGGTCACTAAATGAACTGTTGTAAGTCAAGGACTATCTGTATCCCTTTGTTTCACTCCACTGTCAATGGCATAAAGTCTCCACAAAGCTGGGGAATCTGTTTTGTAAGATTGATGGAGTAGATTGGTGATACGTTTGGAGTGGATGTTGATCAGAGCAGGAAAAACGTGCTCAGATACTCCCTCTTTAATAAAGAATGCAATGTGACAATATTATTGGAATATTTCAAGCAAGGATATTTCAAGCCACTCAAAGCCCATCTATGGCCCACACATAGTTTTATCTTACCTCCTGGCAGATATTTTACTTGGGAATTTTATGGGTAATTATTTTAAATCCAATTTTGGGGTATTTTTAGGGGTTGTTTTTAAATTTGCTCTTAAGACTTTACTTGATGGTACAGTTGTATATAGCCTCCTCTACTTATGTATTTATGTATTTATTGATATGTATCTTATCTGTGTTTTAGCTTGACTGTACACCGCCCCGAGTCCCTTTTGGGAGAGGGGGCGGTCTAGAAATATGAAATAAAGTAAAGTAAAAGTAAAGTAAGATGGTAATGCCAGCCTGCTCTTTATTGACATGGGAGTAATATCCCACATTCATTATGCAATCCTAATGCATTAAATGGTCAGAAGAAGAAAGGGAAACAGCTCTGGAAATTTATTTTATTCAATTTCATAGCTACCCATCTAAATATAGTTGAAATACTATTGTCTATATAGGAAATAAGGGTCAGCAAATGACTTGGAATCCTGACTTCAATCAACAGGGGGAGGAAACTTCATAATCAATCCATAATTGGTCTGATCCTGGAAACAAGCAACTTGAGACCATGGGAAAATTTACAACCCTCTCTTTTAAAGCAACAGCATATTTATGTTCTGTTGGCTTCCGAGAGATACAGGAGGAGCTTCAGGAAAAGGCCTTCTGTGCTAATAATATTTTTATTCACTAGAGCTAAACATAAACATTTCTGAAAATGATACCAGTCAGAAGCTGCAAAAGATGACCTAAGCATTAACTGTTTCATTAAGTAGAAATCAAAAACGGTGCTGTAGCTAAAGCTGAGAAGCCATTGAACTCTCCACATCTCACAGAAATCTACTGTGTGTGGAATTGGGATACCATTTCTGGAGCAGAAATACTTTACGGAACAAAGGATAAAGATAATTGCTTGCAACCATTAAAGCCAGAGTCTCTAAAATTTCCAAACTCTATTACTGCAGCCTAAACCAGTAGTATGAATTTGGGCTGCCTGTTGGCTGAACTTACAATGGGTGGAATTTTCCCCCCTTCATTTTTCTGAAAAGTTCCCCTGTCACAAGCAAAGCTGATTTAAGGTGAGGAGGGCATGGGAGTGGGTTTTTATATAATCTTTTATACAGGAGTCCAGAGAGGAAGCCTCCTATTTTTTTCCACAGAACAACCGATTGAAATAAGTTAGGCTGAGAATGTGATTGGCCCTAAGACACCCAGTGAACTTACATAAGGTGGACAAGAACCAGGATCTCCCTGCATCTGATTCAACAGTTATAAAGGTAATTTTATGACCTGTCATTTAGGGACTGTTTGAAGTTACACTGGAACCCCCCCCTCCAGAGTTACTTACATGATACATCCCATATTTGACGTTATGATGGCCAACCCTACCCTCCACAGTCACATGATTGCATTTTAGGTGCTGGCAACTGGCCTGCATTTTTGGTTATTTTCAGCATCCAATGGTCACGATTTAATGCTTTCTTCCGTTTTCCCACAAAAAAATCCTATAGAAGGGATCCTATATTTTTTTAAATCTATATAATGGGTTCATTTAACAACTGCTATAAAGAAAAATATTGTACGATTTAGAGGGCTCACATGGTGGTCTGCTTAAAGACCCACACAGGTTACAACCATAATTGTGGGCTCAATTACAGTCATAAGTTGAGGGTCACCTGCACACTTTTTTCTCACAAAAGAAGATTCATCTTCTATGTGAACTGTTCCTTTTAATAAGACAGGACAACTAATAAATTAAAGACAGTAGGAATTGTTTGGGTTTGGCTTAGCATGAAAAGAATGACAGTTATTTTGTAATGTCATTATAATAAAATAAAATGATGGGAAGAAAATTGAAAGAAATATTTTTCCCCGGGCATCTTAAGTGTCTTTAAATAGAGAATATCAGCAAATAATTCAGATTGTTTTAGGTAAGGGATTCAAAAGATATTCTAAACACCCTAGATAAGTGGGGCCTCTAATTGAGAAACCAAACACCTTATGAATGGTATTGATTTTGACTCTGGAAGAAACAGGCCTCCATCTGAAAAAGCAGTCACTTGGGCAATCTCCTGGACTCCTGGCTCTTGTTCAAGAAAAATAGGAGGCTGCAGCCAGCTTTGTCTGGTAAACCATTTGTGGTCTTTCTGGGAGCAGAGTAGCATGCTGAATCAGAATCTCATACTTGATCAATGTACATAGGTTGCTCTTCTAAGGCCACCCAGAAAATTTAATGGATACAAAATGCCTTTAGGCTAAGTAGACAGTCATGGTACTGCCACAAGAGCAATTTAAAGCACTGCAGTTACCTGTAAAGGGCCTGGGCATCTTTGACATTGTCTTCCAGGTAACATCTGTCCACCCCAGATGTCTTACACTAAACTGAATAAGAACAATTGGTTTAATGGTACTATAGATTCTTATTCTAATGGTAGGGCATTAAATCAATTGAAAGATAACTCAAATAATAAATCAAAAGAGAGTCAGTTTGGTCAAGTGGTTAAGATAACAGGTTATATAAAGTAGGAGACCATGAGTTCTAATCCTGTCTTAGTCATGAAAGCCAAATGAGTGATCTTCGGCCAATCACACTCAGCCCAATTCACCTCAGAAGATGAGGGTGAAGGTTAGTTCCCTGAGTTTGTGGGTTGGTTTCTGAACGTTTCGGTACCAGACTAGGTAACATCTTCAGCAGACTTTAGGGGATTTCAGTGTCAGTGTTCTTCTGTTTATAAGGGCTTCAAGTGTGTCAAGTGTGAATCTTGTGATGGGGGGATTACATCAGGTGAGGGTCATTAGGACATGAAGGTTGCTTGAGGGTCAATGCTGTCTCTGGTTGGCTGTGCAGTGGGTTTGGATTCTGAGGGGTTAATAGCTGGTTATAGGTTAATGAGTCTGTTGAGAGAATTGCTTGTGGAGTGCCAGGTTTCTATGAACTCACAAGCATGGTGATTAGTTTTGTGTGGATCCAATCCAACTGGTGCTGTTTGTTGTCGGTAGAGATTAAGGATTTGGGATTGTGGCATTTTACTGCCAGCTGGAGTTTGTGGATCCTGGTTTTTAATTGATGTGATGTTTGTCCCATGCAGAATTGGTTTTAATGGTTACAGTTGATTTTGTAGATTACATTGTTCCTTTCATCCTTTTGTATCTTGTCTTTGGTTCTGGATAATTCCTGGTGGAGAGTAGCTATGGATTTGTGGGCTACTGCTATTTCTAGGGGTTGGAGAATTCTGCCTGTCATTTTACAGGGTTATTGTTGTGGGGAAAATAGGAGAAAATGTGTTGGATATGCTCACTGCCTTGAGTTATTTGTTAAGATAATGAAGGCAGGTTAATAATAAAATTAATTAAAAAATCAATTTATTTGAAAGGCAGGGATAATGCTTACTTGGACAGATTGTAAATTGAGAGCCAGGAGATATTTGGAGAAGATGAGTTCTTTCTTTTTAGTCAGACCATATCATTGAAAAACATAAATACAGGTAAAAAGCAAAGAAGTCCGTGGATCAAGAACTAGCGGTCTGAAGAGTGCAGTCTAGGTTGCAGTTGAAGCTCAAGTTGCAGGGTAATACGAGAAACTGAAGTATGTCTGGAGATAAGAAAGTGTTTCCAACAGTAAAACAGTAAAACAGTATACAGCTTCAGTGGCTGACATGGCTTAATGGAGGAGTTAGGGTTTCATATTCTTGAGCTGCAAGGCTAGGCACTCTGTCAAGTTTAGACCCCCTCATGATCTAAATCAACCCCAAATGGCCATGTTTATTATCTATGGCAGCCACCTCAGGTGATTCTCCCAGCTCTTGAGGTTGATAGTCCATCTTCGCTGCCTTTTTTAGCCTCAACTTCAGAAAAGACCATAAATCTGAAAGTCTTCACAGATTCCGAGTTCTGACTGGAGGAGATTCAAAGGCATAAATATATTTCCAGTTTCATTTTTGCCTCTGGCTAGGATAGGATGGTATTTTTGTATTTCTGAATATGTAAGGAAATCCATAGGAGCTTGTCTATTGTAGTCTGTGTTTACTTTATCATCAAATCAAAGATAGCCTAAGTACTTCGTTGGACTATTTTGTAGAACTGAATATCTGAGTTTAGTTCAGTGCTAGGACATTAAACACTCATTTATTCTTCACAGAGCTTGTGCTTGTTTATAAAACTATAAATCTTTCAAGGTATATATCTATAATGGAAAATTGAAGAAATAATTTTGCATTGTTCTTGCTGCTAACAATTGTAATAGTGTATTTAGTTGCATAATGAATGACATCTTGTTCCTTCTGGTTATTTCTTACTGTTCTTTATTTACCTATGTGGTCAAAACAAAGGGTGATAGATAAAATATGCTTGGGCACTTTACAGGAGTAATATATATGCTGATCATTATTCTGTCATCCTTTAAGAAGTCCATTAAACATTTGCAGAAAATATCTGGACTTTGGCAGGAAAGCAATAAATGCTACCACCTAATTGCTAAACCTGCCCTTCTTTTTTTACTATGTCATGAATTCTTTAATTTTCTCAATTACAAAACTAACAGAAGCAGCACCTTCATGCAAATTTATTTGAGAACTCAGCTGCACGTATTTCTAAGTAACAACTACAAATTCAGAAATTAACAAATAGAGTTGCATTGTGGCTATAAGTGTAAACTACAGCTGGTTACATATTCATTTATAGGTGAAACTTGAAAAATTAGAATATCATGCAAAAGTTCATTTATTTCAGTATTGCAACTTAAAAGGTGAAACTAATATATGAGATAGACTCATTACATGCAAAGCAAGATACTTCAAGCCATGATTTGTCATAGTTGTGATGATTATGGCTTACAGCTCATGAAAACCCCAAATCAACAATCTCAGAAAATTAGAATATTGTGAAAAGGTGCAATATTCTAGGCTCAAAGTGTCCCACTCTAATCAGCTAATTAAGCCATAACATCTGCAAAGGGTTCCTGAGCGTTTAAATGGTCTCTCAGTCTGGTTCAGTAGGAATCACAATCATGGGAAAGACTGCTGACCTGACAGTTGTGCAGAAAACCATCATTGACACCCTCCCTAAGGAGGGAAAGCCTCAAAAGGTAATTGCAAAAGAAGTTGGATGCTCCCAAAATGCTGTATCAAAGCACATTAATAGAAAGTTATGCGGAAGGGAAAAGTGTGAAAGAAAAAGGTGCACAAGCAGCAGGGATGACCGCAGCCTGGAGAGGATTGTCAGGAAAAGGCCATTCAAAAGTGTTGGGAACTTTCATAAGGAGTGGACTGAGGCTGGAGTCAGTGCATCAAGAGCCACCACACACAGACGGATCCTGGACATGGGCTTCAAATGTCGTATTCCTCTTGTCAAGCTGCTCCTGAACAACAAACAACTTCAGAAGCGTCTTACCTGGGCTAAAGAAAAACAGGCCTGGTCTGTTGCTCAATGGTCCAAAGTCCTCTTTTCTGATGAGAGCAACTTTTGCATCTCATTTGGAAACCAAGGACCCAGAGTATGGAGGAAGAATGGAGAGGCACACACTGCAAGATGCTTGAAGTCCAGTGTGAAGTTTCCACAGTCTGTGTTGATTTGGGCAGCAATGTCATCTGCTGGTGTTGGTCTACTGTGCTTCATTAAGTCCAGGGTCAGCGCAGCTGTCTACCAGGAGATTTTGGAGCACTTCATGCTTCCTTCTGCAGACGAGCTTTATGGGGATGCTGACTTCATTTTCCAGCAGGACTTGGCACTTGCCCACACTGCCAAAAGCACCAAAACCTGGTTCAATGACTGTGGGATTACTGTGCTTGATTAGCCAGCAAACTCCTGACCTGAATCCCATAGAGAATCTATGGGGCATTGCCAAGAGAAAGATGAGATAGTTAAGAAGGAACAATGTAGAAGAGCTGAAGGCCGCTATTGAAGCATCCTAGTCTTCCATAACACCTCAGCAGTGCCACAGGCTGATAGCTTCCATGCCACTCCGTATTGAGGCAGTAATTGCTGCAAAAGGGGCCCAGACCAAGTTATGAGTACATATGCATACTTATATTTTTCAGAGGTCCAATATTGTTCTATGTACAATCCTTGTTTTATTGATTGTATGTAATATTCTAATTTTCTGAGATTGTGGATTTGGGGTTTTCATGAGCTGTAAGCCATAATCATCACAATTATGACAAATCACGGCTTAAACTATCTTGCTTTGCATGTGTCTTATCTCATATATTAGTTTCACCTTTTAAGTTGCATTACTGAAATAAATGAACTTTTGCACGATATTCTAACTTTTCGAGTTTCACCTGTAGTACTGATAGAGGCCATTGTTCCGCCAGCTGCATAGGCATCTATGGGGAGGAGCCAAGAGGGGATCAGATAAATATATGCGGATGATGATGTCAGCATGCCAATGATGCTCTTGGATATCATGTTATTAGATAATCAAATCATTTGCTCAGTGATGTAATGATGTATGTATCATCTGTTAGCATTCCAGATATATGCAGAGACACAGAATGACCTTGATTTCTAGAAAGGATTTTTTTTTTATTTTGAAAACAAACACATTCTACTCCTTACTATTCCCGCCTCCCAATTCCCCACTAATGAACAGCATAGTCAAGAAAGAGAGAGAGAGTGTGTGTGTGGCAGGCCAAAGATCCTAAAAGGAATGTAACTGCAGGCCTGACATCATCATTTTGATTTCATAAAAATGAAATCAAAATTTAACAACTTACATGCTTCAGAAGACTTTTTTTTAGAACACAAAATAGGACTCCATTATAAGACATGAGAGGTTTCATGAAGTATCAGTTGAAGAAAGACGATGGATTGGTGGAGCCTCAGCACTGAAGACATGGAACACGTTCTTGTTGACTGCAAATTTTATCTCTAGAAAGGGTTGCTTACTTAGCCTTTATTTAAAAAGTACAAAAAATATTGAAACACCCAGGAGAAACAATCACGCTTATTGCAGGAAACAAAACTCCATATCATCAATAAGATTGCACTTTTCATTTCAAATGCTACCTCAAACAGGACAGAATACCTTGATAACATTGAGGTTAAATGCAGGGGTGGTGATCTATTATTCTATTATCTATTCATTATCTATTTGCATTTCTGTATCAGTTTTATTTATTTGATACAGTTAATCAACTTCATAAAGTCTTCTAAGTCCTCCACTACTACTACTACTACTACTACTACTACTACTACTACTACTTCTTCTTCTTCTTCTTCTTCTTCTTCTTCTTCTTCTTCTTCTTCTTCTTCTTCTTCTTCTTCTTCTTCTTCTTCTTCTATTTTGTCTTACTCATTTATCTTTACTTTATCTTACCTCCTATATTTTATCCTATTTAATGTCACCATAGCTCTTTTATTTCACCACTGTATCTTCTCTCATTTTATTGTATTCTACTGTATGATGCTCATGCATTGATTTGATTAACTGACTAACCAATATCGACCTCATCATAGCATACTACAAATACTGCTGACCAGTTACATTACTTTACCTGCAATATAAGGATTACAACATTGCTTTTCCTGTATGGGGCTATTATAAGGATTTTATGACACAAGTCACTTTGGCCTCTAAAGTAATGTTATGCGAATGGTATAACTTTATTTATCTGCAAAGTCAAAACCCAGTCAATATATCATATAATAGAATGGGCCTAAAATAAAGTAATCTTTATTTCAATCGTATGAAACAAGAAACAGATGAATTTTTTTAAAAAAATAGTTACTGCTTTTCTACATTTTTCCATTTCATTTCTATTATGGCATTTATTTTAAAAAGTTTTCTGTAATGCTTTTTAAAATATTAAAAATACATATTTGAAATTAAACTTTAAATAGGTCTAGAATCATATTGACATAATTTAACAGTGAATAAACTAATCCAAAATAGGTTATGTCTTATTAGAACCATACTGTCCTTTTTCTAAGTGGCCTGTATTTTTTCATGTTCTTTAATTGTCATTAATTCCTAAGCAATAATTTAATTTTTAAAAGGACAGGAATAGCAAATAAATTGTGATTCATCACCAATGATGCCATCAGTATCAGCCAATTAGTAGGTGTGCCATATCGAAATAATAGAAGATACATATTATTCTGAGTTCATTTGCATCAGTTTTTGTGATGTTGTAGATTGGAAAAGCAACGCTCCTTTAACAAACTTTATTTTAAAAATATCCTCACTGCAATGTCCCTATTCTTCAATGATTACAAGTCACACCAAAAAATAAATTGCAGGCTGAAACAAATGACACTACATTGGATTCTCCTAATTAGATGTGAGATTTAGACCCATTGTTCTAGCCACTCTAGGTATTTACTCTTCATTTCTTCCGAAATTCAGTCTTACTCAGTCTTCTACCCACGTAAGTGCAGCATGACTAAGTGCAGCATGATTATACATAGTGGCATAGGAATAGCAAACTATGTGTAATAAAGCTAAAACGAATAAAGCTCTGTAGAAAACCATTTCCCACATTTCAGAATATTTATAATGCTTCAGTATATGTATAAAGGGAGTCCAAGTGAATAAGTAACACCAAAGTTGGGGGCTTCTTTAATTCATTTCATAACAATAATGATGAGATGACTTTAAGAAGATAGCCACCTTTGGAATGATTCATTGTCTCAAGCATTCTCCAATTCAATGCTTGGACTATGGATCCCTAAAGCTTTAACATAATTTATGAAATCTCTTCCTGATTAATAGGTATTAACTATGTTTTATGGAATTTTTCAGACATTTCTTCTCAATGCGGCATGTTGAATCTCTGTTCTAATACAGTTAGACCTAAATTTGCCTTTAACTAAACTAGAGAGATCATTCTTTCACTCTGGCACTTTGAACGTTGGGTGATTTTGTCTATAAAATAAAAGCAACATTAAATGTTAGTATTATTTA
The DNA here is from genome assembly GCF_964273705.1 of Natrix helvetica. NCBI lineage: Eukaryota > Metazoa > Chordata > Lepidosauria > Squamata > Natricidae > Natrix > Natrix helvetica. Next base: position 42,399,449 of record NC_138558.1, read on the forward strand.
TCTATTCAGACTCTCTTTATATGTCTGGATGTGAGTAGGACCCACATGAAGGTCTGTTCTAATAATATGTAACAGAAAAGATCCACAAACATTCAGAAAATTTGAAAAGAGGCAAGTTTTAACAGATCTGTAAGTTATCAATGTAAAATATCTGAAAGACTTAACTTCATCTAGTGTATATTTTGGATTGTATTCTGCTTGTGAAGTGGGTCAAATTAAAAACATGGTAGAATTAATGCTCTTAAATACAAATGAAGTCTTAAATCTTCTAGTAATGTAGCTATTGTGGAATAGGACCTGAAATATCTTTTTTAGCTAATGACTGTGGAATTAAAGAACTCAAGTTGTTTATATCTCCATGTCATTTGTTTTCTTATCAATAAAAATACGTAAAAGCATTAAGCACATTTAAGCTTTGGAAAATCGATGGGATGAACATAGGTATCCTAGTTTGGATGGTGGTTTTACTGAAAGGTGAATAGTGCATGAATATGCCCATGAAATGACCAGAAATGAAACTCATCCAAATACAAATTTAGATTTTAAAAAAATGAAAGCTGCTTAGCAGGGGTGGGTTGCTGCCGGCGTTACTGTGGGTTCACAACTCGTGTGCAACGTGTCTGTGCGTGTGTCAGACGCATGCGCCAGATGTGTGTGCCAGATGCGTGCTCATGTGTGCCGTGCGCTCGTGTGCACAGTTCAGTGTAAATTGTTCTGCATGCATGTGCAGAACAATTTACAGTGAACTGCGCATGCACGCTCCCTAAAATTCAAAATGGTGGTGCCCAAGTGGCAGCGAGGGAACCGGTTTGGGGGCTTGTCAGGCCTGGGTCGCTGCCAGTTCTGTGACCCAGGCCTGAATTCCACTACCGGTTCAGCCGAACCGGCAGCAACTCACCTCTGCTGGTTAGGAGTTGGCAGCATTTGAACAGCCTTGGTTGATCTCAAAAAACCTCAATAGAGTTCCCTTCTTCTCAGAAGCCCTTTCTAACTTCTGACTGACAGCCCTGGCAGTTCTTAAGGTTTCCCTCTCTTGAAGCTGGTTAGAACGTCAATGCAGGAACATAAGAAATGCTAAGGCTGTAAGTCAGACCAAGAAGTTAAAAAGAGCTTCTGGGAAGAAGATAGTGGCAAGCTGTATCCCTATTGCTGCCAAAAAAACCCACCCCTTACTCCAGGGGTGTCCAAACCTGGGAACTTTAAGGCTTGTGGACTTCAACTCCCAGAATTCCCCAGCCAGCATGGCTGGCTGGGGAATTCTGGGAGTTGAAGTCCACAAGCCTTAAAGTTCCCAAGTTTGGACACCCCTGCCTTACTCTATATAAAGTGTCATATACTCACCAATGACTGAACTTTACTTAATGGATTCCTTATCTAAGTGAAATAAGTGAATGTCGTAGTGCAGGTGTGACTGATTTGACTAAGAAGAAGAAGAACATGGGAAGCAAACCCTAAGCTACACTGGGACTGAAGTTTGGTGGCCTGACTTTCATGACAACAGACTTCAAGGAATACCACCAGCCACGCCATGTGTACCACACAATTCCATTGTCTGTCCTTGCTGAATAGGGTCCATTATAGTACAGGCCATTCAGGTTGGCAGTATGACATCTAGTGAAATAGAAGAAGAAAAAGAAATAGAAGGTATCTATTAGTTTCAAACAAAATCACAGCTTCCTCAGACTGTTTGCAAGTAGAAACGGTGACCTATTCTTCCCCCCTATACCCTGCATCTTAGTCCTCGAAGCCTGGGTAATATTTAATCTGTAGGACTAAAAGGGGGCCACGATTTCTCTTCATCTCCACCTGCTTTGGGGGAATGCAGTTACTTCTAATCTTTTGCCACTCGCATGGACCCTGGATCTGAAGAGAATCACCACCTACTCATCATCAAAGGACTAGCAACAGGCCTAACAGGAATATCACCAACAACCTTCTCCAGTCTAATATATTGTGTGACTAAAGGTCTGAATCAATCTGATTATACAGAGCTGTTCTATAGTGACCATATCATTCTTGTGATATATTTTACTTTGTGTAAAGAAAGTTCTGTTGATTTTCAGACAAATTCTGAAAGTTATTTCATTACCCCTATATATCCCAAGAAACCCTTATTCCCTAACTAATAACAGCTAGTGATTTGCTACACTTTTATGATACCTAAAATCCACCCAATTATTACCTTGATCTCCTCGGTCATCAACTCAATGAAGAAATGGCTTATAAGATACAGTAAATAAAAATCCCACTGTATAGTTCTCCTTTGAGTAGATTCATCAAGCCCTATAATCTTCTTTTTTGGAGAAATTGCAGGAGTTTCTTAGGGATTACATCATTTAGTGTCTGTGGCAAACCACTGAATTAAAAAAATTATCTCCCTGCCTCCGTCCAATTAACCAAAAATAAGTGGAATATGTGAGTTAAGTTTATTTGGATGTTTATAAAAATAAGGAAAAACCTCATAATACGAAATCAAAATATTGAAGTTACTGATTAAAAAGGGTTACTTATGAAAGAGGGGAACCAAACAATAATTTGGTAGGATGGAAATCGTAATAATGATGCCAGTAACTGCTGTTATAGAAGATGGAAGTTGCTTCTAGAATTTTTTCTTTTTCTTTGTCTCTGTTTCTCACTTTCTCTTTTCTCCCTTTTTTATTTTTCATTTTAGGTTTGCTGTAGTTTTAAACTCTGTTTAAAGTTCTTTTTCAATAAAAATTATATGACCCTCTCTCAAAATATTGAAGATAGGCAAAGTATTCTGCCCTCAGCATGTGGAAAAGAAAAGAAAAGAAAAAAAGAAAGGAAAAGAAAAGAGAAGCAGGAAGGGAAAGGAAGGAAGGTAAAATAAAATCTATCATAAGTTATAAATACAGATTATAAAATATAAAAATACAGATTAAGTTATAAGTAGGAGCTGCAAGATTTAAAAACATTAATTCTAAAATTTAAATATATTTACAATATCATATTTTGTACTAGTACCTGCACTTCTTTTTCTCCTCGGATTTCGCGCCGTTGAAAGTTTTGAGGGATACTTAAACTTTATCCCTTTATCAAAGCCTCTTTTTTAAAAATAAGTACCTATTTATTAGTTGTGCAGGTAACTTTCCAGTCACTTTTCAATTATATCATACCTATTTTTTGCTTCCTGAATATTCTTTGCAATATAGCAGAAAAAAACCCAAAGCATTTTCTATCTTTGTTGATTTGATTCAGCACTAATTGTTGTCTGCTAATCAACTTAATTTGAAGATTTAAAAAATCATTTCCTGAAAACTGGCAATAAAAATAGTTAAACTTTACATAACCAATATGCTTAATTATGTTTTATTTCACCAGCACAATCTTCTCAATTCAGACAACATAACTATTTTGGCTACAGAAAGGGCCATTAACAACAAGCTAAAAATAATGTGATGTAGCTAAAAAAAAAAACTTTTGGAGTGTGTTAACACAAGCAAAGAGACCAAATCATAGACCTTATTTGCTCCACTCCACTCTGCCCTGGGTCGATTCCACTTACAATACTCTACTCAGTTTTGGGTACTAAAGTTCAAGACGGACAGGGACAAAATTCACAAGGAACGGAATTCGTGCTAGTCATCAAGAGGAATATTCTCACTTATGGAGTATCACAGAAAGTGATGAACCTTTTTTTAAAGAGATCTTCAGACAGAGGCTGGATGGTTACCTGTCAGAGAAGTTCTAAAGGACCATGTAGTGAGGAACAGATTTTCCATGAGGCCATGATTCTATTTGCAAGTTATTAGCAGAAGTAGACTGTCTCAAGAACAAAACAGGGTTGGATTTAATTAGTACTTGGAGGAGAATTCACTAGGAAATACTAAAGCTCTAAGCTAGACTGGAAAGGAGGCATCTTGGGAAGAGACAATTGTAAACCAGTTTTGTATTGTTGGACATGGACAAGACAACATAGTCACTAGAAGTCAAGCATGACTCAAACAGAATGTTACGTTAACAATAAATTACAAACATAACACACCCTTGCCACTATAATTAACCACTAGTTTTGCAACTGAAGTCAACAATGTCTCTGAATATCACAAAAATGGGGGTGACAGATTAGGTTTAAGTCTCTAGAGCAGTGTTTCTCAAACTTGGTGACTTTAAGTCCTGTGGACTTCAACTCCCAGAATCCCCCAAGTTTGAGAAACACTGCTCTAGAGCCTCAGGTTGCCCACCTCTGCACTAGATCATAATACAACTTGCTTGATTTTGTAGTGTGCAAACTCAATGACTGACTGGGTTTACAGCACATACATTTATAGTTTGTTGTAACCACAATGCTAAACCAAAGCTTAACAAATCGCATTACCACTTAGGACAAAGTGTGTCCTCAGCACACATTAAACCTCACAAGCCTTAATCTGGATAGGCTTCATTTTTATCTTTTCTACTTCTCTGTTTTTAAAACCCCAAAGAAGACTCTATTATCCAGTGAGCTGATTTTTAACAGGTAGGCATCTTTGACAAAGCAGCCCAGGGAACTCCATTGTCTTTCCTTATGCATAAGTGATGATGGCCTGTGATCAGTGCTTTCCCTTGTCTGTGCTTGCTGGTTTTGTTCCCGCACATACACTGCTCCATTGTTCACAACAAAAAGCATGGTTAAAAATAAAAACAGAAAAGAACTGGAGAGTTGGACAACTGCCATTCTTCCAAGCATAGAGCATCGGTGCTGCATGGCACAATCTCCACATTAAATAATTATGCCATTGGCTCTTAAAGAGATACCAGATCTTCACCTCTAGAATACAAAATCCCATAACTGAAAAGTCAAATGACCACTGAAACAGCTGTGGTTTTGGATAGTTTTGCGAAACCTAAGTGGGCAGGAAATAACTGAACCTTTGGGGAAGGGAGGTACAGTAAGAAAGAACTATCCTACTGAGAAGGCCACCTGTTTCTGAAAGAGGAAGGCCCACAACAGACCTTCTCTTAGGACCAGACCAGATTAAATATGTGCTGCACCACTAGGGGCTTTAAAAGCACTAGCACATTTCACTGAAATAGTACTAGCCTATTGAAATAGTAAACGATGCAATGTTGAAGTGACTTCAAAGTTAGTGTTATTCAGGCTTGGTGGAGTTGTCCTGTCAGGAGTCTCTCCACTGCATTTTCTGCAGCTGAGTAGCTGAAGCTGATTGTTATCCCACTGCTGCATGAGCTGTGCTGGCTTCCAGTTGCTCTTCAGGTGCAATTCAGATGCTTGTTATTAGGTCTTAAATCCCTAATGGCACAAGATCAGGACTGCCTCTTTCTAAGAATATCTACTGATCTAGGTCAGATATGTTGAGCATGCTCCAGAGCCCCTCCTTTAAATACTGGCAACTTTGGGGACTTTGTAAATGTGCCTCCTCTGTATTGCCCCAGTCCAGATCTTTTGAATGACCTGCCACTTGAGATTCTAGGGCACCTTAATTATCCTTTTAGATACCCGTGAAGCCCTGCCTGTTTCCCCAAGTGTTGGTCTAGAAAGGGGATTGAATCAGGAGGCTAATTGGTCAGGAGCCCAGTGGGAAGAGTGGTTTTGTTTTTATTTTTGTTTTTACTGATAGCTGTGAGCCACAGTATACGGTTATTATGTGAGACAGGCATCCATATAAGTTATGTAAACAAGTAAAATTAAAGGCAGCCCCAGAAAAAAAAATTAGCTGTATTCCAGCTGAGCAATGGTCAAGTTCATTTACCCTCATCAGGGTAAATTCTTCCAGATAAAGTCAGCCAACATTTGCCAGAGGGGCCCTGGTCACAGTCTCCACATTCTTTTTAAGCAGAGAATAATAATAATAATAATAATAATAATAATAATAATAATAATAATAATAATAATAATAATAATAATAATAATAATAATAATTATTATTATTATTATTATTATTATTATTATTATTTTATTTGATTAATAATAATAATAATTTTATTTGATTAATAATAATAATAATTTTATTTGATTAGCCGCAACCCTCTCCCGAAGGACTCGGGGCGGCGTACAATCAAAACAGATAAAATACAGATAAAGACAAACATACATACATAAAGAACAAAGACATATACATGTGCATGGAGGAGGTAGACTCATAAGTGAAAGACAGTTAAAAAACACAATTTAAAATCCCATTAAATAAAATTACTGAATTAAAAAAACCATCAGGAGCGTTATGAAGTTATGATTGAGCCAGGCCGGCTATTTGGAATAGGTGGGTCTTGAGCTTTACACGGAAGGAGCGGAGGTCAGTAGTGGTCCTAATATCCGGGGGGAGGTCATTCCACAGGGCTGGGCCCGCCACAGAGAAGGCTCTGCTCCTAGGCGCCGCCCCATGGCACTGTCTGGTGGACGGCACCTGGAGAAGTCCCTCTCTGTGCGAGCGGATGGGTCATAGGGATGTATGGCGCAGAGAATCCAGGAGAAGTCCCAAGTTACAAATCAAGCTTCTTTGGGGGAGTATGACCCCATCCAGAGTTACTATTAATGTTGCTGATATCTATTGACAACAAGCTGCTTCATCAGGGAATAGTTTAATCTGGACTTGTTTTACTATTTATGCTGTCACAGTCTCTGGACACCAATTCAGGACTTCAGAAACTTCTTGACATAGCCCATGATGGTGATGTATAACTGAATATTATCACCATACTAATAATAACATCATCCTGAACCATTTTATCTTGAACCACAGAATGACTCACTTCATTCATGTACAAATTAGATAATTTGGAGGGAAACCCAGAGGAATTTCACACTTTAGGGACTTGATCACAAACCTCCCCATGAGTCTGACTGGAAGTATCCACTAAGGTAGAAGCAGAAACACCATAAAATGATACCACCAGCTCCCTTCTCCTGCAGGTGGCCCAGGAGGATATTATAGTTGCTGGTACTGGACATGATAAAGAGATCTAATAAGATCAAAAGGGATATGTTGTCCCATATCAAGGTCCTAGCAGAGATAATCAACTAGAACATTCAGTGCCATTTTCATTCCTTAACTAGCCCTGACTAAAAAGGATCTAGTAATCAATTTCAACTAGAATCCTCTGCAGTGTTATTGATTTTTCCCACTGCATTCTTGACCAGTTTGCAAGGAAAAGAGTTTGAAGCTTGGGGAAAAGTTGTAAAAAAAGAAAAGAAAAAGCTGTAATTTTTACTGTAGAATAATTTTTCGTGGCCAGGATTAATTTTATTATATAACTACATTTGGATGTTTTTATCTACTTTGCTGCACAGTGTCAACTGGTGGAAGAATTTCTCCTGGGAGAAATATTCTTAATGCAAATGCCTTTTATTGTTAAGAATTAGTACCAATAAAATGGTGTTAAGAAGCAACATTTTTGGACAGAACTGTTGTGCTCTTGACATCTCATTGGATTAAGCTTCTTTGGATTATTTGGCTTCATTAAAGAAGGGGTCTACCTTTTGTAGCATTTGAAATTGTGAATCATTGTTATGCTATCAAAATCAAACTGAATGATAATCCAATTACGGTCAATTCCAAAGTTAAAATGTTTTGTAGTTCAGCACATACAATAGCCTTATTTCTGCAGTTAAATGCAAGACAATTATTTCAGTTTCTCGGCTACAGAAATATAGCCGTTTCCTTCCTTCTGTGACAGAAAGATATTTCTGAGATATATAGGATATGAACATTTTCCATACATAAAACCTGTTTGGCAATACTTAAGCAGACTGCATTTGCTTACAAAGTACCCATAGCCTAGTACTTCATCTTTCCATCCATGTGCACGATTTATCCATAAACCAATTATGTGAATACCCATTCATAATAAATCCATTAAAAAAAATGTGAACTAGGCTTAAATCGGATATACTCTTCTAGGTGGGAGAAAGCCCCATTAAATTCATTAGCACTGAGCTGTACTTTTTTTTCTGTCTTTCTTTTTATGTACCAAATCCTCTATGACTTGGCTCTTGAGCTGAATGTCATTCACCAAGAACTCTTATCAGCAATCTAATTTCATTATTTCTAATGAACTCCCCTTGAGATGCACTTGAAGACTACAGCTGGTCCAGAATGTGGCCGCGCGGGCAATTATGGGGAGTACTAGATACTCCCATGTAACACCTCTCCTGCGCGAGCTGCACTGGCTTCCTGTGGTCTACCGGGTGCGTTTCAAGGTGTTGATTACCATCTTTAAAGCCCTCCATGGCACAGGACCTAGTTACCTGCAGGATCGCATCCTACCCCATACATCCCTGCGACCAATTCGCTCTCACAGAGAGGGACTCCTCCGGGTGCCGTCCACTAAGCAGTGCCAGCGGGCGGCGCCTAGGAGTAGGGCCTTCTCTGTGATGGGCCCAGCCCTCTGGAATGACCTCCCCCCCGACATTAGGACAACTACCGATCTCCGCTCCTTCCGCAAGAAACTCAAGACCCACCTGTTCCAACTAGCTGGCCTGGCTTAACTACAACTCTATTCTCTAATCCTCCTGGCAATTTTTTAAATCTTAGGGTAGTTTTTAAGGTTATTTTAATCCTATTGTTATTGTATTATTTTATGAAATGTGATATTGTGTTATGAGTTTTTATACCTCCTCCATGCAACATATAATATATATCTTTGATTGTACGCCGCCCCGAGTCCCTTCGAGGAGAGGGAGCGGCTAACAAATCTAATAAAATAAATAAATAAAATAAAATAAGGAAAACCAACCCCAAGAAGGGCAGAAGGAAGTCCAGAAGGAAAAGGGCTATTAAGATAGGTTTACAGAATGCTTGCTAAGATATAATTGATTCTTTTTTAAACTCGTAATGAAGACTTACTACATAACGAGGGCTGGAAGAACACATTTACAATTATTATTCTTTGACTCAGAATAATTGCAGTGCAGTGTAATCCCAATGATTCACCAGAAACAAATGTGACTCTTATTTTCAGCAGTGACAAATTCCCATTTGAAGTCAGTGGAAGCTTTGACTTCACTGAAAACAGGATTTAAACATTGTTTCATTTCCTCCTCCTTATCAACTTAGCATTGATGAGAGCTGAAACACATTGTTTCACACAGTAAACTTGGCTTCACTTCAGTCCAGCTCAAGCTGTATTGCAAAATGCTTGCAATAATTGGCAAGACTTTGTGTTTATAACAACTGGATAGACAGAGCCAAACAAGAAGAATCCAGAACAAAAGAAAAGCAAGAGAACATTGAATCTGCTTCTAAGAACCTTTTCAAATGTATCTGATGGCTCTCAAATCATAAGAGACAACTTGTTCCCTGAGAATTACGCATATTGTTAGACTGGCTATGTAAATATACTTCCTTGCTATATTTTGCAACCTTTTACATTCAGTGTCGACCATTATTACTTTGGCAGTGTCAAACTTCCCTTAGACTTGCAAATGCATGGCTACACTTTAAATGCAACCAGTTAAAAGTCATTGATTATTATGTTCAATGTGATTAATGCCATGCAGAACACTGTAGAAAAGAACAGGTATGGGGAAACAAACAATGTTTCTTAACTCACTGCAAACCTGCTCCTAGCGTTACAACTCATCTGAGTGATGGTCAAACCATGGGTGGCATTTCATCCCAATTTCTTTTAAAAATGTATGAACGTTTCTTGATTCTTTAAAATACTATTTCTTATGAAGGACTAGTTTTCTTCGGTGTTAGGTTTTCTAACTACATTGGACAGCAGCTCTCAGCCAGGGGTGGGATTCAACCAGTTCGGATGGGTTTGGGCGAACCGGTAGTTCCAGCGATCAGTTGGCCCTGCCCACCTGCCCCTGCTCTATTCTGTCCTATATTTCCTTTGTTTGAAGCCCAGCTGATTGGCACCGCAGAGCGGATTGCCGTGTCTCAGCTGTTTTACTCACTGGGCAGGGGTGGGTTTCTGCCTGCATTACTGGCGGTTCAGTGCATGCACGATTGCTAAAAAACACACAACCGTTGCAGCATCCCCATGGCCACATGATGAAAATTCAGATGTTTGGCAACGGACTCATATTTATGACGGTTGCAGTGTCCCGGGGTTGTGTGACCTGTTTATAAGCAAATTCAATTGGGAAGCCTGATTCACTTAATAACCTGTTATTAATTTAATAACTACCATGATTCTCTTAACAAATGTTAAGTCGCCGGTCGTAAAATAGGACAAACTTCACTTAACAACAGTCATAGTTAGCCACAGATGTGTTGGGCTCAATTGTGGTCATAAGCTGAGGAGTACCCATGATTTTTAATTTAGTGCAGATTGGAGATTGATATCAAGGTCACATTTAATGTGACCCAAAATTCAGTTAATGTGAGGTTACTGAATGCATAATTGAGGTTGGTATTTTTATATGCTGCTACTGTTTGTATATGCAAGTGGGGAAAAGGTAGATTTTGTCAGAGGAAAACAGTACAAGTTTTAAAAAGAAAAGGCTTGGGTTTTTTTACCCATAGAAGTATCACTTTGAATAGCAAACAGTGCAAATTAAAATAACGTGACTATTTTGTGAAATTCATTAACTGCACTAATTGAGACCTATTTGTAATTCATAATGGCAGGATAAAAGATAACACTTAACTTGGCTATTGAAAGCTACTCAGATCCAGAATGTCTGTTTTATTTTACATGAATTTAAGGAAAAAAATAGTTCTTCTAAGTCAAAATAATATGAAAAGAAAGCCAACCTGTTAAACCACCAACCAGCCTGATCTTCTTCAGCGCAATTCTTTTCATAATTGTCATTATCTCTGTCTTTGGTGCTGAATTTCATTCCTTGGTGATTTGCCCACCATTTCACTTCAGGATGAAACCCCCCAGTGAGAGAGTCACCAGCTGTTCCAGAATATTGGCCACAATTCATCTTGTAGGAATTCTAGCAAAGAAGTTGAGAAAAGGAGTAAGAGAATTGTATAAGTGGAACACCTTTCTAGCATTTAAGAGAGACCTTCAAAAAGGTGAACAAGAAACATTGTCCACAAAGAAATCAATTGAAAATGCAAAGGCTTCATTCATATGGTTGCATTTAATAACCAATATTAGGTACATGTATAGCTTAGGGGATTTCCCAGTTTTAAGGATGTATGCCTATAAGGAAGTTGATCATATTATTCTGTACTGATTTTTTTTTAAAATCCTGGAGTGAACAGTAAAAGAATTTAGCATATTGTGAAATTCCCATAATTTTAAATTTGAAAATTGGGAGCGGTATAGTGTGTTTTTATTTAATTGGGGTGGATAGTCGCTCCATTTTATGATGTTGATTTTGTTGTCTGTGACTGCAAAAAGTTTGAAAGCTTACTGCCTTTGAAATTGAAATGCTAATTAAAAATAGTATTTATTCTTCTGTTTCTTCCTTATACCAAGAAGTTCAGATTATATACATACTATGAGGGTCACCTTCTTATGGGGACTCTATGACATTGGTTAGGTAAGAGAATGTCTCCATTTCCCTTCAGAGATCTCACTAACCCCTCCAATATACATTATGGCTTTGAGTGTTATATGTAACTGGACACTCTTGACTGCACACAATTAATGAGGTTCACAGCTGAATGGAGATTATTTAGTCTATCATTCTAAAACTCTCTCACACACACTCATACACACCCAGAATTCTGAATGATACAATATTTGTGAAATACTTATGTTCTTATGATGTGTATTTAGAATTCCAAGTTCTAATGAAGCTACTTCTACTACCTGCTCGTCTGCAACTCGAAACTTTTCATACTGTGCAAAGCGCTGTTCATCCATAAAATCAGACAAATCGATCCTCAAGGTATAATTCCCTGAATTGAAAAGAACAAATGAAGGTGCAATATTCAGAAGAGCGGAAGGGAGAACTTCCATTCAATTCATTGCAGGCATGGAGAGAATTCAGATACTGTGGCTAAGTGCTAATTTTTTAGCAGTTTGTGTTTCTTATTGCTTAGCATGATGCTGACATACTTTGATTAATCAGGGCAGGTTAATATGGAATTTTATTGAAAATTTATTATCTATTATTAAAAATAATTTTATTACATAATTGTAATCAGAGATCTTGCCCTTTACAGTCAGCAACTCAGCACTTTTTGTATCTTGCATTAGTGATACCTAACCATGTATTTTGTTGTTGTTAGTTGCAAAGTCCAACCATTGTGACCCCATGGACAATGTTCCTCCAGGCCTTCCTGTCCTCTACCATCCATCCAGCCACCTCATTCTCTGTTGTCCCCTTCTTCTTTTGCTCTCAATCTTTCCCAGCATTAGGTTCTTCTCCAGTGAGTCCTTCCTTCTCATTAGGTGGCCAAAGTATTTAAGTTTCATCTTCAGGATTTGGCCTTCTAAAGAGCAGTCAGGATTGAACTCCTCTAGGATTGACTGGTTTGATCACCTTGCAATTCAAGGGACTCACAGGAGTCTTCTCCATAACCCTAGTTTAAAAGGACTCATAGCTTCACTGAGCTATGCAAGCCCCCTTGCCATGACAAGGCAGTAATCCATGAAGCGGAACCATATATTTAACACCTGAATTATATTAACAGTGTGTCGTTCTTTGCTTTGTTCTGACTGTGAGGTCTGAACATCTTGTAAACTGTTCAAACCTCACAATCAGAACAAAGCAAAGCACTATACATATAGTATACACATACACAGTCAGACCAAAGGAATACCCACATACTCACACACTTATGTCCTGTGTTTACACATCCCAGACTTGAAATTAGCTGTTAGATTGTCAGACTAAACACAACCTATAACTGAATGCTTAGTGTTTTGAGAAATTCTCTCTTTGTCTGGGTAGGAAAAAACAGTGGAAAAATTTGTTTCACCATAATTCCAGATTGATAGTTTGTCGATGTGGCTGTGATTTCCACTTGCCAGCATGTGTTATTTCTCTTTTCTGTATCAATTTGATTCAGTATCCAGAGCAGATATTTTAAAATATGCAAATTGTAATAATCACACTGAGATTATTCTTAAAAAAACCAGAAAATATATGAATAAAACGCTGGAGATTTACGGAGTATTTTTTAAAAAACAAAATAACTTAAAATTGCTTTTACTAGCCAAGTGACCTCTAATTCTGCTGGACCACAATCCCCATCATCCTAGATAAAGGAATGAAGAGAGTGGGATTCCAACTTAAATGGAAAGGGATACCAGGTTGGGAAGAAATTGCCTGGTGTCTTGGGACAGATAACAATTTTTAAGAGAGACTCAGTAGTTTGCAAGTATATATTTTGCCCGATACATCCATTTCTGCAGAATGCACTTCTCAGATTAGAAGTAAACCCTGCAAGATGTAAAAATTATTTAAAATTATTTTCATAGATTTCCTGGACATGCCTGCTTAGAAAAGAGTCCAAAAATCCAAAATTCTGCAAGCCCTATGCATCCCACAGCTCAGCGACTGCAATGGGCTGTACATGGGGCTACCTTTGAAGACTGTGCAGTGCCAGCAGTGATGGTTATGTCTCATTATCGCCAGATGACATGCCTGCTCTGTGAGCTGTAACAACTGCCAGTTTGCTTTTGGGTGCAATTGAAGCTCCTAGTTACGACCTATAAAACCCTACATGCCCTAGAGTCTGGTTATTGGAGGGAATGCTTACATCTCATGGTGTCTGTCCAGCTGAGAGAGTGGCAGGGTTGGTGGCCCTTGGGTTCCTTCAATTAAACAATATAATCTACCACAACACAGAAAATGGATCTTCTTTGTCATAACACTTGCCCTCTGGAATGAGACTACTACTGAGATACAAGTGGCTCTTATCCTGATGGGATTTTTGAGAACTTTAAAGGCCTAGATATTCCTCTCGTGTAGGCTGGTTGGTGCTCCATGCTGGATTTCTTTATATACATATGCCTTTTTGAGTTGGCTGGATTTATCATCTTGGTAGGTTTTTTGGTAACTTTTTAATTTATCTTGTGTCTGTTTTGTTCCTTTTTCTTATTCATATTGTAATTTATTTTGTCTGTTACATTGTGAGCTGCCCATAGTTATCTGGAGTTGGGTGGCATCTAAATCAAATGAAATATATAAATGTATTCCCGGAGATATCACTATATCAGAATGCATCTAAAACTGTTAACAAACTCAGCAACAAATCACACTTAAAAGGTAAGGTAAAGTTTCCCCTCACACATATGCGCTAGTTGTTCCTGACTCTAGGGGGCAGTGCTCATCTCCGTTTCAAAGCCAAAGAGCCAGCGCTATTCAAAGACGTTTGCGTGGTCATTTGGCCGGCATGACTAAACACCAAAAGCACACGGAACACTGTTACTTCCCACCAAAGGTGGTTGCATTTTTACATGCTTTCAAACTGCTAGGTTGGCAGAAGCTGGGACAAGTAAGGGGAGATCACTAGGGATTCGAACCAAGTAAGGGGAGATCACTAGGGATTCGAACTGCCAAACTGCCGACCTTTCTGATCGACAAGCTCAGCGTCTTAGCCACTGAGCCATAGCATCCCCCCCAAAAAAATCACACTTAGAGAGACCTTAATTTGAACTACAACTGTGAAGAAATCCTACTGAGTATTGGCTTTCCTGTTCATTGCTACAAAATTAATCAATCTCTTATTATTGGTTTTGGTTTTTCTAATAAAGTGTTGTGTTTTTTCTTACCCTGAGAAGTCAGATAATGAAGGTTTTTATTCCCAAGCCAGTATTCACCATTTGCTGAAGTAAAATCTCCAAAACCCTGCTCATATTCAGTCCAATTTCTGGGGAAAAAAAGATTAAAACCTTTGATCTGTATAAATCACAGAGGATTATCAAGTGGCTTTAAAACAGTTTGTGCAGTTCTCTAACAATTACAAATTACAAACATATATTTGGTTTCTAGGCAAAAAAACAAAGGAAATTCAATTCGTTTTATAATTTACTTTCTATTATGATCAATGACTAAAAGGATTTGATTGCAATTTTAGGTCGTCCAGCAATAACAATCAATAAACATTACTATACTCACAAAGCAAAATCATTACGCTGCTTTTGATTAAAATAACAATAAATATAGATTTGATTAATAAATATTGCTATTATGGTTTTTTTGAAGCTTTTAAAATAATCATTGTATAATGGTTTTAGGAAATAATATCTTTATAGACTTTTTGTTTAGTGGATAGTTGTACGCTGCTCAGAGTCACTTTCCATGAAATGGGTAGTTATATTAACATAATAAAGAAATAAATCTTTAAAAAATCATTAAATCAATATGAAATACAATAAATACCACTGATTTCTATCTTCCCATATTTTCTGCTCCTCAGTGTAAAAACGTCTTACCCAGCAAGCCACCAAAGATAATCTTGCTAGTTATCATATTATTTTACAGTCTTGGTCTGGAAGAAAATTAGTCATCTAAGACTCAACAAGAGCACCTGCACCAGTGGTGAAATTCAATTTTTTTTACTACCGGTTCTGTGGGCGTGGCAGGGGAAGGATACTGCAAAATTTCCATTCCCATCCCACTCCAGGGGAAGGATACTGCAAAATCACCATTCCCACCCCACTCTGGGGCAGTGGTGGGTTCCTGCTGGATCGCACCGGATCGCGCGCGCTCCCTTTCAGCGCTCCACCTGGCTTGCGCGCTCCCTTTCAGCGCTCCACCTGGCTTGCGCGCTCCCTTTCAGCGCTCCACCTGGCTCTCGCGCTCCCTTCCGGCGCTGAAACTGGAAGTACAGTCTTGCCCCGCCCCTGGCGAAGCAACGACGCCTGCCTGCGCTCCACCAGCTCGGCTGGGAACGGAGATGTTTCCTCAGCGGAGCGGAGCGCCTGAAAAGACTTTTCAGGCGCTCCGCTCCGCTGAGGAAACATCTCCGTTCCCAGCCGAGCTGGTGGAGCGCAGACAGGCGTCGTTGCTTCGCCAGGGCCGGGCAAAACTGTACTTCCGGTTTCAGCGCCGGAAGGGAGCGCGAGAGCCAGGTGGAGCGCTGAAAGGGAGCGCGCAAGCCAGGTGGAGCGCTGAAAGGGAGCGCGCAAGCCAGGTGGAGCGCTGAAAGGGAGCGCGCAAGCCAGGTGGAGCGCTGAAAGGGAGCGCGCGCGATCCGGTGCGATCCAGCAGGAACCCACCACTGCTCTGGGGCCAGCCAGAGGTGGTACTTGCCGGTTCTCCAAACTACTCAAAATTTCTGCTACTGGTTCTCTAGAACCTGTCAGAATCTGCAGAATTTCACCCCTGACCTGGACATTTTTGGTATTTGGGGGAATTTCAGGCCCAGTCCTTTGTGTCCATACAATTGATTCTAAAAATTAAACTATAATTAAACTATATCTGAACTAACAACCATAAAAAGTTGCATTGAGCTACATTAGTTTGAACATAAGTTTTTACAAAAGATGCATTTTCGTTTTTATCCATAAGAATTAGACATTCTACTGTAAATGAATTTTGTTTCAAAAATAACAAGCCTGTGAGATGAATGTAGAGATTTTAATCTGTGTAACCAAAACCTTACTATTGTATCTTAACTATTATATTTGTTTAATGAAAATCTTATCACTCCCACCAACACTGACAGAGCAAGCCACTAGTATATAAAAATAAGAGCAAGTTTCAATTAGCTGGCCTGGCACACTCTTAGTCTTACCTCCCGGGGATATATTTTAATTGGGTTTGGGTATTTTAATTGGGATGTTTTGGGGCTTTTATACTATATTTATTTCTTTGTACAGTCTCACCTCCTCCACTCAAATGCTCAAGTATTTAATTGTTTACATATTATTTATATTGTTATTTATGTATTTTATCTGTGTTTCATTGACTGTACACCGCCCCGAGTCCCTTTTTGGGAGAGGGGGCGGTCTATAAATCCAAATAAATAAATAAATAAATAAGTCTCATTCCCTAGTAGCACTGGTGACGTTACCTAGTTTGGTAATGAAATGTCTTCAAGAAAGCAACCAAGCTTAGAGAGCACCAAGGACTTCATAGTTCAACCCTGAACTACAATATTCTCTTCTTACCTATTAAAATTTTGACTCCCATCTGATCGTCTCTGAAAGACTGTCCACCCACCTCCTTCTGCCATATCACAGTAGGCAAAGAATCCACTGGGGCTCTTCAGAGGCTTCATCTTGTAAAATCCACTTTGTGTATGACCAGCCTGATAGATCTCAGCACAATCTGAATCACAGCAAAACATCAATGGATTTTTAAAAATACAGTTTAATCACATTCTCCTTCCTGCTATAAAATATCAGATGGTATACCTGCACAAATTTTAATTCAATGAGGCAAATGCCATTCACGGATCATATACTGCTTCTTGCCAAAGGGTCTCGTTTATTCTTTTTATGTGTCTTTTTTTAGTTACATAATATTAAACGTTGAAAAACTGAACAATAAAGAAAACCCATACAATGAAGGATGTCTTTATTTAATTCTAGTCACCATTTATAAGTGCATATAATATGTATTTGAACTTACAATTTTTTTGGGGGAAAATATTGAATATTTTTAAAATATACTTCTTGAGGGCACATATGCATACATCTATGTATTTTGGTCCTTTCCAACCCCTGGATAATTTGCATGTTCAACATTATAAATCTTTGTCTATAAGTTTTTGTCTTGATAAAAAGTTAACAGCAATAAAGAGGCAAACAAACAAAAACAAAACAAGATGGGATTGCACTTCTATTAGCCTGGATAAAACTGATCATTCCTCATCTAAAGAATTGCTAAGAGTCTTCTAAAATGGTATAGCTGGCAAATGCATATCTCTTTGGCTTAATATAGGTCAGGGGTGTCCAAACTTGGGAACTTTAAGACTTGTGGACTTCAACTCCCAGAATTCCCCAGCCAGCTGGCTGGGGAATTCTGGGAGTTGAAGTCCACAAGTCTTAAAGTTCCCAAGTTTGGACACCCCTGATATAGGTCATAGTTAATCTTCAAAAGTTAACGATATTGATTCTGCTTATGAGTCAATTGGATAATTGCATTCCTTTACCATAAGGAGTGGAAGATGAATTAGTGCTGGAAGAAATAGGGAACAAAATAGCCATAAATTGCTAATAAAAGCTGATCTCGCCTGATAGCAAAAGGATCATAAGGCAGAACCAGTGGTGGGATTCAAATTTTATTTACTACTGGTTCTGTGGGACTAGCTTGGTGGGTGTGGCAGGGAAACGATACTGCAAAATCCCTATTCCCTCCCCACTCCTGGGGGATGGATACTCTAAAATCTCCATTCCCTCCCTACCCCACTAACCTGCTTTACACCTCTCTTGTCCTATGCAGGACAACAAAAGAAGACCCAGCTGATGAGCTGGGACTCTGATCAGTTGGGACTAGAAAAGCAGCAAATAGATGGGGGTGGGGCCAGTCAGAGGTGGTATTTGCCAGTTCTCTGAACTACTCAAAATTTCCACTACCAGTTCACCAGAACTGGTTAGAACCTGCTGAATACCACCTCTGGGCAGAACTAAGGAAATACTTAACAGAGTTGTGGTTGTAGCACAGAACAGTCAGAAGCAATGGTTTTAATAGAACCTGGTTGCTGGATCTCTTCACTGAACCATTCAATGAAAGAACACAAAGCTTATGCAAGTTGGCTAGAATGACTGCTAGTTACTTACTGAAATTGCATTAAATTCAAACATAGAACTAAAGTTTGGGTTAGCCCATACTATAATACTTGGGCAACCTTCATTAATTGTCTTGTTTACTCTCGTTCAATGTTCTGCCTTGCCCGAACCATTGGTTTATGAAAGCTACTGGAAAAATTCAAGATACACTATACTGCCAATACTCACAACTGAATCTGATTATGTGGATGGGTGAAAGAATACTTTTGGCAATATAGTGTGTGTGTGTGTGTGTGTGTGTGTGTGTGTGTGTGTGTATGTATATATATATATATATATATATATATATATATATATATATATATATATATATATATATATATATATATATATATATATATATATATATATATATATATATATATATATATATATATATATATGTCTTTGGCTGTTCGGGTTTTCTCCCGCGTAGAATTGGAAGTATCTTCACGACGTTTCGATGAAGTCTCATTCATCATCTTCAGGCTGCTGCTTCCGGCTTGGTGCTTCTGGCTTGGTGCTTCCAGGAGCAATGTGAGATCTCAGCCGGTTCCTCTTTTTAACTGCCAGTGGGGGTTTGTGCTGATTGGGTGGGAGCTTGGCTGCATTCTGATTGGGTGGAGGTGTATTCTGATTGGTAGGGGTCTTGGCTGTGCTCTGTTTGGATGGGAGTTTGGCTGTGCTCTGATTGGATGGGGTCGTGTTCTGTTTGGGTGGGGGCCTGGTTGTGCTTGTGTTAGTCTGAGTTGCAGAGGGATTTCAGCTGGTGAGAAAACCCGAACAACCAAAGACATACATACAAACACCCGCGAAAACCTCAGAAAACATATATATATATATATATATATATATATATATATATATATATATATATATATATATATATATATATATATATATATATATATATATATATATATATATATATATATATATATATATATATATATATATATAGTGTATATAATAAGTCTCCTATCACCAATTCTTTGTATACTATTGAGTTGGCTACATGTAATTCTATCTATACATTGGGGTTAAGTTTAAATATATTCTTTTTGCTTCATGTAATTTGAGCGTTCATTAATTTCAATCATTATGACAAGCTGTTAAGTTTTACTACAGTTGGTGCAATATCCAAATTGGGAAATAATGTCTGATGGAATAATTCATGACAAACCGTGATTTGAAGTTTACTACACTATAGGTTGATGATGTGTGTTTGTGAGTGCGTGTGCGCGTGTGTGCGCACAATGGCTCAGAAGTTAGTTGGAAACAGTGCTCCATGTGCCTCAGCATACAGTCAGGCTGGCGACAGGACCCTGGAAATGTCTTCAGACAATGCTGGCTCGCTCAGCTAAGAAACGGCCATGAGTACCACCCCCTAGAACCAGACACACTGGAAAGGTTCACCTTTACCTATGCCTATATCTATACATATATAGGCATATGTAATGTTTACTGTATATAGTTGAAAAGTTGAAATGACGGCAGCAAACCATTCAAAACAGATTGTCCTATGTAAAGTGTAGAAGTTGAAGGCATGGTATGGATTCTAAATTTTGATCATCCCCCAGGTTTGTAAAAGGAATGCTTTGAGCCCACCTGGAGACCAAAGATGACATTTATTTCTAACCTTTGTACTTTGTTTCTTCTCCCAGGTTGATGACAGCGTTTTCACCTTCTTTATCTCTGCTCTGTATATCCCTCTCCATTAAGAGGTTCACAATTCTTGCCTGTTGTTGCTTCACACTGTGTTCCAGTAGTCTCACTTGGGCCTGGAGTCTCAGCTGCTCTTGGAAACAACTTCCTACAGTCTTCAGGAAGGAGAGGAAAGACGGGGGCTCATCAGTGTGTTGCTAAGTACTTCAGTGTCAGTTCATAACCAGTTCCTACAAGATTCTATTACATTCAGGTAATATAGAATGTTCTTTCTTAATAGATAGCTGAGCTTTTAAGTTCTTGTTTATTGCTCCCAGTTATTTAGGAAAAGTGTATAGGGCAGATTCCTTTTGTTCCTAAAAAGGTGCCTAAGCAACAAATATAGAGCTAAAAATAATTGGGGGATTTTCAAGATGCATAGTTTTCTAACACACATATATTTTCAAGATATATATGTGTGTTAGAAAACCTTTCCTTGACTCTGTTTTTTAAAAGTGACAAAAGAATTTCAAGAGGATTCAAGTGATATCAAGTGAACTAATAGAAAACCAGGGTGTACAACTTGTTTTTGTTATTCTAGGTAAAAATGTTGATAAATGACATACATTCTCTAATTTTCCTGTTTGTTTTATGCTATTTTTCTCATATTTAATTGATGCTAATTCGGGACATAGAGCTTATTCTGGAAATAGAGAACTTTTTGTACCAAATAAAAGGCATTTATGAATAACTGGTGGATTGATATCACCAAAGTGGGCATTGTAAGTAATATCATTGACATGCTTTGAAGACAATTGAGGAGGGAGGAATGGAGTAATCATCATGTGTGCATGTGAGAGTGCCTAATACCAGAACCTGGTCTGAACAATACTTAATTAAGCAGATTTCCTAAGTAGAGTAGAAAGGATATTTATTTATGGGAAATTCTTCATATGTATAGGACCTAGTTAACTACATTCTACCAGGAAGAAGGTCAAAAAGTATGTGCTCTATGCCTGAAAAGAAAGACAGAAGGGAGTGACATTAGATTAGCAATTAGACAAGACGAGAGAAAGAGAAGGAAGTGGAAGAGACAAAGGCACATCCACCCAACTGTTCTACTGCATTCCCATTCCAAGGCCAGCAGAAAATCATGCCATTCCAAATCCTGTTCAAACAGACTCCTAAAATAGGAGTCTGCTGCATTGGTATCCATTTAACTTCAACATGTGATATTCCAAGGACCATGATTGGTGGTGGTGTCAGTTGACACTCCAGACCCATGATGGCGCGCAGGTGGTGTGGCACCCAGAGCCCTATCTGCGGGCACACGAGCCGCCACTCCAGTTCAGCTCTACTGAGCATGCGCGTGTGCCTCCCGCCAGCCAGCTGATTTTCGGGTCTCTGCCACGCATCCATGGGCAATGGGGTGCATGCAGGAGATGCGTGCTCATGCGCAGGGCATTGTGGGTGCATGTGTGGGGGTCACAGGCGCATGCGTAGGGATTGCACACACATGTGGGGGGAGCAGGGGGGTCATGCATGCATGCACATGGGCGGCAGGGGGAGTGCAGGGGTCACGTTTGCATGCAGGGGGGAGTGAGATGTGTAGGGGTCATGGGGAGGTCACGCACACATTGTATTATGGGTGTGCATGCACACATGCACGCTTTCGGCACACAATGACAAACAGATTAGCCATCACTGCTCCAGACCTTTCAACACCATCCACCATCCAGGAGGAAAAGCCTAACTGCTATGTACAACCCTGTAATTGTTCCTTAGACACAGTAATGATTTTCCCCAGTGATCATCTATAATTAACAGAACTTTTGCAAAATCTTTATAAGGTAGCAGCAATCAATTTTTATGCATCCAGGCCACTATCCAGTGGTCATTTTGAGTTTTGAAATGCAGCTGCTGGAACCATGTTGAGAATGCAGGTTTGCTGTAAGGATCCATGTGGGAGTTGCAAAGTGCAGGCACTGTGAAGGGAATGCCGTGCCACAAAAGTCACAAGAATGGATCTTTTATATTAGAATGATAGTTTCGTTTGCATGCACTTAGCCAGGGACTAGGTCAGCCAACTGGCAGGTCAATCTGCACATTTAAAAAAGAGAGAGAAAAGTGGCTACGGAAGCTGGGGTTCCCTCATATCCAAAACAGCACTGGGGTAAAGGTGCTGAGTCTAGGATACAGGATAGAAAAAGCTGTCCTAAGCAGGACTAATTGCGACCGACACTCTGCCACCTCCAACGTATCATCTTAATTGTTTTTTTCTTCCATGTGCCACAGAAGATCTATATCCAGAGTAAAAAGGAAACACGTCTTACAGAAATGAAGGATCTCAACTCACTTATGATCTGCCTCAGCTGTGAACTGGCAGTAAGATACAGGTGTTAACCTGAGGACATGCACTTTGGAAACACTGGTGTGCCTTTGCACCAGGGCAATATGGATACAGACAGAATAAATCTAACCCTTTCCCCCAATTAGCAGTAAGTTGTAAGCTGCTTAACAGCTAGTACTATTGGATCCACCTTGCCAGCATTCCCAAGTCATATCCTTCTCCTGGTTTTCACCAGGATCCCTGTACTACATTTGTAAAATATTGGTTTTAAAAGGGGGAAACTAGAACACTCCCCAACAAAACCTTCATGCGTCATCTGTATTTCCAATAACCTAACCAGTTTGCCTTTTGCAAATTTAGGAACTGACCATACCAGTTATGGAACATGCCTCAAACATTCTCTAAAAATTCCAAATATGCCCACAGGACCCAAAAGACCAGTCTCTGGCTTACATTGTTATTTTTCAGTTCCAACATTTGCAGTGGGAATTCCAGAGATTGAAAAAAAAAAAGACATATAGTGCCAAAGGTGCTTTGCTTTGCTTTATACAAATATTGCATATATATGCATCATGTTCAAAATCACATTCGTCTGTTAATGTTCCCTTTCTATTAATGTGACAGCACCAGAAATTATTTTCTTATAATTGTGCATTTGAAATTGGTCATTTTAAAACATAAGCCTTCTCATCATTCAACTTAATTAAGTTTGGCTGGACTTAAAAGTAGGCAATTACCACAGGCATGCTACTATTATATACAGTACATGCTATTATTTGTGGTAAAAGAGAAGATTAATCTGGAGGTAGGCTTTTTCCCTCCTTTTTTTCATTCTACAAGACATAATTCAGGGTTGATGAACAACAGCAGGAAATGAACTAAATAGGAAGGCAGCGATGAGTGAATATGTTAGACTGGTAACAAGAAAATTAAGATTATTTTTAAACCAAGTCCTTCTCATCTTTGGCGTTCATTTCTGGGCTGTGTTAAATAAGTATTTATTGCTCGAGGCATATTGACTGAACCAAGATGGACTGCATATTCACTGTTTAAATATTTGGGTTGCATTTTAGATTTTTTGTTTTGCATTTAATTCCTGCCATTCAGTGCAATCCAATCTACGGCAGTAGAAAATGTGTTGAGATTAGGCAGCTAGTAAGGAAAGCATCAATACAATATAATACAATACAATAGCAGAGCTGGAAGGGACTTGGAAGTCTTCTAGTCCAACTCCCTGCCTAGGCAGGAAACCCTATACCATTTCAGACAAATGGCTATCCAACATCTTCTTAAAGACTTCCAGTGTTGGGGTATTCACAACTTCTGGAGGCAAGCCGTTCCACTGATTAATTGTTCTAACTGTCAGGAAAGTTCTCCTCAGTTCTAAGTTGCTTCTCTCCTTAGTTTCCACCCATTGCTTCTTATTCTGCCCTCAGGTGCTTTGGAGAATAGTTTGACTCCCTCTTCTTTGTGGCAACCCCTGAGATATTGGAACACTGCTATCATGTCTCCCCTAGTCCTTCTTTTCATTAAACTAGACATGCTCAATTCCTGCAGCCGTTCCTCATATGTTTTAGCCTCCAGTCCCCTAATAGTCTTTGTTGCTGTTCTCTGCACTCTTTCTAGAGCAGGGGTGGCGAACACGCGGCTCGCGAGCCGCATGCGGCTCCCGGCCAAAATAAATGAGGCTCTTTGCCTCTTATCATTATTTAGTATACTGTGGCTCGGATCGCGCGCTCCCTTTCGGAAGCTGGGGAGGTCCTTTGCAGGCAGTTAGAACGGGCCGCGCCTGCAAAGGACTTCCCCAGACTTGCTTTGAGGAGCACAGGGCGACTGAGGCTAGTTGTGAAGCCCCAAAGCCCCCACCGCCACCGGAAGAACTGCTGCCACCTCCTCCTCATCCTCCTCTAACAGGCAGCACTGCCGGATTTGCCGCCCGGCGCTGCGGCTGAGATGAAGCCGCCAAAGCTCCAGCCGGCATCTCCGTGCGTGGCAGCGGCGCCTCCCCTCCGTTCGGAGCAGCTGAGCTCAGTCAGTGCTGGGTTACCCCTGCCCCCTCCTCCTCCTCCGCCGTGCTTTTGAGGAGCCATGAGGCTGCAGGAGCCAGTAGGAAGGCGGGGGGGAGCAGGGGAAAAAAAGCATCATGGCTCCTCAAAAGCACGGAGGAGGGGGAGGGGGCAGAGGTAACCCAGCGCTGAGATCAGGAGCAAATCTGGTGATTCTGTTGGAGGAGGAGGAGGAGGAGGTAGCAGCAGTTATTCTGGTGGCAACTCGTACTCGTTGGCATCTTCAGCAGAAGCCCTGCCCACAATGAAGAAAGCAAAGATGGAGCAGATCCACGCAGATGACGTCGCTGCAACATGACTGGAGGAGGAATTCTGGGAGTTGAAGTCCACAAGTGTTAAAGCTGTCAGGTTTGAAGACCCCTGGGGGTTTTTTTCCCTAAAGGGTTAGGGGTGCAAGGGTCTTGTAACTTGACAGCTTTAAGAGTTGCGTGCTTCAAATGCCAGAGTTTCTGAGCCAACATTTTGGTTGCTAAGCAGGAGCGTTGTTAAGTGATACTGATATTATATAACACTTTGAATTAAGCGGGTACCTTGAAGAAACATAACTTTGAGTTTCAAATAATACTGATTTCGTTGTTGTCTTAGGTGACATCTGTGAAAAAAATTCGGGTGCTCAGGCATGAAAATGTGCCGCTCAAACACTATACTTTTCTGCTCACATCGAAAAAAAATTAGAGGGAACATTGCTTCCGGGTCTGTTTTGGCAGGTCACTGCGTGGTGTGGCTCTCTGACTCTCACAGTTTAAAATTTTGGCTCTTTTTGTCGAACTTGTTCGCCACCCCTGTTCTAGAGTCTCCACATCTTTTTTACATCGTGGCGACCAAAACTGAATGCAGTATTCCAAGTGTGGTCTTACCAAGGCATTATAAAGTAGTATTAACACTTCAAGTGATCTTGATTCTATCCCTCTGTTTATGCAGCCTAGAACTGTGTTGGCTTTTTTGGCAGCTGCTGTACACTGCTGGCTCATATTTAAATGGTTGTCCACTAGGATTCCAAGATCCCTCTCACAGTTACTACTGTTGAGCAAGGTACCACCTATACTGTACCTGTGCATTTTGTTTTTCTTGCCTAAATGTAGAACCTTACTTTTTTCACCATTGAATTTTGTTTTGTTAGATAGTGCCCAATGTTCAAGTTTGTCAAGATCCTTCTGTATCTAAAGCCTATCTTCTGGAGTGTTGACTATTCCTGCCATCTTGGTGTTATCTGCAAATTTGATGAGTTCCCCATTTATCCTCTCATCCAGATCATTGATGAAGATGTTGAAGAGTACTGGGCCTAAAACAGAGCCTTGGGGTACTCCATTGCATACCTCCCTCCATGTAGATGCAGTTCCATTGAGGACTACACGTTGAGTGCGGTTGGTCAGCCATCCTGGAGGGAGAGGCACAATGACAGTCCAAAGAAGCTTTGCTAATGTTTTTACAATCTGTATAAAAGGCAGTTTTCCTGCGGCTAATTGTATTGCTGGGTTAGCATAAGGAACAGGTTTTTCTGTGATGGACGAGAAAATGCAGAAAGAGGAATACCCTGTGGCAAAAATGTCATTCTTCCATCTCTTAATGTACTTTTGTCACTAGAAAAAAAAGATGGAAACAGCTTTGAGAAAATAGGCAAGCCTGCAACCTCGGAAAATGAAGGTCAATAAATACTTATTTGGAAGGAGTCCTAGTCTAATGAAACAAGCATGACAGGAAATTGACTTTTTCCTATTGAACGACAGGTTGGGAACCCATGAGCTTCATGCCAAAAAGAAATATTATTAAACAGCAAATGGGTCTCTTCAATTCTCAAGACTGCAATAAGAATGCCAAAACTGGAAGAAAATTAATTCTGAGGCTGATCGAGGATTGTTCTGTTACTTATCTGAAAATTTGATATGATCATCCCTATCACATTAAACAATCCTATATGGCTAGCAAATAACTAAACAATAAAAATTCCAAATTAAAGCTCTTAACACATTACCAGCATTATAATAGTAACCTAACCTCACAAAAACAACACATACACACATATACAGTAGACACAGACTAATCTATTAGCTGCTCTGGGTCAGGGTTGTCCAATCTTAAAAACTTTTAAAACTTGTGAATCTCAACTGCCAGAATTCCACAGCTTGCCACCCCTCAGTATTTGATAGCTGATTATGGTCTATCCTTGGGATAGACCATATCCCATCTATCCTGGGATTTTAAAAAACACAGGTGCTCACTGTATTGACTGTCCAATTGTAAAACATCCAAGGAAGCAGGAGCATTTTTATCTTTCTTTCTTAAATATGAACTTCTTAACACATTAAAAACAATATTTTTGTTAGAATGCAATGGAACATTGAAAAGATAATGGTGAAAAGTAATTTTTAACTGCAAGAAATTTCCACCTGAAACGAGGTGGAATATCCAGTTTTTACATCAGAGTTATAATATCACTTCCCTTCTCCCCACAGCCTCTCCTCAGACACTTTTCTCCTTGCCCACTTGTGATACAAAAAATAAGATTGGCTGGTGAAATAGTTTGATATACTTCGTGCTAGAGACAAATGAGAATGTACAATTTATCATGTTTCCCTGTTAAGTCAGTTTTCAATTTGCATTAAAATGCATGTTTGGCAATAAACCTAAATAAAATCACATTCCTGGGTTTCTCATCCCATTCTTTCAGTTTTAGGATGGATGGATGGATGGATGGATGGATGGATGGATGGATGGAAGAAAGAAAGAAAGAAAGAGAAAGAAAGAAAGAAAAAGAAAGAAAGAATCATTTCCTTCTCCCCCAAAGAAAAAAAGTGTTAGCTGTCTATCATTGGTAGCATATCTGAAGTGGAAGTTCTGCATTTATATTCTTATATACTAGGGCTTTTACTATTGACATAAAAATTCTAAATAAAGTTTTGGGATTTTTCCTGAACAATTTACCAAATCCCAAAGCCTCCAAGCATAAAAAAGGGAGGGGATCAAATACCTATCTGAATAAATTACATCACAAATAATCACCAGCTCCCTTTTCACCCCCTTGTTGATCTTTAAACAAGTCACTTAAGGGCAACACCAGGCTTCTTGAGTTGAGAATGCTACATTTGCTTCGTCTGGAAAAATACATTTTCTGCACGTTTACAAATACCATAACAGAAATCTGCTGCAAATTCCATGCACCAAAAATTTAGAACAAAAAATATCCATTTTTTTGTTCTACTGTATATTTCACAAGTAAGTGGAATTAAAGCCACTTACCTGGAAGACTACAGAATTCTAAATTTTAAAGTGATTGAGGATAGTCCCTTAACATCCTTTAAAATGCAAAACAAAAACATTGGGTGGGATGTTATTTAGGTTGTGGCTAGATCACTAATTGGAAACAGATTGTAACTGAGTCAGCCTGCTTTACTAAGTACATTTTTTAAAAAAATATCTAAATTCAAAGCAAGATATTAAACAGCTGTTGTCAAACTCTTTGGTTTTCAGGCATATAACTGCATGTTTCTCCCAGCTGCTATGACTGATAAACACACACATGCTTTTATAACTTATATGGCCAATTACAAGCTAAAAATTACATCCAAGTAGATGCAATATTTTACAAAAAGTTTCTTTTTTTCTTACATGAGCTCCGTAAGGCAAATACAAATGCTGATAATTTGGAATGAAGAATTTGGACTTCAGCATCCGGACAATTACAAACAATAACAAAGATATTTCTTTATGTCTCAAACCATATCCACACCTCTTACATTTTAATTCTAACCCTATGTTCATTGACCGCCAAGATAATAATAGTAAAATCTAGTTATACTATTCAAGGACAAAACAGTTCCTTCTGATGATTGCTTGAGGTAAGCTTTTACTAACACAGTAAAGGAACACACAGTCAGCATGTTCTAAGAACATTATAAATGAATAATTATTAGCAACCAAACTTAAGATTTTTCTACTATTGATGTAGTGTCAAAAAGGGAGTTACCCACAAAATCATTTGTTACATATGGTTTATAATATTTTCATTGTTTTTGTAAGTTCTTATTGCAAAAACAATGGAAAATATTATAAACCACATGTAACAAATGATTTTGTTGGTAACTCCCCTTTTGACACTAGATTGCTCCAATAAATGACATCTATATACTGTAGCTAATTTACATTTATGCAATCTAGTGATTTGCAAGGAAGATGGGAAAAAATTAAAATTGAATGATTAATAGCTAGTATGCAGAACATAAGAAATAGGACTTGTTACATATGAGAAATAGGTAGACCTTTAGATTTTGGGTAGGGATAGGAAAAAAGTCTCGTTGAGTTATGCTGATGATGGTTATGGTGTAACTAGCCCCAAACTTAAAAGTCAGGCAATGTAGACACAGGAGAAGTAATGGAATGAAAGAAACTAGATTGGGATAGGAAACAGAGCTAGTTTAGAAACATATAACACCAAGACTTACATCTGACACAAAGGGGGAATGAGAACAAAATGAGAAAGCAAAGTAAGAATGTTCATAACTACCAGGGAGCACCTGCCCTCTGCTGGCATGAGCAAGAGATGAAGGAAGAAGTTAAACTGAACCACTTTTTTGTTAAGGTCCTATTTGTGAAAAAGCTAACGAGAACTAGAGAGGCAAAGCTTAAAGTTCCACTTTACCTCTAAGCATTTCACCAAAGTTACAAAAATATAATAAAACTTTGAAATTGCCCAATCTTTAAGGCTCAAAGGGATGCTATCGTCAGATAAAACCTGCAAATTCAGGTTTTGTACTCTTCCCTGTGCCAGTTGCTTTTAAAAATCAAACACGGTTTTAATTACTTAGCAGAATCTGTTCTATCCAGCTCATTTCTGGATCACTACATCCCCTTTGTGAATACAACTTATGTGTGGCTTTTTCACTTCGCTCCTCTCTTTTAAAAAAATATATAGAAGCTTTCTTGCAAAGAGTAAAACTTACCGAGTCGAGGAGGCATATGATTGTTATGTGTAGAAGTAGTAAGTAAAATAAACTCCACTTTTCCATTTTGATGAACCTGCAAAGAAAACCAGCATTGTTTGTCAGCTGAAATGCAAGCATAAATTCTTAGCACTTGGCACTGTGTAGGAGCCATTAGGGATTAGTTGGTTGTTTTCCCATTGGCTCTTCATTGTCTTGATAGGGTGGAGATATATAGTGATAGAAATCAGATTACTTCCAGGTTCTAGCCAATTTTCAGGCGATAGGAAAAATAAAGCATATCTTAAGACAAATTTAAGGTTAAAAATGTTTCTTAACCAGATATCACTCTGGAAAAAGAAATTATAGTTTATTTTTTTTTCAAAAAATTAATGCTACAGCCCTAAAGGGTATTGGGATCTACCTGTGTTAGATAAGATAGCATTTTATGACTTCTTTATCAACTGAAATGCATTTTAAACTATATATTTATTAACTGATGTGGTCTTTGAAGACTTGAACTGTATACCTTGAATAACTCATTGGTGAGTAAATCACAATTGGTTGGGCTCCCACATTATGCTACATAAACATAACTCATGATTTACAAAGTACAGAGCAGTGTTGGTGAACTTTTTCAGCACTAAGTGCCGAAATGGAGTGTGTGCACTTGCAGGAGTGCCAGAAACTGCAAGACCACCTCCTCGGTGTGCACATGCGAGAGCACCAGAAACAGAAAGAACAGTTTCCCAGGGCACATGAGGTTGTCTTACCCCATCTGCTACCTCCAGTAGTGATCACTCCCTCCTTGGAGCCCCAGGCCAACTGACAAATCTAAGTTTTAGTATCCTTCCAGAAGGCCGAAAGTGTAGGGGCAGTTCTCACCTTCAATGATTGAGTGGTCACAGCAGGAAAGGCTCTTTTCTTTGAACCTGCCCAATGGGATCTGTAGCAGGTCTCTCCCGCTGATGCAAGTGGGGTGGGCTAGTCCCATCGGGGAGAGATGGCTCCTCAGATTGTCCAATCAATTGATCTTACAAAGTTAATATGATAATGGTTTATCTACTTGAGAAGATTATTATGGATCTCTATGTACGTTTTCTCAGATCCCAAAATATTCTCTCAGTTGCAATCCAATAAAATTTTCACTGTGGATAAATTAAAGGCACATAGCTATTTGGGGAAGTTCTGATGTTCAAGCTAAAGACATTAGAACGCACATTTAAATTGTGCTGACTAAATAATGATTTATTTATTTGCTAATGAGTTTCATTATTATAGGTGATAGCAAAACAATAAACCAAATGGTATCAAAGTCTATAATTAGTGAAATGGAACAACAGCCTACAGTGCCTCATTAAGTTGCCAGATTAATCTGAAAAACACAGCTACAGCTCGTCATGTATTAACTAGGGTTGGTGGTATTTTGTTATGCATTGATATTTGCAAAAGAAAATATCATTTGCAAGAAAAGCTAAATAATCTTACATAATATCAAATATAGTGGGGATTTGTTATATAGTATATATAACATCAAATACTAATCTTCTAGCACTTTCTCCCATATAGATACAATGGAACTTATTTTAACCATATTTATTATACTGCTATTATGCTATTAAAATGCTACTATTACAATACAGGCTATGTCAGATTGCAACTCAGAAATAGGTGTTAAAGTTGTGAAGTGTCCAAATTTCCATTTCTGGGAGTTATTGAGTGCCACATAAAACTGATCTGGAAATATCATATGAAAATATCTACAGAAGACTCTATCCCAGAGGTGGGTTGACCCTGGTTCGGCCTGGTTTGGCCGAACCAGTAATGGGGTGGTGGGAGGGTCCTCCCACCCGCCTGTGTGCCCAAGCATGAGCGAACAGGTACTAAACAGTTAGCAACCCACCACTGCTCTACCCAGGTATTTTTTTATTAAGAGATTCATACACTGCTTTTCATGATGAGGAAACAATAGCCACTATGACAAATGGAAGCATTTGCATGGCAATAGGAACATCTAGTTTATACCTAAGCAGTTCGCAGTGATATGTTTGATAAAATAAACAATATAAAATACAAACTTAATAGTACAGAAATAATAAAGATAATAGAATAATATCCTTCATCAACACTCACTCATGGCCCTGCTTTCTCTGAATAGTGTGCTCTTCCCAGGCCTTCCAGAATAAGCAGGGTTCAATTAGCCTCTGGAATATCATTGGGAAAGGAGACAGTCTTATTTCTGACACAGGATGGTGTAGAGATGAGGAGCCCATGCTGAGAATGCCTGTTTTGATACTCCTATTGTTACAATACAATACAGTACAATACAATACAATAGTAGAGTTGGAAGGGACCTTGGAGGTCTTCTAGTCCAACCCCCTGCCTAGGCAGGAAACCCTATACCGTTCCAGACAAATAACTATCCAACATCTTCTTAAAGACTTCCAGTGTTGGGGCATTCACAACTTCTGGAGGCAAGCTGTTCCACTGATTAATTGTTCTAACTGTCAGGAAGTTTCTCCTCAGTTTTAAGTTGCTTCTCTCCTTGATTAGTTTCCACCCATTGCTTCTTGTTCTGTCCTCAGGTTCCTTGGAGAATAGCTTGACTCCCCCTTCTTTGTGGCAACCCCTGAGATATTGGAACACTGCTATCATGTCTCCCCTAGTCCTTCTTTCTCTTAAGCTAAACATACCTAGTTCCTGCAACCGTTCTTCATTGTTGGGCACCCCAGGTTTAGGAATCCATAGCAGGCACGTTATTTGTGTGCAATGGATAGGGAGATTCTACTTCCCCAAAAACTCATTGCTCCTGGTACCAGATAATAATATGCTTGATGTAAACATACACTTGATGTCTGTAGAGGGTCTTTAAGAGAAGCTACTGTATACAGGGAATGAATTGCAGTAATCTATCTGAGAAGTGATATGGGTGTGAGAAGCTGATCTCAGTACCTCCTACTTCAGGAAAGACTGCAAGTGACACATCAGCCAAAATGGGGCAAAACTCCTGCGGGCGAGAGCCTCTACTTGCACCTACGTTGTGACCCTACTCTTTCAGAGGAACCACAACCCCCAATGGTTAATGTTGATACAGTCCTGGAATCAATTGGTTTCTGGATTAGCCACCATTCCATTTTGCTTGGCTTTAGTCTGAAACTGTTCCCGCCAGGGGTGGGATCCTACTGGTTTAACAATCGGTTTGCTGAGTGCGCGCTTTGCTCACATGCGCACCTGACGTGAGCGTGGATAGTGCACTGGAAAACAGCTGAGGTGCAGCAATCCACTCTGAAGGTCAGAGTGAACCAGTTTGCTCTCAGTTGATCTTTGGAGCTACCGGTTTGCCTGAACCGGGCCGAACCAGTAGAATCCCACCCCTGGTTCCTCCCCATCCTACACTCATGACTCCTACTAGTGATATATCTCCCATTTGGTTCATAGTAGAACTCTGGAGCAGGAATCATCTGATGATATATCACCCATCAGATTTTTGAAGATGCTAAATAAAACAGGAAAGGGGAATGAGTATTCGAAATCCCACAGCTAGAAAAGTTGTTAATAGATTCTTTCTGACTTAGAATTAAATTGCAATTTATATTGCATAAAAGGAACACAAGCAATGTAAATCATAACGTATTTATAGTTACAGTGAAAATATACCATACAATGTTCAATATAAACCTACCAACCCTCTAACTTTACTAATAGAATTTAGAGAAAAGCCGTTTTCCTGTCTTGGCGATTATCTGCTCACCACCCTTCCACCAATTAGTCTGCTGCATTGAATAAATCAATTTTCAAAATCTTTTTGAAACGCATCCAAGAATGTGTAAAGCCAGAGAATGGTAGAAGAAAATTGCATAGTGTAATAGTAACAACAGCAACCATTTCTCTTTTTCTGATGAGTCATTTTTAATTAAAAAACAAATACTGCATATATGGAAAATAGCCACATCAAACTAAAAAAAAACACCATGCTGAAGGGTATATAAATATGAATACAATTTTAATGTTTATCGTTCTGAAACAAGATGCAAATAATATTTCAAAAGGCTTGTTGTCTCTTTTAATTTTAGATATAATTAATCTGATAGATATAGATGTAACAATTTAATTGCTATGCACATTTTACAGTTTGTGTCAAGATCATGCTTATATTAGATCAACAGTATCATTTTAATCCAGCAATATCAAATAACTTTACATTTAATTATCTAATTGAAAAAGATTGGGTAATTCCCAAGTCTGGACAATTCCAACATATACAGTGAAAGCATATCGTAATCAGCTTCCAGTCAGTTGTAGTAATGACAGGCAAGGATCTTGGTGGGTTTTTTTTTATAGGAGACTTGCCTCTTCTCAATTATATAGCCTTCAAGTCAAATTATGTGCCTGAAGGCTGCATAATAGATTAGTGTTTACACAGTGATGGGCAAAAAAAAAAAGCTTTTCCTATTATTGTATATGGAAATGCATTCACATTCTTTGCAAAATAGTCTCCAATGCTTGCCTCAACGGCAAGATGCAATGCTATCAATTCAGTCTGATGTGAATTTACTTGAGATTTCTTCTGAACTTATTTTAAAAGTTCTAGGAAACATACTTTAGAATTGCAACCTACCTTCCTTCATTCCACCACCTTCATCCTTGCCAGCTAGTAAAAATACATCACTTCTATTCGAAAAAAAACCTGCTTGTTTTACCACTGAAAACTGGAAAGTTAGTATCTTCAGAGCTGATCCAAGTTTTCCCCAGAATCTTTTTTTGCTTTTATTTGTTAACTGTTCAAACTATAATGAGTCAGGAGCGAGGAATGTTTGGAGAAGCTAGGCTTGACAGTTATAAAGACAGTGCTAATAGAATCATCTTCACCCAGTGTGTGTATTTTTTTTTGTAAGGATCAATTTCTTTTTCATAAGAGAATTTTAGACAGAATTTGGTTAGACATCGATCTCATTGCAGGCTGTTATTTCGGAAAAAGAGAGAATGGGAAACTCTCTTTATTGTGTTGTTGAGCAAAAGTATTCGATAAAGCTGGAAAACAAATGATGTCTCTTGCTGGCAAACTACACAAAAATATGGTTTGGTTATACTTTAGTATGCTGTGTGACCAGAGGTGGTATTTTGCCAGTTCGCCCCAGTTCAAGAGAACCGGAAGTGGTGGCGGGAGGCTCTGCCCACCTGCCCAGACATCATCACAGATGGTCTGCGCATGTGCAGAAGCGCCGCATGTGAGCAAAACCGGTAGCGAAGGTAAGAGCATTGCATGCCTATGTGTGATGTGAACCCCAGTTCTCAAGAATGGCGGTGACAGTCACATGTCTTATCAGTAGCCTAAACTTCAGCTTCCAGTCCAGTTCACTATAGTTTCTATATGCTACTGTTAATGGGGCCTGGGGTACTCCATTTGTGAACCAGTTTTTGTAAACTTTCTTTATTTGGTGATCAGTAATTATAGGACAATTTTTTAGTATGCAGTCATGATATTGAATGTGTATACCTATGAAAAATGCAAAGCAACAATCTATTCATAAGTGAGGAAGTAGTGGGGGAAAGCTGCCTCTGGCCTTTTTTCTACATTCTAAACGGGCTGAAACATTACACAAAAATACAATTTCTAGGAGCAAAGAAGTTGCACTTCTCAGAAAGTATTTATAGGATTGTGTTATTCATCCCTTAGAAATGTTTTTAGTAAGGAAGTAAAAAGTGGTTGCTCTCTTCATTATACAGACTGTGTTTTTAATTGCTTCTTAGCAATTAAATGCAGTAACATGGCAATCAAGAGTTACTAAAGATCAACAGATCTTTCCAAATTTATTTGGCTATTTCCAGTAAAAGATTTTCTTCATCAGAATTTTTTTCTTACGTAATTTGTTTTTAAGTGTGCTGGTCTTGCTTTAGTATTGCATTTGGCAGCATTCCAAGATTTGGTAAATGTTCTGTGTTTGCAAGCTAAAGTTACATGTCTTGCCCTTCAGAGTTCTACAGACTAGAATATTGCCTTGTTTATATTAAATAACACTTTGAAATTTTACTTACTTATTTTTTCAGAGGTTTAGTTCTTCTGGTCTGCAAAATTTGAAATTGTTGTGAGCTACGGTGAAAAATGCAGAGATCAACATTTATACAAAAAGAGTTGCTCAGTCCTTGTCCGAATCAATTTTTGCACGATCTGTTGCAAATTAATTGGTTTACATTTTCCCCTTGGCCCCTAACTGTGGGATGTGAAAGGCAATTTTTTAAAGAACTGAGCAGAGCTTAAAAGTATTCCAAAGAAGACCATGTAAGACTGCAATCCAACACATGGTCTGCTGATGGTGGATCTTTGGCTATAGTGGCCCCATTTGGGTTAAAGACCAACACGTGAGGAGAATATCAGGTTGTAAAATGATACTTTTATTTATTTTTATTTTCGGTTTTTAAAAATTGCAACTGATTGAGGTTTCTTCTGTTGACAGACAGATATTCTAATAAGCAGCTGTAGAAATGAAAGCTATTTATCTACATTTGCAGCCTCTTTTTTAGGATCAATTCTTCCCAGTGATGTGCAGTCAGGTGAGACAAGTGAGGCACAGCCTCAACGCTCTCATCATGAAAAGAAAAAAAATGTAAAAGGAAAAAGCTGAGCTAGTTGCTGCCTCACCATGGGTGACTCTGCTTAACTTGTTTAAAAAAAGGCTCTAAAAAAGCGCCCTCTACTATGAGGCAGGAGAACCGCATGCCTCCTCTAGTCTGATTTTAGGCATGTTATGATCACTCGAGCAGAGTTAAGCAAGGTTTAAAAGCCTAAAAATTCCTGACATAGGGTAGGCACGCAGTTCTCCTGTCTCATAGTAGAGGGCGCTTTTTTAGAGCCTTTTTTTATCAGTTAAGCAGAGTCATCCACGGAAGCCAGGCAAAGGGCCATGCTATAGCACACACACTTTCCCCCAGCCTCTTTCTTTTGGAAGGCTTGGATCGGCTCCCCTCCGGCTTCTCTGCCTCTCCTCTCACCCCAGCCTGCCAGCAGGAGGTGAGTGGGTGGGCTTTATTGCATTCTAGGCATTTCCCACCAAGACAGCAGGCTGCATTTGCAATGGTGGAGGTGTTTGGGGAAGGCAGCAGGGGAATGGGTGGTGGTGGTGGCAGAGGAGCTGCTTTTAAGCCACTGGAAAAGAAATCCAATCCAACTTTTGTGTGTTGTGTGTTTGTTTGAGTGTGAGTGAGAGAGGGAAGGGGGTAGGAGAGATAGTCCAATCCAACTTGTGTGTGCGTGTGCGTGTGCGTGTGTTTGAGAGAGGGGGAGGAAGGGAGAGAGGGAGGAAGGAGGGGAAGGGAGAAGAAAAAGAAAATGAAAAAAGGAACCTTTTTTCGCAAAGGAGAAAAACAAATGCTGTTGCTTTAAATCGGAACTGAGTATGCCTGGCTGTGGAATTCTGGAGTTGAAGTCCACAAGTCTAAAAATATTTGAAACCCACCACTGTGTCAGTGCCTCACCAGCCATAAACTTCACCGCACGTCACTGATTCTTCCTAACAATCTCATAGTTCTCTGATTCTACATTATCTGTAAGCATACTGATGTCGATCCTGAATTTGACATATGTGTAGCCATTTTATTTAGCTTTCTATTATTATTATTTATTTATTCCTTTTCTTTCTCTTTACTATGTAAAGGGAATACCTAAATAAAAGAAATTTACTTTCGAAGATGGACTTTGAACATTTCTTTTTGAACGGGTTTCATCACTTGGAAACCTGACAACCGGAGCTCCTGCTGGCCTCTCTGTGTATTTCCTCCCCCTCTTGCAGCCTCACATCAGCTAAGATATTCAGCAAAACACAATTCTGTTAGAAGAATCCATTGTAATCCAGATCATCAATCCAGGGCATAAAAGGAATAGATTCACCTTAGAGACTATGTAAAAATGAAGAAACCTTCTATTATGTATCAGCATCTACTGAAAACAATTTCCATTACAAAAACAAAAATGGTTAGAAAATTATTCTTGGACATCAGTGCCATAGTGCCATATTATAAATTCCTATATACATCAAATGAAATTAATGTATATTAAACACATCCATTAAACACATTCAATTAGATTAATAGTCAGGGTAGAAGATAGATTAGTGGCAGAAAATTTTCTAAAAAGAGAAGAATTAGATGCAATTGATAACATTTCAGTAGTTGAAGCATATTATCCATGAAATATTTTGTTTATAGGAATGGCATCTCAGAATTTGATACTTATTTTTTTTCCTAGCAATAATTGGATTGTATGCACACTAACCATAAATGTGTACATTAGAAAGTATTTTGGCTGAAATGAGATGAGAATTCTGACCCAGAAAATACCATAGGAGCCAGGTTAACTTTCCCACTTTATATAATTCTGTCAAACCCAAAGGAACTATTCCTGCTCCTAATTTTCTTGTCCCTATGTTTTGTATCCACACAAAAGCAACACCAAAATCTTTATTAGGACAGATCCTGTGAATGTAATTGTACAAAGGTTTAAACATTATATAGCCATTTTATCCTTTTCCAATTTTCAAAGGTTGTTTGCAATCTCCCATATTCTTTCCTTAATTCCTTTAAGTGTCTTCAATAAAATTTATTCAAAATAGGATATTTTCAAAATGATAAAAAATGTACTTTGCCAGGCCCACACCATCATTTATGAAGCATGGTTTGAGGAGTTTGGAGAATATCTGCAGAATCTGCAGAGTTTGGAGAATATCTGCAGAACAAAGTCGCTCAGATCCGAAGTGGATGGGCCCCCTCCAGTGGTCTGGACGGGCCGTCAACAGCGAGTCTTGTGAATCCACTCTGGGAGGAGTTTGACTCTATTGCCCCCGAGGATTTGGACAGGCTGCGTGGACGGCTGCGACCCACCACATGTTCATTGGACCCGTGTCCCTCCTGGTTGGTACTGGCATCCTGGGAGGTGACACGAGGCTGGCTTCTGGGCCTGGTGAATGCCTCGTTGGGGGAGGGATCCTTACCAACTGCCTTGAAAGAGGCGGTGGTGAGGCCCTTACTCAAGAGGCCTTCGCTTGACCCAATGGAGCTAGCTAATTATCGTCCAGTCTCCAACCTTCCCTTTCTGGCGAAGGTTGTTGAGAATGTGGTGGCGCAGCAATTTCCACATCACCTTGATGAATCCAACTATCTAGACCCACGCCAGTCCGGCTTCCGACCCGGACACAGCACAGAGACAGCCTTGGTCGCATTGGTTGATGATCTCTGGAGGGCCAGAGATAGAGGTTATTCCTCTATCCTGGTCCTATTAGATCTCTCAGCGGCTTTTGATACCATCGACCATGGTATCCTACTGCGCCGGCTGGAGGGGATGGGAGTCGGAGGCACCGTTTTGCGGTGGTTCGGCTCCTACCTCTCCGGCCGGATGCAATATGTGTTGACAGGGGGGCAGAGATCGACCCTGAGGCCACTCTCTTGTGGAGTGCCGCAGGGGTCGGTCCTCTCGCCCCTTCTGTTCAATGCATATGTGAAGCCGCTGGGCGAGATCATCCGTGGTTTGGGGGTTGAATACCATCTGTACGCTGACGATACTCAGCTGTACATTTCAACCCCAAGCCACCCCAACGAGGCTGTTAAAGTGATGTCCCGGTGTTTGGAAGCCGTCGGGGTCTGGATGGGGGACAACAGACTCAAACTCAACCCCTCCAAGACTGAGTGGCTGTGGCTACCGGCGCCTCGGTTCAGCCAGCTGATCCCATCGCTGGCCATAGGGGGCGAGCAATTGCCCCCTGTGGAACGGGCGCGCAATTTGGGTGTCCTCCTAGATGCCCGGCTGTCAATGGATGACCATGTGGCAGCCGTGGCAAGGGGGGCGTTCCACCAGGTTCGCCTGGTGCGCCAATTGCGCCCCCTTCTGGATCGGGATGCTCTACGCACGGTTACTCATGCGCTGGTGACGTGTCGCCTAGACTACTGTAACGCTCTCTACATGGGGCTTCCCTTGGGACGCGCCCGGAGACTGCAGCTAGTCCAGAACGCGGCCGCGCGGGTTGTCATGGGGAGCTCCAGATACTCCCATGTAACACCACTCCTGCGTAAGCTGCTCTGGCTACCTGTGGTTTTTCGGGTGCGTTTCAAGGTCCTGATTACCATCTTTAAAGCGCTCCATGGCACAGGACCTAGTTACTTGCGGGATCGCATCCTCCCACATACATCCCTGCGGCCAATCCGCTCTCACAGGGAGGGGCTTCTCCAGGTGCCGTCCACTAGGCAATGCCAGCGGGCGGCGCCAAGGAGTAGGGCCTTCTCTGTGATGGGCCCAACCCTCTGGAATGACCTCCCCCCCGATATCAGAACCACCACAGACTTCCGCTCCTTCCGACAAAAATTGAAGACTCACCTGTTTCGATTAGCTGGCCTGGCATAATTATAATTGTTACAACTGTCACCTCCTGGAAACATATTCTTACCTGGTTATTTTAAGGGTATGGTTTTAAATTTAACTGATTTTAGGGTTTTTAGAACCATATTTATATTCTTCTGTACAGTTCTTTTAAATTTTTAACCTCCTCCTTATGTATATTTATATCTCTATTTATATTTGTATTTAGTACTTGTTATTTGTTGTGTGGACTGTACACCGCCCCGAGTCCTTTTTGGGAGAGGGGGTGGTCTAGAAATGCGAAGAATAAATAAATAAATAAAATAAATCTGGGAGGGAAAAAAATAACAAAAATCTTCAAAGTCAACAAACAAATGAAATATATATATATATATATATATATATATATATATATATATATATATATATATATATATATATATATATATATATATATATATATATATATATATATATATATATATATGTGTGTGTGTATTGTCTTCGATAAAATTTTTGCAGTGGCCCATCTGAGGTCAACTCTTGCACGTGAAGTGGAAAAAGTCTCCTTTTTCGTTCAGCCCTTGTGTTTTCCAACTTAAATTGCCCATTTAAGATATGAAAAGAGAATAGCAATATAAATCTTCCCACATACTGCATCATTTTTGAGGACTACTTTGCCTTAAGCTAATTAGTAATCCAGGTTTGAACACCAGACAATAGTTACATTAAACTAATCTATTTTAGCTTCTAGTTAAGCTTTGTGCAGAATAGCAATCTGATCATGGTCTGGTTTCACATAATTTAATTTAAGAGACTGTCTCCTCTTGTTATACCTGTCCTATCTGCTCCAGCAGGAAAGTCAGGCTCTGGGTCCTGTTGGCTGAGGAATGTTGACTGACAGGGCTCAGTGGATAAATATTTTTTGCTGTAGCACCTGCCCTATGAAACATTCTCCATCCAGAGATTAGGCTGGACCTGATCCTGCTGGCTTTTAAAGGTAAAGGTAAAGGTTTCACATGCACATATGTGCAAGTCATTCCCGACTCTAGGGGGCAGTGCTCATCTGCCTGGTGTGTTTCAGTGTTCCAAGAAACTATTTAATACAGTGGTTCTCAACCTTTCCAATGCAGCGACCCTTTAATACAGTTCCTCATATTGTGGTGATCCCCAACCATAAAATTGGTGTCTTGGTTCCGAAGACCATTGAAAATATGTGTTTGCCAATGGTCTTAGGCGACCCCTGTGAAAGGGTCGTTCGACCCCCAAAGGGGTCCCGACCCACAGGTTGAGAACCACTGATTTAATATATAGTTCAGATTATTGAGACTATATTACATGTTAAATTGATAACTTTGGGAACCTGTTCCAGCATGCACTCATTTAGAATTAATCTAAATTCATGCACTATACATTTATCTATAAAGCAAAGAAGCAATTATTCTTCTGATTTTATTTTAGAGAAAATACGATCTGATTTTCTTTAAAAATCAGATGATTTTATTTTTAAAGAAAAAATAAATAAATGGGAAGGTGTGTGTAAAATACTGACCCAACACTATTTTCAATAATGCTTCTGTTCCTAACTATACCCCAGGAGCATTGTTAGAAAAGAAAAAAAATAGGGGATTGCACCCCAGTGTGTACTTACTCTGATAAACAAACTTACAAGCT
Organism: Natrix helvetica; assembly: GCF_964273705.1. NCBI lineage: Eukaryota > Metazoa > Chordata > Lepidosauria > Squamata > Natricidae > Natrix > Natrix helvetica. The sequence goes on from NC_138558.1 coordinate 42,440,981, forward strand.
ATAAAACATCTTGGAATGCTAATGTTGATAGTGGAGAACTATCTCACTGATTTCCCCAGTGAGAAATTGTTATTTTAGACAAGCACATTTTCAATCATCCTGCAGAAGCACTTTGTAACACTTCCACAATGAGCTCATTGGCTGAAAAAGTTGGAAGCCCCTTACGATTTATATGAAAACATTAACTGGAAGCTTTCTTCTGATATGAATTGGATAATCTATTTTCTTTTCATAATGATAACAACAGCTACATCACATACTATATATTTGTATCAGGGGAGAGTTGCTGCCGGTTTTTCTACTGGTTTGCAACCCGCGCATGTACACTGTTCAATGTAAATTGTTCTGTGCACATGCACAGAACAATTTACAGTGAACTGCGCATGCACAGCCACTAAAATCCAGAATGGCGGCAGCCCAGCGGCAGCGAGGGAACCAGTTTGGGGTCATGGCAGGCCTGGATTGCTGCAGGTTCTGTGACCCAGGCCGAACCGGGCCAAACTGGCAGCAACCCACCTCTGATTTGTATGTAATTATATATATCTAACCTAAATTAAGCTCATTATTGCCTTTAGAGAAGTATAATTTCTTAGTCTACTTGCAATGTATGTTACTGCACCATCCTATTCTTATTAAACATTCCCAGCTTTTAGTAAATAGTATTGGTCCTTGCAGGAAACACTTAATGTATTTTTCTTATGTATGTCTGCCATCTGCTGGACAGTTCAGTTTTACACACTGGTGTAAATTGATTGGAAAGATAGGCATTATAAATACTTTACAATACTACAAGCATCTTAGTTGGCAACAACCATTTGCTAACCCAGATTCTGTGTGTTTTGAATATTGACTTCAAATGCCATAATTTTGGTTTTGACCCCAAGACCAGCTGATTAAGCTTCTTTTGGTTGGACTTCATTGGCTACTCTTGCACAACTAGTTCAGCGGTGGGATTCAAAGTTTTTTACTACCGGTTCTGTAGGCGTGGCTTGGTGGGCGTGGTGTGGCTTGATGGGCATGACTTGGTGGCTGTGGCAGGGGAAGGATATTGTAAAATATCCATTCCCCCCACCACTTCAGGGGAAGGTTACTACAAAATCCCCATTCCCTCTGGATCAGCTGGGTCTCGGGAGGTAGAGAATAGATGGGGCGGGGCAAGTCAGAGGTGGCATTTACCGGTTCTCCAGAACTGGTCAGAACCTGCTGAATACCACCTCTGAACTAGTTGCTTTGGAATTCTTTGATTTTGGGACTTATTTCCTATTTGTGTGTGCATTATTGTCATGCCTTCCCTGTTATACTCTGTTGCTGAAATATTGCTCAGGGAAGAAATTGTCATGGCAACAAGATTGATGTTCACCTTAATGACATAAAGATAATAATATCTGGAACCTTTAAACTGACGTAAGACTCAACGAGGGCTCCGTGTTTTTTCTAACATTGTTCCTCCTGATTTCAGGAGATAACAACAGACAGTGGAATAAGATAAACATGCCATTGACTCCTAGAGATCTTCCAATACATAACATATTAGACTCCATCTCTCACTAGGCTTAAATCTAGGAAACTAATTTGGAATAACATATCACAGTTTTATGATTTACATGAAGAATGGCAATTAAGATTATTAATCACAACCAAACAGTTCATACAGATCCAACAAAACCTTTTCAAGGAATGCAGTTCTCCTAAAAAATATGGGGCCACCTGAGTAGAATTAGGACAGGCCGTTCCAGAACTAAGGCAAAGCTTTTTAAGTGGGGAATGGTCAAGAGCCCTCAATATAACTGTGGTGCACAGGAACAAAATATAGCATGTATATTTCAAGAATGTCTCCTCAGAAAGGCACCTGGGATGATTTCACTGCAACCACACCAGAAGCAGTTAGATGGTTACAGTGGTGGGTTTCAAATTTTTTTAGAACCTCTTCTGTAGATGTGGCCTTCTTTGTGGGAGTGGCTTACAGGCCATGTGACTGGGTGGGAATGGCTTGCCGGCCATGTGACTGGGTGGGTGTGACCAACTTGTAAAATGTGGTAAAACTCACTTAACAACGCTCTTGCTTAGCAACCAAAATGTTGGCTCAGAAACTCTGGCATTTGCAGCACGCAAGTCTTAAAGCTCTCAAGTTACAAGACCCTTGCACCCCTAACCTTTTAGGGAAAAAACCCCCAGGGGTGTTCAAACTTGACAGCTTTAAGACTTGTGGACTTCAACTCCCAGAATTCCTTCTCTCGCTCTTCATCTTGATGATGGGCGGACGGGCGGGGCGAGGGAGCTGGAACCAGTGGCGTAGCGTGGGTTGTCAGCACCCGGGGCAAGGCAAGTAATTTGCGCCCCCTAACCCGTGGATTTTAGCACTCGAGTCTCTTCCACTAGATTAGTTAAAAAACCCTTACCCCCTAAGCACATGTATTGTTTGTTATGAAAATACTGATGTAATTAAAGTAAAATGCATCTAAATACAAGTTTATTTTCAAACACTTTATTGAGTGCGAACATGCATTACACATTCTCCACATTTTCAGCAGGTCTATGAATACAAATCTACAAATGTAGTAACCTAGCATGGGCCATGCTATTATATGTTGCCTCACAACCATCGTAAACGACAAAAAATATCAAGAACAAAAACTAAACATCAAAATGGAACCATACCCTGGAGATGATCCAAGACTGGGCTAGTGGAGCCAACTTCCTCAATCCTGTACTTCTAATTGTAATTCTTTAATAGAAGTGCAAGATATCAATCTGTATATACAGATTAATTTAAATTCGCCTGCTTTTAATTAGCGCAAATTTTTCAACAACGGAATTGAAATCTACATTAAAGTCTCTCTCAATGGACAGTATTGCTAGATTACTCAGTCTTTCTTGGCTCATTGTAGATCTCTGATATGTTTTGATTAGTTTAAGTTTTGAGAAACTTCTTTCACAACTCGCTGTAGAAACAGTGATAGTAAGAAAGATTCTTAATGTGACAACAAAGTTAGTTAAACTTTCTTGCAGCTTCCACTTATACACCCAGCGAAGCAAATCTAAAGCTGACCGCTGCTAGAAGGATAACTGGCTTCTAAAAGCCAACATTGTGGAATGAACTAACATGTCTCTGTCCATATCTAAACTGTGGCATATTTAAATATAATCCTATATTTTAAATATAGTTATGAGTGAACAGGATTTTTAAGTGTTTAATTGGTAGCCAATATGTAAATTAGAATTTACTTTCAAATAATAATCAAAGAATATATAATACTGAGAAGGTGACATAGACAAAGAAAATTGCATGACCATAACAGGATGAAAAAAAAGGAATAGAATGGCCATCTTTGCATATTGAGACTAATCTTGGGGCCCAACGTAACTTTTTATCAAGCAGACATCTTTCTTAAATTGGTTTTTAATGCCTTGGGACCTATAGATGGATATAGGTTATGCACATCTGACAAATTATGCTTTATTTATTTTTATGTACCATTGTGGGATTCACTTTTTCAAGCATGGGTAATAAAATGCTTCAAATAAGTACAAAACCTGATATATTTATTACCATTGTATGTAGAAAGCAAGGAACTAACTAGATACCAAAGTGAAAATGCATATAAACAATCTGAAATGTAGTAATTGTTCTTTATAATCATCAATTGAAAATGCTGGTATTTTGGTGTGCAGGGAAGATCAAAAGAAGCAATTCCTATTCCACTGCCCTTTATTCCTCTCAGAATGGAATACCAAAGGAGGAGCAGCCTTCAGTCATATGGGCATGTGCAAATTTTCTACCTGTTGACACACCTCTCTTTGTAAGATGCTTGCTGGAAAGTCAGGCTCCAGAGGAAGTGTGTAGGAAATAAGAGGAAACAGCTTTGAAGAATAACTCTATTCTTCTGTTTGTTTCCCTGCTTTCTACACAATACTGAGGAAAGGACAAGGCTCATCTAGCCTAGCTCCTATTCATATGGAGAAAAGGAAATGGAACAACATTGAAAATCTGGTGCCTCCTTCCTACCATGCTACTCCATCACAGAAAGTACATGATCAACTATTTTGGCCCAACACATTTCTGCCGTCTTCTGTTCCTTAAGGTGGGGCAGTCAGAAGTGGAGAATGGTTCGAAATCGGCTGTTTTTATTTATTCCTGGCTGGTCCCATCTTAGCACAACCAGGGGCGGGATTCAATTGTACCCGTCAGGCACCCTTTCGCTGTCTTTTTTGGCTTAACCTTCCAACCTGCGCCTCAAGTTCTTCGCCTCGATTGGTTCAGCTCTCCGGTTCTCTGGAAGGCCTGCACACGTATATTGTACACACTCTCTCTCTCTCTCTCTCTCTCACACACACACACACACACACACACACGTTAAATACATACCTCACTGCCCTCCCTTCCCCGCTGGAGTGTTTGGGCACGGAAAGTGTGTCCGCAAGAGAAAGCTAGGGCGAGCCCCCTTCGTTTACAACCCGAGTCGCGGGAGCCCGAGTTTTTTTGCGCGTAAGTGTGTGCTGGAAGGAGAGATAGACAGAAAGAGAAGGAAAGAAAAAGGGAGAGCGCGGCCGGGAAAACCGGGGGGGGGGGGAGAGAGAGAGAGAGAGAGAGAGAGAGAGAGAGAGAGAGAGAGAGAGACTCTCAGCGAGCAACTCCTGACAGAGTCTAGCCCGACAGCGCGCCTGAGACTCTTCAACTGGGAGAGCGTGAAAATGCGAAAGCAGTAACAGCCCTTCTCGGCTGCACCAGCTGCTTCTCTTCGCCAGCTGCAAGTACCCGACTATCGCCGGGAGAGAAAAGGCGGGGAGGGGATTCTGGAGGGGCCACATTCCCTGAATCCAGTTTCACTCTTTCTCTCTCCCTTCCCCAACCCCAACCTCCTCTCTCTCCCCCTCCTCCCCTCCCCGCCTCGCTCTCCCCTCCTTTCTTTCTTCCTCTCGCTTCCCCTCTCTCCTTTCCTCCGCGCCCCCCCAGATGTTGCGCCCGGTGCGGCCGGCCCCCCCTGCACCCCCCACGCTACGCCACTGGCTGGAACCGGTTCTAAATGCCACTGTAGATTTGTGGAACCTCTTCTATAGAAGAGGTTAGAACTGGCAGGAACCCACCCCATGATGGCTAGCTTCAGTGGTGGATTGCGGATCCCGTTCCAACTGGTATTGTTAGAACGGGCCTGGCGTCACCCAGACGTGCATGCTTTGTAGCTGCAAACAACGCTTCCGCAAGCCTTGGCGACGCACCAGGTGCTCGGCAGAGCATTGCACAGGCGCTGTACACACCATGCACATGCATGGAAGCACCAAAAGCTTTAAAACACGGTAAGGAACTCGTGGGGTCGGTGGCCTCTCCGGAGCACTCTCCAGAACGGTACCCAGTGCTCCGGGCAGGCTCCGGTATGCCCATACCGGGGCATACCACTTGCAACCCACCACTGGTTAGCTTCCTTAGATATTGAATTATAACATCTAACCATTGTAATTCTATGGTTCCATATAATGGCAATTTTACTATGATTTTTACTTTAATTTAATATATTATGTCATTTATTCTCTCTCTCTCTCTCTCTCTCTCTCTCTCTCTCTCTCACACACACACACACATTGATGCTTTATTTGAACTAAATTTGTATATAAATGATTGCATAACCTCTGCAAATGGCTTACACTAAATAAAAATAAACAAAATGCCCTCCCTAAGGGAATGTGGGGCTCACGAGGTTAGAATGCTGGACTGACAATTGACAGGCTTGCATTTGAGACCTGTTGCTGCCATGGGGCGGGATCAGATCCCATCACATGCTCTAGCTCCCACCAATCTAGCAGTTGGATAACAGCTAACTGCGATTAATTAGATTAATGGATACCACTTTGGTGGGAAACTTCACAGGGACACGAAAGGCGTCCCCAACTGGGCATCTCCTGGCAATGGTTATGTCACTGGCAAATCCTTTCACCAAAAAAAATGCCCTCCTTACTACTTGGGCACTTGTATCACAATACCAACAGTAAAACGTGCAACTACCTCTTGCGCGTGTTTGTGAGTGTTGGGCAGTTTGCTTTCTGTTTTTCTGTTTCTTGGTATTTGTCAGTCTGTTTTTACATTTATCTTAAGAACTTACTGGATTCCATTCTGAATTTCTCAATTTTTTTTTTAATCAATGAGATTTCAAGGCAATTCCTTATATTCTCTTGAAAATGTGGGTGTATACTCAAGATCATATGGCGATTGGACAGGAAATAAAATGTATCAATCTCTTGTTCTTTTGCATCGCTAGTTGGGGTCATAAATCTGGATAATTATCATATTATAGAATTGTCCACAAAATGAGAGAAGGTAGCCCGAGTTCTGTAGAAATCATTTTAAAATGGAAAGAACCAGGTTATACAATTTTTATGTTCTATCACCCTTGGATGCATTATAGGTTTTCCACTGCCTCTTGTCAACATAGTGTTTCATATCGCTTTAATTTCTTGCAGATTTTATTAATTTGGTGGCTGGGAGTGTCGTTGTGCTTGCTCCATTTTAACTCTTCAGCTCTCCATGGAACACTGCTAGGTGTTACCGGTCACAGTGATGAAAATGGGTTTGATTGTCAGCATTTTGCTATACAACTAGTTAGGGATGCAGTTTGTTCCTTTTCAACCACTTCCTTCTCCTTCACCCCTCATGACTGCACTAATTTTGGATGTAGGCTTAATGCTTTTTTCGAAACCTCTCTTCAGAAATTCAAAAATCACGGATGCACGCTTCTCCCTGCAGTGCAACAGTTGTTTAAACAAGCCCTTCCCAAGCACCTTATCTAAGAATAGTAAGAAGAGACGGTAAGAAAAGAAACTAAACTACAGCTCCCAGAATCCTTTAAAGGAACCCTATCCATTTGTGGGAAACCGCCCGGCCTGCATTCTGGGAAACACAGTTTTTGGTCCGTTTATTTCGGCAACTCCCGCGCGATTTCATTCGAAGCATCTCGGCCAACCAGAAACGGGATACTGCAGCTCGGAAGGGGGCAGGGTATTAGTGATCCGATCACGTGACGCAGGATCAGCGGGCTGAAGAGAAGCTGGGACGCACTGCGCGGAAGATCATCATCGTTTCCCGGGAACACGTTACTAAGTAACGGTGTGTATCCGTCCGCCGACTTTCTTTTATCTAAAAGGGCCAAGATGGCGTCCGGGACAGCCGTTGGTGGTGGGGTGTGAGAGGATTCCTCAAGCGGGTCTCTCGGTAGATCACGGTACGAAGAAGCGCGAGCTTACTCACTTGGACTCAATGAGTGGGAGGGGCAAAAGGGGGACACGCGCTATATCGCCCAAGAAATATATGTGTGTGCGTGTTTGTGTGTTATATTCCCAAGGAATCCGGCGTAGGTGAACCTTGGAGTGGGGAGCAGTTGCGCGAGAGCGGGGTGTGTGTGATAAATCTCTGTGGCCTCGGGGTGCTCGCGCTCTTCGACTCCTTCCGTGGAAGGACGGGGAGGGGGCGTGCCCTTCCCCCCGCCTCCTCCCTTGCCTAGCGCGCGCTCTAGTCAGGCTCCTCCCCTCTACCTTGAGTGGGTGGAAGAAAGGTAGTGGTTCCTTGTTGCTAGGGAGACGGCGCGCTCGCTTCCCTAGTCAGCAATCTGGCGCCGAGCCATCTGCCCCGGTCCCTCTTCCTTCCCCTCGCGACTTCGACATTGCCGCCTATTTGAGAGAAAAAGCGGGCCCTGGGACTCCGCCCCGTAACCGTCTTTTTACCCTCTGCTCCTCTTCGTTCCCTTCAGCGGGAGTAGCGTAGCACCTTGGCTGCCAGGAAAGAGGAAGTCGCGGCTGGGGAGCTTTTAAAAGATACGTTGAAGCGCTTCGGGTACGGCTGGTTTCCAGGATCGGGACAGCTGCGTCCCAAATAGGTAGGCAAGATTACCTGCCTCCATCCCGTCCTGAGAATGGTTTGCCTTCGTAGGAAACGACTAGTAGTATAAGGATGGGTTAAATCCTGTCGGATTCATTACTATTTGTATTTGTAATGGATCTGGAAAGTTTGATTTTCTGATCTTTCTGTAATAAATTTGTCGTGGTCACCTGATTCCCCCCCCCCTTTCACTCGATAGCAATAAGACTGGTATACTGGTATATACACAAAATATGTTTTATGCAACAAGGCAGCCGTCTTAGCAGGAGATGAGTGCCAGCAATGTCTGGAAGGCTGTTGGGCTGTTGAAAGGTAGCTCATAAAATTCAGTCTCCCGGTACTAGATAGCTCTCTTAAAATGTAATTGAAGTTCAGAAGAATAACAGAAGGGCATATAGGCAAAATCAACTTTAACTTGATCACAAACCCAACGTGGGGGAGAAGGGGGGGATAATGATTAATTTGGCAGGCATTAAACGGGGCCATTGTGAAAGCCTATTTTTTATAATTCCTACAAAAGCAATATAAGAACTAGGTTTCTATCTCTTTGGATGCTTTGTGTCTTAAATTTACTGCTTTTTAACATTTGGGCATTTCCGTATCCACTAAAACTATGAATTCATGTGCAAAATCTGTTTGAGTTTTCACGGCCAGCTGACTTCTTATCCATCAAATTTTTGTTGTTGATCATATATAAAAAGGCAGAGTTATTCTTTTCATTTTTAGTTTACATAGTTTCCTAGTCCCTGGTAATTGAACCATGATTCGCTGAATTAATCCAATTTTCTGCGTATGCAGAAAACAGTGAACCATGAACCACATTGCAGGGGTTTATAGAAACTCTGGTTACGTATTTTGTGCCTTAGTATATTTTGCAAATTCAGCCTGAAATGTTATGTTGGGCCATACAATATAATATAATTGCATATATATAAGGGTTTCTTTTATTCTAACAGAGAACGCTAATACAGTGGCTATAGTTACCAGAAACTGGCAACTCAATCTCAGAAATTCCCAATTGTAGTGACCATTTGATTCCTAAAAATAAGAAATGGAATCATGGCATAGTATCTTGTGTGTGCAAGAGTTTTATGTATTTTTAATCAAGCACAGACCAAGTGCTTCTGAGTCAAATCTGAGGCTGTTTATATTTGCTATTGTCTTTTGTACTGAGCTATTTTCAGTATACATTTGGCAGCTCTTTGTATTAGTAACTCCATGTTGATCTTGTTGCTTGGATCTATAGAAACACTAAATACAGTAGAAATTTTCAAAAGGTTAATGAACACTAAGGTGTTCTGATTGAACAATAAAATTTTAAAAAACCATAAAATTAAAAAAAGGCTCTTGTTTTCGGGGCAAGAACTATAAATTGGATTGATAGGTAGTTATGTATAAAACATCTGAGCATGTCAAATTATCCCTGACAATTGAACATGTTTTTCTTTTCTCAGATTATATAGTTGGTGATGGGATCAGAGCCTAGTATTTGTTTCCATTATTATTATAGGATATAAATACATGGAAAATGATTTCTTATGTGAGGGGCATTTTGCGGTCTTAAATTTGCTTCCCAAATCTGAGTGAATATTGTTCTACCAAAGATGAACATACGCACATTGAGCATAGTACAGGCACTATTAAATATTCCAGCAACAACATTCAATGCAAAGCTCTTACTTTACTTACTTTACTTTACTTTATTTCAGGAAGAAGATCAATACCCAAAACATAATCATTTAAAAAAAAACCAAAATTGAACACTAAGTTACTTAGGACTTATGAATAAATCGCATTGTACATACTGTTTCAAAATCATGGTGCTGTCATGTAGCAAAGAAACAAACAGAAATTTGGAAGCTATTTGTTATATTATCTTTAAATTTGTAACAGTTGAATATTCTCTATGCATTCCAGTGGGAACAGGAGGTTTCTTGTTCTGTTTAATAAAAATGATGGGTCTCTGCACACATTAGTAGAGGTAGTCCTTGACTTACAACAGTTCATTTAGTGACCGTTCAAAGTTACAATGGCACTGAAAAAAGTGACATGACTATTATTGATGTTTGTGACCTTTGTAACATTCCTATGAACATGTGATCAAAATTAGGATGATTGGCAACTGACTCGTATTTATGACCATTGCTGTGTCCCAAGGTCATGTGATCACCTTTTGACAAGCAAAATCAATGGGGAAGCCAGATTCACTTAACAATTGTGTTACTAACTTATCTTAGCAATGATTCTTCTTAACTGTGACAAGAAATGTCGTAAAATGGGGCAAAACTCACTTAACAAATGTCTCAATTGTATTTGTAAGTTCAGGACTACCTATATTAACTTTGTTCCACCTTTTACTAGTTATGGTACTAGTATTGAAGAGAAGCAAATCTTTCATGACGAGTTGTTTGAAAATTGCAGTTAGAAAAATGAGTGAAAAGGGATTAGCTCTAAAACTAAATAAAGCTCATGTGGATAAATGCACGTATGGAATCTTGTTAGCAAGTCATAGAATGTATACAGCAACATTTAGTAAAATTGATTGTATACATTTTTACAGTATCATTGGTACAAGGAATGCTTTTGTTATTCCGGAATAAACCATAAACCATATTTATAATCAGTGTAGATTGCAATCCTACATAATTTACTTAGAATAAATGCATTTTAACTCAGTAGACTTTACTGCATTTACATGATTTAGTACTGTAGATATCTCTTAAGTGATTAAGCTTCGTCTTAAACATATTATCTTTGAATAAAATTTAAAATATTGGAAGGGTAGTGCTGTATAGGTATGTTTTACTGTATAATCTCATCTAAGTAAATTGAGCTTAGTCCTGGAAATTTCTTTGAGTTAAAATGTTATAGAAGAATTGTGTCAAAGATTTGATTTAGAAACAATATATGCTTTAAAAATAATTAAAATAAAAACTATAAGGGGCTTTTAAATATACTATTGTTAAATAAATTCATTAATTGATGCAGATCTTCAATGTTATAAGAACCTACCAATTCAAATATGATAGAAATCATTTCCCATTATAATTGTGACTGATCTTGTTCATTATATTCTCATTACATTTGAATTGATGCAATATCTTAATTATGTATAAATTAAAAGATGGCATGCTAAAATGTATTTCTATCTTGCAGCTATTTATTTTTTCAATAGCTGATCATCACAACAATGGCTACAGGAGGAAGTCCTTTTGAAGAAGGAATAGATGACCATGACTTACCAAGCTGGAGCCATGAAAGCCTTGATGATCGATTGAACAATACGGTATTGCTACAGTTTCTTATGAAACTGTTCATATGAAATGGGGGCTATGCATTAAGGTTCTTCTAAACTTCTTGAAATGAATTATGTAAACTTACAAAATTTAATAATTGAAGACATAAAGTACTGTTAGAAAAAAAGGAACAATATAAAAATGTTGAAAGTGTAAGCTTGAAATCAGTTTTACAGAATTGAGAAAACATGTAGATTGTAACATACCTTCAACAGGAAGTAAATTTTAATTTAAATGCTTCTGGTAAAAAAAAATTCTCTTTCCCATTTTAAACTTCAGTATATTTAATTTTAAACCTTTCCATTGTGATTTTGTGCTCTGTGTATTTTATTTTAGAGTTGGGGAAGTCAGCCAAAGAGGCCAAATAGATCTTCAGAAAAAAACCAAAAAAAAGTTTCTGCTGAAAGTGAAACAAGATTTACGAATGATATTTCTCCAGAATCTACCCCAGAAGTTGGACGAAGGAAATCAAAGACTCCGCATACTTTCCCTCGTACTAGATATATAACCCAAATGTCTGTTCCAGAACAGACGGAACTGGAAAAGCTTAAACAGAGAATAAATTTCAGTGATTTAGACCAGGTTTGTGTTCTATCTTTACTAAACAAAACTACATATACATAGTTGAATATTAAAGGAAAAAATGGAGTTAAATAATCTTATTCATTACACAGTATAGTTTAATGTTGAGGTGAGTTGAGAAAAATTGTAAATAGAATTCTGTACTGAGGGAAATATAATATACACAAGCAATATACATGAGATGATTCACTTCAAGACAAATGTATGCCACCTATTTTTATATTGCAAGTTTTGTTGATTAGGCATAATTGGAGTTGTGCTATTTGTAAGAAAGGACAAATTGACTGGATTTCTCTGTGATATCACATCACTATTTCAATGTGGAAATGTAAGAGAAGGAATTTTGTCAGGAGTCACATTAAATATTTTTCCTGATGTTGCTGGCTTTAATACAGCTGCTCATATTGTGGTAAAGAAAATATGAATTGCCTTCAAGTGATTTAATATATTCATCATTCTACTTGTTACAATGCAGAGTATCCCAATTATTTTTCTTGTTTTAAAGAATTTTATTGGTTTTTAAAATTCATGGGAAAAGGCTAGGTAGATATACCAAAAAATTTTTTGGCAGCTCCAACGTGCTAGAGGTAGGAATCTCTCCAATTCTCACAACTTTTACAGAAAGAAAAAAAAAGATAAAAGATAAGCAGAAACAGCATCTTATTATACATTGTATCAATTGTGTTCAATCATCTCTTTTGCTTTCTAATATATCAACAATTACAATGATATTCCAGATATATTTATTTTTGTGACCTGAGTCTTTCCATTATTGTTCCCTCCCCCCTGTCCCCAGGCGGAGCCGCAGCCTCTCCCTCCTTCATGTCTTGTGTATTGTCGCCTTTTTCACTACTTCTTATATTCCCGTCCTCTAGGAGGGCACTATGTTTTTTAATGAAGGCCTCTGCCTCCACAACTGTGTTAATTCTAATTCTGTTTCCTTCCCAGAAGATGAACATTCCTTCTGGCAATAACCATCTAAACCAAATTTCTTTATTATATAATTTCTTTGATAAGGAGGAATACTTCCTCCTCTTATCTCTTATTTTTTTTCAGAATTTGCTTAAGAATGGCAATTTCTTTATCTTTATATTTTAGTTGTCCCCCCCTTTGAGCCCCTAGAATCTCATCCCTCGTGGTCTTCCTAAAAAATTTAACATGTACTTCCCTTGGAACATTATGTGTTCTGGCATATGCTGAATTAATCCTATAAACCAGATCCATATCCCACCACAACTGTTCTTTATCTCTTTTAATATATTCTGCTAAAATTGTACTCATAATAGCCTTAAGATCTTTATCTTCTGTCTCCGGTAGGTTCTGGAATCTGAGAAAGAAGGACATTTTTTCAAGTTCTATCTTTGCCATAAAATTTTCCAATTCTATATTCCCCTTCTGGACTGCCTTAACCTCCTCCCCCAGCCCAACCATGCCCTCTTCCAGCACACCAATTCTCTGTTTATTTTCTGTTATTTGTTGCTGCACACTTTTAAGCTCTTCTCTAAAATCTGCTACCTCCTTTTTCAACTCACTTTGTCCCTGCATAAGAGCCTGGAACATTTGAGTAACAGATAAATCTTTTGAACTTTCTCCAGTCCTTTCTTGTGAAAATGATGAAATTTTTATCTGTTGAATTGTTGGACTGGATGTAGAAGAAGTCGGTGCCAAGGCTGCTTTGCCTGTAGGTGGTTTTCTGGGCCCCATTGTCTAAGTTCAGAAAGAGTACAAATCTTTTGCAAAAGAAATGGTGTCTGTGAAGCGCGCAGCTGAGCGAGTCCAAGAAGACAGGCAAATCCAAAAGTGAAAATTAACCCTCTGTCACAGTTCCAAGCCAAGAAGTCATTCAAAAAAAAAAAGAAAAGAAAAGAAAGAAATCAAATAATCCAAATCCAGAAAGACCACGTAACAGGAGAGGCTCCAAGAGTCCTTCAGGGGGGATAATATAAAGCCAGACTTTCTTCAAAGGTAGTTTCAAAAGGCAGACTTCATTTATAAGTGCGAAGAAGAAGATGGAAGTAGGCTATCTTAGCTCCCCCTTGAAATCAGGAGCAAAACATCAAAAACTTCCATAAAGCTTTCAAAACAACTCAGCAATCAGCTCTTGCAGTTATGATATAAATCTTTTCACATAGTTAGTTCAAGTGGCTAATTCAACTTTTTGCTCTCTCTCTCCATTTCGAGATTGAGAGATAGTCCAAATGCCGCTTTGCCTAAGAGGGGTAAAAGAAAAAAGCAACCCCTCTCCAATCTTTCAACTTCAAACAGATTGAATCCACAATTTACAAAAAAGCCGCTGCTCATCAATTAAAAGCAGTTAAGGAGATGGGGCGAACTTCTCACCTCCAGCACTTCAGCTGTTGCATGTAGTTAACTCTTTCCTTCCGGAATCCATTCAGCGAAGGTGCTGCTATGCACCCCCTACGCTCCCCGGCTCCTGAGGCGAAACTGGAAACCCCCCCCATGGCTGCCGCCATCTGGGGGGTTCCAGCAAGCTGCCCTACGGCAGGTGGTCCCTCCAAGACCGCCTGTGCTCCTAAAAGGAGCCCACCAGAGAAGCGAACAACGGACCAATGTCCGTCGCCTTCGGAAACCGGAAGCGATCTCCCCAATTATTTTTCTTATGAGAAGAATTTTTGTTGTTTCAAAATGTAAGGCTGTTAAATAAAATTGAAACTAAGTTAAAAATATGTCAGTAAACATGTCCATGAAGTTTTTTTTAGAACAATGTGGAAATGGCTTGACAGTTTTTGAGGGTTGTTGGGGTTTTTTGAATTGTCAGTTAAGTCTACAGATCTAGGACTTCCTGGTGGCGTCCCATTCAAATATTAAACAGATACAGTCCTGTTTGTTTGGGATCCAAAATCATGTGGATGATATCTAGCTGATATTGTTATAGTTATCCTTGAATCATACCACCTTTAACTTTTGAAGGTTTAATCTTGGGCATAATTATTATGTTTCATTAAGGTTTTTTGATGTCGAAGGATCAAAGAAAGAAATGTAAAAGTTAGCAACTGCCAGAATGTGCTTTGCTTTTTGGTGCTTTGTTTTCATCTGAGAATGCTAGCGTCTGTCCAAATACTTGCTGTGAATTCTTTTTGGGAAGAATAGTTAAAGAATCGGTTACCTAGTTTTGGTAGCTCTGAGTAACAATAATATACATTTTTCAGATTAAACTTATTGTCACTATAATCATAACTTTTTTACTTCTACAAATAAAAAATACTGTTAATGTTTCTGCTTGATACTTAACTATTTAAGTACTGTGTAATATCAATGTATTCTAAACTGACTTTTGTTTTGTATTCCTTCACAGACTAAATTCTTGTTAGGAGTTTTGTTTTCACAGTGCTTCATTACAAAACCAACAGTTAATGAACCTCTCAGTGTTGCCTTCTGTCACCCTTTCTTTTGATAGTTAAGTTAGTGAGAGAGAAATAAAAATTAGAGTGATGATAGAAACAAAGATGATGGGGAAAAAGGATGGATGGTTGCACACTACATTTTAAAGTGAATTTCTGTAATATATAGTATTAGTGTTACAGACTGTGTTGATTCCGAACACATGATATATAAAATAATACTTTCTTATTCAGAGCATGGGTAACATGATTATTGGAAATATGAATAATTTGTTTATGTTTCACTCTCACATAGAGAAGTATTGGAAGTGATTCTCAGGGCAGAGCAACAGCTGCTAACAACAAACGCCAACTTAATGAAAACAGAAAACCATTCAACTTCCTATCACTACAGATTAATACTAACAAGGGCAAAGATGCTGCAATGAGTTCTCAAGTACAAGAAACTGGTGCATCTTCAAAATATAAAGACTTATTTACTGCTGCTTTGAATACAGATTTGTTGCAGAATTGTCCAGTCTCAATTGAAGAAGATGGTAGAGGTGAACCTGCATTGGACAGTAGCCAGGTGCAGTTTGAACTTCATAGCAGAGTTAGCCTGTAATACTGCAATCTAATCCTTGTGACACTTGTCTTCCCCACCTGGGAGCTGGGACCAGCTTCATCTTAAAGAGTAATGCTTTTGTGCATTTTTGCTAGTGTTTTCTACACAATTTTAATTTTGAAAATGATTCAATTTTAAAGTGATAGTAAGAGCCACATGTGATTTTCTAACTGCTTTAAAAATGCATTAAAAAACCTTATATAACCTCATTTTGTAATAAGCCCTGATGGATAGTTCATTCGTTATTCCTGGAGTTCTCAAACTTTATCACTGCCCCCTAAAATGATAAAATGATTTGTGTAATTCTCCCCCCTCACACAGACAATAAAATTACTGGATTGTGGTTTTTTGTTTGTTTTGTTTTTTGAGATTAGGGTTTGGCAAGAAATAAACATTACTTAATGTTAATTTTTGGATCAAAACAAAGAGAACTTTTGACATGACTTGCTTCTAGGTATCGTTATAGTTTTCTTGACTTATGCTCTCAGTGGGTAGTAGTTTTGCACAAATAACATACCAAGACTTTTATTGGAATAACAAAAACTTGTGAAATTAAAATATTTTTATATTTTATTGCGCTTTCATAATTTAGTCTTAGTTTTATTATAATTACCGGTACTAGCAGATTGGTAGACTTTTTCTTACATCAAATCTTTCTAATTTTGAATGCTCAGAGGTTTAAACTAACAAAAGTTCTGGGGTTCACCATTGTAGTAACTTCAGCAGATATTCCAGAAATGAAACTTTTGCCCACTATAATGCCTAAAAGCTCAATCCATAAAATAGCTTACATTTTAAAGCAAATTAGAAAACTTTATAGACATTTTGGATGTAGTGATTAATTTTAAAAGATTTTGTAAAACTAGATACATGAAGAAAAACCTTAAATTCAAAATATTTTATAAGAACATAGAACAGACCTAAGAGGATGGTATAGATTTGAATTGTAAATAGTATTGCGCAGAAATCTAATCTAAACATCCATTCCTGCAAAAAATGTAAAACGAGATCCTCTTGTAAGTGGTTCATAATTCCTTTGAGGGTTTTAAACTCCTGTTTAAGAACTTCTGTAAATAGTTACATGTGCAGTCCATATGTGTAATTTATAAGTAATCATAAATCCATGCAAATAATTCCATGGCCTTGCTAATTAGCTTTGTATATTGTTATGATAGTTTGTCCCATATTAAGAGATGACAGATCTTGAAATGAATTTGTTTTATGATAGTGCTTTGGATCCAATACATCAAGTCAACCCAATTGATTATTACTTTTGTGACTTTTTCAGATTGTGAGCAGATTAGTTCAAATTCGTGACTTCATTGCAAAAGCTTGTTCCATGAAAGAAGACCTTGTTGAGAAAAATGAGAGATCTGCTAATATTGAACGCTTATCAGAGCTCATAGATCATCTTAAAGAACAAGAGAAATCTTACCTGAAATTTTTGCAGAAAATGCTAGTAAGTTTGAAAGACAATTGAAATTCACTGAGAAAATACATAAAATCAAATGGGGATGAGTTTGCTATATAGCACTATCTCCATAACATTCATTTTATTATTTCATTTATTAGTTTTTTATTTATACCACAAAAATATTTCAGGCTAGAGAAAATGAGGAGGATGGTCGGACTATAGATTCAGCTGTGGGATCTGGTTCTGTAGCTGAGAGCACATCACTAAACTTAGATGTGCAGTCTGAAGTTTCAGATACAACGGTAAGCTACTTTTTAGTAATTAAGGTGCTACAAGTGAAGACAATTTTTGAGATAATTAGAATTTATTTAAAATACCTATTTTTCATTATTTATAATGCTAAATATTATAAAACCTGTAATAAAACACATTATTACTGAATTTTATTACATTAGGAGGAACTGTCCTACCTCACTTTTTCAAAAAATAATACACTGGTAGGTTTATAATCAGCTTTGTGGGATCCTGAGAAATTACTTTCTATTTGATAGTTGATTGCAGCCAGCCCTCTATCAGAAAAATTCTGAGTTGAGCTAGGCTAACTAAAATATTCATTTAGGACATGCCTTTTTACTCAGAAGCAACAGTTCTTCCTTATAAATGATGAGAAAGATACTGGCTCATGTTAGCTTTGAAAAACTTGTCAAAAGGTTTGTTAAAAAAAATGGGAGTAGTACTGTAGGAACAAAGCTAAGTGTGTAATAATATTGAAAGTTTAAAAAGTGATCAGTATTAATGTTTTTAAAAAGGTAGACATTTGAGCTTGATGAATTTAACAAAGCACTAATGTATTATTCTGTTCCATAAAGGATAATCCTCTGCAGCACATATGAGAATTTTACTTATGCATGTGAGATTATAATGGTGTGTAACACATTTTAAACTCAAAGCAAAACAAAGCCTCACTGGAAATATTTTGGGGCCATTCTGAACTTACCAAAATGTTTGAAATGTTTTTCAACCTCAAAATACCTTTTGGTAATATCAAAAGATGTCTGATGAATTTGGAGCGACTCCTTTTAATGCATAATAGCTGCTGTGTGCTTGATATGGGTTGTCTCAAATTGAATTCTGAATTTGAGAACCTTTGACCATTAATAATGTATGTTATAGGCTTAATATTATATTGTGGATATCAAGGCTTGACCTATGTCCTGTTGAAATAATTACTGAATTTATACTGGTCATAATCCATAGAAATGTATGTATGACATCCATGAGGCAACAATGTTTTTCTGATTAGAATAATTGCCTCCATACTTCTGAACTGTTTTCTTTCTTACTTTTTGAAATTTAAATGGTAAATATTTAATGGAAAAACTACCTAAAGGAGAGTGAAATTCCTGTATGTCCTCTGGATCATAGTGATTGATGTGTTGAAACAAATAAAATTGCAATGAATTAAGTACAGACATATTGTATTGACAAATCAATAGGCCATAACTTGAAAAATTATGCTTCACCTAAATATATGCTCACAGTCTTACTTACTAAATTATTTGATAAAGGAGGTATCTTTTAGTCTGAAAACTCGGCCCTGCATTGAGGACAAACTAGGGAATTCAGCTACTCAAGGACAGGTTTCAGACATGGATGTTACAGCAGCTCCAAAAGGGAAAAGAGACACAACTGCCCTGAATGGCAGGAAAATCTGGTCTAGTAGGATAAATAGCCAAGAAGCTGGATTGCTCTCAAAGGTACTACTAAATATTGCCTTGGGAATCTTTTAGTAAAAGGTCTTAATCTGTTAAGCCTTCCCTTTTTCTTTAAAATCCAATCAGTATTTATTTTGTTTCAATGATTTCTTAATTCTTTTGAGTAATGTCTGTTAGAATTAATATTTGAATTATAAATTTTATATTGTTTCCTAATTATTATTTATTCCAGGAAAATACTATTTATTTATAGAAGGTATTATTCTTTAAAAGTCAAAAAAGTTGAGGGCTCCCATATGGAATCTTCTCTATAATGTAACTAATCTTCAAGTTCATTGATTTGCATTGGCATAATTAACTACAGTATCTCTTGGACTTTTCTTTCAAAATTCTAAGTTATTTAACAGATAATTACTTTAAAAGTTACCTACTGTTTCCTAAAATGGCATTTTTTTCATGGGATTTGGATTCTGACCAGTTTTTTCAAAAATGAATAAATTCTAGCAGAGATTTCCACTTTGTGAATTGGGTCCTTCTTTAGGCAGAAATGGGGAAACTTTTTATCAATATGGTGTCTTTGTCTTCTATATGTCTACATGGGTAGTCCTTGACTTATTATCACAATTGAGAGCAAAATTTCTCTTCCTAAGTAAGATAGTTTTAAGTGAGTTTTGCCCCATTTTACTACCTTGCCAATGAATCACTGCAGTTGTTAAGTTAGTAACACGTTAAGTAAATTGACTTACATTGTCAAAAGGTCACAAAAGGTGATGTACATGACCTCAAGACACTGCAACCATTACAAATAGCAATCAGTTGCTAAGTACCTAAATTTTGGTCAGATGATCAAAATTCTGATAGTATTTTGCTTGTAAGTGTTAAAAATGGTCATAAGTTGCTTTTTTCAATGCCATTGTAACTTCAAATGGTCTCTAAATGAACTGTTTGTAAATCGAGAACTACCTGTACAGCTATTAAAAGTTTGAAAAGTTATTTGCTGCATGAATTGGATCTGTTTCTATTTTGGTCAGATTAATCCCATACTTTTCTCTTTAAAAAAAAATTCTCTTTCCCTCTTCCATCTTAAAAACTTCCATCAAGCTTCAAGATTAGACATTAGATATTAAAACATAGAGTTGTACTTTGTTTTTGGCTTGGATAATTTCAAGAAGGTATTTGAACGGAGTAGAAATTGTGTTTTGTTCTTTATTTCTGTTAGGGTTTTTTCCCAGCCTTTACCATAGTATTACATCACAGTTTTGAAAGTTTATTCTGAATAGCTTTATTTTAGTGGAAGATGTAGATTTCATTCCCTTCCTTGAAATAATAAGGTTACAGATGTTCTGTTGATTTTCTGTTATTGACTGGCTCTTAAATATCGTCCCTTAAATTATTTTCAACCCAAACCTTTAGGAAAAAAATGATCAGTGTGATAGTTATACACATGTAATGGAGAGTTACTCAGCTAAGCATAATTTTTTGCTATTTATTTGAAATAAGTGCCAACATTCTTCATTGTTATTAAAAAAAACTGACTCGTCCTTTTAGTACAATATTATGCTTAATGTAACATACAAAATTTAAAATATTTTTTAGATTTAAGATTTAATTCCTTTCTCACAGAAGTATTTTGCAAATTGTAATTGCAAAATGTAATGTAATTATTTCTGGCCCAAATAAATGATTATTATTTTTCCAGGCTAGAGATCCTCAGCAAGAAGCTACAGAAGAACTTGCAAACTTAAAGAAGCAACATGACTTACTGAAAAGGATGCTACAACAGCAGGAACAATTAAAGGCTCTGAAGGGGAGGCAAGCTGCCTTGCTTGCTCTTCATCATAAAGCAGAACAAGCTATTGCTGTCATGGATGATTCTGGTATGTTAAACTTTTATATATATATATATATATATATATATATATATATATATATATATATATATATATATATATATATATATATATATATATACACACACACATACATACATACATACATACATACATACATACATATATATATATATATATATATATATATATATATATATATATATATATTTAAAAATCTTTCTAAACAGACAGAAATGTTATGGGCCACATTACTCAGGTATTTGAAAAATATGTTCATTGAGAATTGAAATTAGAATTTAGATGAATTTTTAGCAGCATTGATAAAAAATATACCTCCATTTTTTTAAAAAAATGAAAGATGCTGATACTGCATTCAGCTTGGCTTTCAGTTCAATGCTAGAAGTATATGCATATTAAAATAACACGTCTAGTTGGGTATGCATTATATGAAAAGTAAGAAATATATAGAAAGTAAAAGATAATGAATATATTATACTATATTATGTATTATAATTTAAGCTACTAATTATATCAGAAATATGTGTGTAATTAACAACTCAATATTTCCAATCAAAAATAATATAAATATTCTTGATAATGTGATTGAATTTCTGTTTCTTAATTTTTAATTAGCTTCTACTTTGATATCTAAGTAGGACTGTTCTCTTTTTCCTCCTCCTTTTAGTTGTAACAGAAACAACAGGTAGCGTTTCTGGACTGAGTCTGACATCTGAGCTGAATGAAGAATTAAATGATTTAATTCAGCGTTTTCATAACCAGCTTCATGATTCTCAGGTAAACTTTTGTGTGAGTGTACAAATGATCTTAAGACTAGTTCGCTGATGAAAATTGGCAGTATATAACTTTACATGTTTAGCATCACAATAAAATGTATTGTGAAAACTTTTGTTAAAGGTTTCATATGTCTTTTAATTTTCCTCCCTCATTCAGTTAGCATTCTGTGTCCATTGATAATGTTCAGGTTTCATTCTTGCATTTTTTCCCCTTCCTTGTAGGAGAGACATGCTATGTCTCAGTTCAGTTAAATACTTGTTTCCTCCATTGTTTTTATAGGCAGCTTTCATTTCCATCACTCTCCATATACAATACAAACAATGGCAGAAGGATATTTTCAAATTTTTCTGACAAAGGAAGTGTCAGCGTTCCAAATATCATCCAAAATTAAATCAGAGTCCAAGGCAAAGCATTTGCTCTAAGTTCCAATTTATTAAGAGAGACATGTTGGCACATCTGTGGAAAACCTGAATCTGAAAGCTTCATGGGTTTTCCACCCAGTTGAAAGTTCATGATCTTGCCCCCACACCCACAACTCCATCACATGGTCCAATCTTCCATTGCCACACTGGCATCTCCACCCATCCACTTCAGGTCAGGTGCATAAGTGCAGAGACAAAGGATGACCTTTGGCTTCTAGAAAGGAATGTTTTATTTTGACAACAATACATTCTGCTCCTTACTATTCCCCCTCCCAATTACCCCTCTAATGAAACAGCATAGTAAAATAATAGAGAGTGTGGCAGGCCAAAGATCCTAAAAGGAATATGACTGCAGGCCTGACAGGAAGACATAGCTGTATTTTTCATAACATTGAAACTCTAAATTTGGGAGCAAAATAAAAAGTTGGAGGATAGAAATATATAAAAGTTGAAAGATAAATATATATTTCAGTTTTACAAAACGAGATATACTTTTTCCTAGTTGTACCCCAACATGGAAGGGGATTTTTGCCTGATTTTAGCTGGAATTTTAAAAATCTAGCTGACTGCAATTGATAAAAAAAGAAGTATTTGCAGTGAGAGGGAAATAATTGCAATTGTGATGGAAACAGATAGTACCCAGCCTTTGCTTCTATCTTATAAACATGATTTGTCAATATATTTCAGGTTTTTTGGAACTCCTGACAATCCACACTTAAAGAGAACTATTTGTTCAAAAGTAAATTGCATCAAATTGAGGCTTATTCTCAGGGAAGTGTGAATATTAAGTGTACTTTAACATATTTCACTGCTAAACATTCCAGTGCTTAAAATAAAATATATGTGCTTGATTTTAGATTCAATCTGTGCCTGATAACAGAAGGCAAGCAGAGAGTCTCTCTCTTGCCAGAGAAGTTTCCCAGAGCAGGAATTCTTGTATGTCTGAGCAACCTTCTGATAAAAAACCACAACTATTTAGCAAGATGGTAACATTACAGGATAAAAAGCAAAAGATGGATAAAATGCTAGGAGCACTGCATACACTTCGTGACCAGAATCTTAACAACTCATCATCATGTAAGTAGATGGCACCCTGAAGTATACATTAGAGTTTTAGAGATTAACTTTTTGGGATACCGTGATTTAATTATTGAAAATGGGAATCATGTAAATTCTGTTGCATTTTGAGATAAGATTGCTAATATTTTAGGTACCATTCTCTAAATACTGCTTTCTCAGAAATTCTTAGTTATTTTTCCTCTCATTATAAGCAAGTTGTGAAGGGACACAGTACAATAGAAATGTTGGATGCGATTCCTATCCTCAAGCATTATGAAAATAAGTATGTGGGCTTATTTATTTTACATATTTCCAAGTTCCAGCCTCTCCACAATAAAGAGAATAAATCTTTAAAGAAAGCTATGAGAATATTTGCGAGAAATAGATAAGTAAATGCTGATTTTAAGATAAGTGATTTGTGATGCAGTGTAGTCCAGATTTCCAGGAGTAAGGGAGTGCTTTCCACTAATGATTGCAATGATTTATTGTTTTAGAAGACTATATATTTAACAGGAGTTAAAACACCTTTGTTAAATAATCTTTAGCACATGCCTTAATCTTTGATCAGAAATTCATTGCTTCAAATACTCAACAGATGCATTTTTTTAACGTAAAACAGGATTAAACTGAATTCTCTTTAACATTACAGTTCTGCCAATTGCAGCATCTCCTCAAAGGAGTATTGATCAAAGGAGCACAGCTTCAATTGCTTCTGCACCTGCAGTCCCTACAATAGCTGTCAATGAAGAACCAAACAGCTTAGCATCCTCAGCTGCATATCATCTGGATTCTGTGACCTCACAGAATGACAGTGAAGAAGACAACTTAAATCCAACAGAAAAGCTTCAGTAATCCATTATTACATTATGTTGACTTATTAAGTACTGTAGTTTATTGGTTTTAAAAAAGCAGTTGGTAATGAGACTTGCGTCATAAAAATCACTAGTCATAGCTACTCTTTGTAACATATAGCTTGATTATGAACATTAAATATGCATAAACTTCTGTTTGGGTATTTGAAGCAGGTATATACGTATTTTTATTGGAAGTAATTAACAGCATACATAAATAAAATTCATGATGTTATTTAGTAATTCAATATTATACCCATTTCAGAATCTTAATTCTACCATATGACTTGGACTCTTAATGAAATCAATAAAACCAATAGAATACAAATTTATAAAAATGTTATTACAGGTATGATGAAAAGGTTGAGTTATGACAATTAGTTCTTAGTTCCAAGATAATCTTTATAGATCAGGGGTGTCACACTCTATTTCATTGAGGACCGCATCAGGGTTGTGTTTGACTTTGGGGGTGGCCAGCTTGCCATCACTCATGTGAGAGGCATCTATAGTTGTCCGACCGCTCTGCCAGCGAAAAC
Source organism: Natrix helvetica (assembly GCF_964273705.1). Taxonomy (NCBI): domain Eukaryota; kingdom Metazoa; phylum Chordata; class Lepidosauria; order Squamata; family Natricidae; genus Natrix; species Natrix helvetica. The sequence goes on from NC_138558.1 coordinate 42,465,334, forward strand.
TGTCTCCCAAGCTCTCTTTCCAGCTGCGACGGCTTCCTGCAACCCTCTGCCACTGCACCGCTGGTTCTTTGCTGTTCCCAGGGTGGCCAGATCTAAGCGCCCCATGGATCTAGCCCATGGTCCTTGAATTTGACACCCCTGTTAATAGATGATCCTAGGAACATGAAGAATGAGAAAGAATAATATACTTATTAATTTAATTACATTTATTATATTTTTTATGTCTACCCACTCCAGAAGACTGGACAGTTTACAAATCCAGGAAACTAGAAAAAATAATTAAAGCAGTTTAAATCTACATAAACAATCTAGCTAAAACAACTAGAATAGAAAACAAATAGAAAGAAGCGAATAGAATAGAAACAATAAAAAAGCACAGCAGGGACCCCACAATACAAAACAACTGCATTAATCCCATACTCAGGTTCTAAAAGGTTTCTGGAACCCCAGGAGAGTGGACACAGTCTGTATCTCTGAGAGAGATGATATTCCAAAAGCGCTGCATTACAACAGAAATCACGTTTTCTAAGTTGCATGCTATGGCAACATTTAATTGAAGGGACATGGACCCACTCTGCCTGCATTTACAGGGCACACAACAAGAGAAATAAAGAAGTCTGTTGGATAACACGACCTAATTCCATTGTGAATACAGAAATAACTTAACTTTTCGGTTATTCACAATGCAGCATGAAATAGATTGGACACTAATTGAATCTTAAGTATTAAAGAATTGAAAGGAATTACACAAATGTTTGGCACAAAGGCTTTTCTAGTACTTTATCATAAAATTGATTAACAGAGAACAAGATATCATGAAGTTGTGGTCTTTGTCTAATAATCTGCTTTCTAAAATAATTTACAAAATTATTCACATAATATGCATACATTAGCCAAAATCATTTATATAAAGAAAGCAAAGTTATTAAAGAGTTCACCCCCACTGTTTCATATCTACAAGTAAACTGATTTTTTTCATTCTAGGAAGCTGAATGAAGTTCGCAAGAGATTAAATGAATTGCGTGAACTAGTCCACTATTATGAGCAAACTTCTGATATGATGACAGATGCTGTAAATGAAAATACTAAGGAGGAAGAAGAGACTGGAGAGTCAGACTGTGAATCTGAACATGAGAATCCACAACCTGTTACAAATATTAGGTTGGTTATTTGCATATAAGTCAATAAATAAGTAATGTGTAATCAAAATATAGTTGTGTTAACAGCATTTGTTCTTGTCCAGTCTTGAATGTGTAATATGCTTATAATAGTGAAATTAAAGTGAATATCTATTTTACCCTTTTTGTGTGTGCAATAATGCACAGACAGTGTGATGATCTGCTCCATTGGGGCAATTGTAAACTTTCCTGATTGTCTTGTCATTTTTTTTCAGGGTTTGAGAAAAACTATTGCCCACAATATTTTTTATTTTACTTGTTATGCTAATAGTGTACGTAGATACTAATTGTAATTTAGCATCATAATCTACTGCTTGACTAACTAAAACTGATTCACACCTTTCATTTGTATGTTTGTACACATTTCATGAATTTTGTTTACTTTTACTACCCTACTTGTAGATGGCTTTTTAGAATTTAGGACCTTCCTTAGATGTGCTAAGTTTTACTTTCATGTCCTTGGGCATTTATGAATCAAGATGCATCTGTTCCTTTTATAATTGTATCTCTTGCGTTATTATTTGATGTTATCATAAGGATTCCCTTCAAGGATTTATGTGAATTTTTTATTGAAGGGAAATATGTATTGGCCATATGGGCAGCTAACAAACAAAAAACAAGACAAAACTGGGTTACATTTAGATATTTGAATAAATATTTCCGTTTGAGATTTCAAGATTAGAATATTTATTTTCTTGTATTTTCTGGTTTAATCATTGAGGCTAGATCTTCAGGATTAAGCATAGTTAAAGCTGATCAAGTTAAATCCTATTTAAATTATTTACTAAATTTTAAATCTTTTGATTTGAACCTAAAGTCACCTCTGTCTGAATTCAAACTAATTTCTCTCCTAAGGGAACAATTATATGGTTGTATTTCAAGACTTATTTACTTAAGTTAAAAGCATGAAACAAACATGACAATTTGAAGGTTATTTTGTATAACATGTCAATATGAAAATAATATTCTTTAAACTTGACATTGGCCCACAACATAGAGTGCTTTGTATAAGATTGGTTGTTGTTCTGATAAGGTCCATTAAGGTAGTTTATAGGGGGGAAGGGATTTTTTTTGAGTAAGTAAATATTTTAGTATATATTTATATGAAATTGTTATTTTGTGGTAGTGTATAATTTGAAAAATTAAGGATACCGATCTACTTGTTTTTTTTTCCAAAGCAGGAATCCCCAAGGAATCAGTAACTGGGGTGAAATTAACTATAATAGCAATTTGCAGTGTGGAACTAATAACCGAAATGGAAGATATCTTAATACATCCCGTGAAATAAATAATCAATCTGCTAATGTAAGGATACCAAATATGCCTTCAACTTTAGGTATGCTTCCATATCTAATTGTGTGTGTGTATGTATGTATGTATATATATATATATATATATATATATATATATATATATATATATATATATATATATATATATATATATATATATATATATATATATATATATATATATATATATATATATATATATATATATATATTCTGTAATATATTGGCATGAACTTTTACTGCAACATAAATATCTGTAACATTTTAGTTTTTTAGCAGTCATTCAAGTGTTATATGGTAAGATTGTATACAATAGCGTTAAAAGTTGTAACTACTTGTTGAAACAAATGAGACCAGTGCTAGCAGTGAATGGTCTTGGACTAAAGGTGGGCAGCTCAATGCAGGTGTTGATGTAGTATGCATCTGCTGTAAAGGCCAATTTCTTATTAGTAATAATAAATGTTATGGAACATAGAGATGCTAATATAATAATGCCCTTATAAAAAAAATCAATGGTTGGACCGTATCTTGAATATTGTGTATAGTTATGGCTGCTGTACTTTGCAGAAGATATTACAAAGCTAGGGAAATTTCAGAGGACAGGATCTAAAATGATCAAGGGACTACAACAGCTTCCCTAGGATTATATACCTGCTCTAAGATGGCACTTATTATCTGTCATTTTGTAAACATTTGTATTATAACTGAATGTTAAAAATGCACTAGTTTTGGATTTAGCTAATTACTTTTAAATAGCTTATTAAATGCTGTAAGTCTTCATTCCTTTATTTAGTTTATTGTCCCTTTCAGATTGTCACTATAATAGGAAAGAAGATGATGTGATTGTCCCACATGATGATGATGAGGATATTGATGCTGAAGCTGATAGAGTCAGCAAAACGTCATTATCTAGTCGAAGAAGTAGCATAGCTGATGAGGGTGCTATAGATGCTGAGTTTGAGCAAAAGATTAACAGACTTATAGCAGCAAAGCAAAAACTGAAACAGCTCCAAAATCTTGTGGCTATGGTCCAGGTACATTTTCCTAATTTAATTTTTTTTTTTATGGTAGCATAATAAAATAGGATAATTTTTAAGAGTGCTTTGTGGTCTGGTTTTTTCAGTAATCACTTCAGTTTTAGAAGTTTTTAAGTGGTGAAATACTGGAAAGGAATGATGTTAAAGGTTTGTTAAAAATTAAATTAAATTATAGTTATATTTTCACTTTCATATAGCATTCTAATATAATATACTACTCATTAGTGACAGAAATACATGACATTTAAATGATAGTTTTACCAAATTGAAGAATTCAATTTGTTTGTATTTGTTGTATTTTCATTGAGTCTATTGGCATTTAAATTGACAACTCAATATCCAAATGTATTATTGAATATATGGAACAGCTTGCCTCCAGAAGTTGTGAATGCCCTAGCACTGGAAGTCTTTAAGAAGATGTTGGATAGCCATTTGTCTGAAATGGTATAGGGTTTCCTGCCTAGGCAGGGGTTGGACTAGAAGACCTCCAAGGTCCCTTCCAACTCTGCTATTGTATATGCAGATGTATAGGAGGTACGCATATTATCATTATATGCCTGGAATTCTTGCCCTCTGTTCATTATGGTTGTTTGTAATTTGGATATTTATTTACAACTACCTTCAATACTTTTTCCTAAATTCCTCATCCTTTTTAAAATAAATTTAATATGACACTAATTATGACTGGCATCATCAAAACTAAACTCAGTCGCTCTGAATTGCTAGAAATATGTATATCTATTTTCCTCCATGAAAGTGAAACACTTTATTATGTACTAAATTCCACATATGTTGGTAATTGGTGTGTTAAGAATTTTGTTTTCTGTTTGTACATTGGAAGAAGTATATTGCTAGAAGAGTTGCATTGTGTGATAGTTCTGCACATCTTAGCCAAGTCAAAAAGTCATCGTTTATTCTGTTATTGGAGGTAAAAGTTTTAACGGTCCTGAATTATAAGCATTCTTTTATGTAGTGGTTAATAAATTTCATTTCTAATTTTGTTGATGGTTATCATTTATATTCAGCATAACTTATTCAAGTATTTTTTTTATTCTAAAAGTCATTTTCCCTCTTTTCTTCAAACAATAGCTTCCCACCCACCCTCAGAATGTTACATAACCTTAGTGTGCGATATGATTCTAGAAAATAGTAATAGTTCACAATCAAAATTAACACTGGATTACATTAGGGGGTTGGGCTGTAATTAATCATTTTCTATGGATCTTAAGTAATTGAAATTCATGGTTTCCATTAAATAATTTTAGACTTTCTTCCATAAATATTTCTTACATATCCTTCCTGTGTTGGCATATTGTACACTAGTCAACAAAGGAAGACAAGACATACCATTTGAATTCAAATATTGCTGAAGACTGAGAACTCATTCAAATGACATAAAATATTGAAAATGGAAATAGTGGAACTTTAAGGAAACCAGTGCTGAAGATATTGCTATTGCTTTTAGGATGACGAAATGGAGCCAGAGGCAGCAGGACAGAGTAATGTGGAACAATTTTTTCTGGCTGAGGAAGAAAAAGGACAGCAACAACCAAACAACATTCGAAACAGTGCAAACAAATCACAGAAAAGTGTTGGACTGAATGAAAAAGCGAGGTATGGTCTTTTTCATTAAGGAATGTTATAAAATTAAGCTGCAGATTCATTAGTGCATTTGAGGAAGACGTACATTTGAAGAGCCAGAATTGAAACTCACATAAAGTATGAGTCTTTGATTTCATGCTGGAAACTATAAAGATCTTCATCTTTATCTTCATAATGGAAAGTGTACAAAGTTTAGGACGACTTGGCCAATCTCTTCATGATTTTCTAGGAAGGTACAGTCCAACATAGAGGTTCACTAATTCTCAATGTTAAAATGAATATATCAGGCTCACATTGGACATCCAATTATGTAGATGTGTTCCTATGAATTAATTTGAAATAAGAGAAAGATGAGAAATCGCTTATTAAGTTACTAGGATACTATTTTATTATTAATTTTTTCAGCCAGAAAATAATAACACAAAAATTATTATTTTTAGAGAGAAATTTTATGAAGCTAAACTTCAGCAACAAAAGAGAGAACTTAAACATCTTCAAGAAGAAAGAAAGAAACTTATAAATATTCAAGAAAAAATTCAGGTCCTACAGAAGGCTTGCCCAGATCTTCAAGTATGTACAATTCCTTTGGATTTCTAACATAAGGGGCGGAAGGACAGAGTCTCACAGTCAATATTATTTATGACTCACTAGCAAGTAGTTTGTTTTTAAAAAAAGGGGAGGAAGGTATTTTGGTCCTGATTGCAAAAAACTGTTTAGAAATGTTTGAATAAATTGAAGAAAGATATATTAGATGCTTAAAAGAGATATCCCTAAAGAGTTAGGTGCAATAGCCAGAAACTAGTCAAGTATTCTTCAGTCTACTAAAATCAATTGAGTTAATTAAAAAAAATCTTTTTTTTAAAAAAGGTATATCATTCTCTCTGTTTTAAGTTTTTTTAGAGTATTCAGATTGTAATTTTAATATTTATTTCTTTTTTAGCTGACATCTAGCCTGGATAATTGTGCAGGGAATACTTCCACAGCAGCTGCTAATGAAATCTGCACAGTGAGCAAGTCTCCGATTCAACCAGAAGAATTGGCGGTAGATAGTGAGGTACTGTATGTACTTCTTTAATAATGCTATTATACTTTTCTCTTGGAGAAACTGATATAGCAGCATTGTAACTGAAAAGGGAACTTGTTTTCTTTGTCTCCTCTTAGTGGACTTTCAAAAAACAAAACAGCAAAATGAAATACACAGACTGTCCTAAAGATTGATGTTTGATAATAAACATTATGAAAGCAAGTAACTAAAGGAGAAATGACAAACAACGTTTTGTATTTTCTAACTTGTTTCCACTTTGATTATATCATTGAGTGACTGAATATTTATTCCTATTTTCTGTCAATTCAGGCATACATTAGGGCTTGAAAAAAGAACGTTTCCCCCCCTTTCTTGTGTTCTTTTTTTTAATTGCTTAAAAAAAGATTTCTTTCTTTTTTGTGTTCTTTTTTTCCCTTAATGTCATTACTGTTAGAGTTGCCTGATTTTCTCTATACTACTTTAACTCAAGGCAATCTAACAACACTGCCCCAACACTGGAAGTCTTTAAGAAGATGTTGGATAGCCATCTGTCTGAAACAGTATAGGGTTTCCTGCCTAGGCAGGGGATTGGACTAGAAGACCTCCAAGGTCCCTTCCAACTCTACTATTGTATTGTATTGTAACATGCATAATTTTAGTGTGTCTAACAAAAATAATTATCCTTGTCTATAATTTTGTATTAAGATACTTTGACTTAAACCTCATGAGTGTTCTGTAAATATTAATTTTTAAACAGACCTGGTCTCAAGTGCATAAACATGAGATTTTAAGAGAAGAATTGCGACAAAGAAGAAAACAACTAGAAGCCTTAATGGCTGAGCATCAGAGAAGACAAAATTTAGCAGATGCTTCACCTGCTGAACCTGGATCTGTTAAAAGTAATGGATCAGAAACTCAGTGTACTCCCCAGCAAAGCAGAACAGAAAAGTAAGATTAAATTCTATTCATCTAGTGTAAAAATTTACTGTAAAGAGTATTTTCCTCCATAAGGGTTATGATCTGTTTAAATAGCTATAATTAGAGCATTAACTGAGAAGGAGATCCTTTCCTATACAATTTATCCTAATTGCTGACAAGCGTGGGATATTGTTGCTTTCTCTTTGTGCTCTGTTTCATGAGCCCTGTAGTTAAAATGGTTGCCTAGTAGGTAGTTACAATAGCAATTATATAAAAATGTTTATTTGTATTTACTTATTTTTATGCTGCCCATATTCCCTACAAGGTGACTCTGTCTTTGTCTTTTCGTGAAAGTTTCTAGGATTCAAATGTCTCCAAACTTTCATCTTCTCAATCATGTTTTAATTATTATTATGATTGGCCAGAATGCTGTTTAGGTAGTCAGGTTTACAGCTCAGTATAAACATATGAGCTGCAACAGTTATGTTATAATTCACTTTTTTAATGAAAAAAACCTTGTTCTTTTATAGGTACTATTTAGCCCTTTAAAGTAAGCCAGGTCATGAAACACATGCCACAAGAATATATAACAGAATTTTGAAAGTCAAAGAGCATTTTCCATCCCTTCATACTCTGCACAGTTAAGGCAGAGCTTAACTGAGTTTTGTACATTTCAACCCCAAACCACCCCAACGAGGCTGTCGAAGTGATGTCCCGGTGTTTGGAAGCCGTCGGGGTCTGGATGGGGGACAACAGACTCAAACTCAACCCCTCCAAGACTGAGTGGCTATGGTTACCGGCACCTCGGTTCAGCCAGTTGATTCCATCACTGGCCATAGGGGCGAACAATTGCCTCCTGTGGACCGGGCGCGCAATTTGGGCGTCCTCCTAGATGCCCGGCTGTCAATGGATGACCATGTGGCAGCCATGGCAAGGGGAGCGTTCCACCAGGTTCACCTGGTGTGCCAATTGCGCCCCCTACTGGACCGGGATGCCCTACGCACTGTCACTCACGCGCTGGTGACGTCTCGCCTGGACTACTGCAACGCTCTCTACATGGGGCTTCCCTTGGGACGCGCCCGAAGACTACAGCTAGTCCAGAACGCAGCCGCGCGGGCTGTCGGGAGTACTAGGTACTCCCACGTAACACCTCTCCTGTGCGAGCTGCACTGGCTGCCTGTGGTTTTTCGGGTGCGTTTCAAGGTTTTGATTACCATCTTCAAAGCGCTCCATGGCACAGGACCTAGCTACCTGCGGGATCGCATCCTGCCATACACATCCCTGCGACCAATCCGCTCTCACAGGGAGGGGCTTCTCCTGGTGCCGTCCACCAGGCAATGCCAACGGGCGACGCCTAGGAGTAGGGCCTTCTCTGTGATGGGCCCAACCCTCTGGAATGACCTCCCCCCCGACATTAGAACCACCACCGACTTCCGCTCCTTCCGACAAAAACTGAAGACTCACCTGTTCCGATTAGCTGGCCTGGCACATTCATAACTTTTACCTCCTGGCACTGGTATTTTAGGGGAACCATTTTTTAAATTTAACTTATGGGGTATTTTTTAGGGGTTTTTAATAATTATATTTTAGATACTTTACTTAGATGTACAGTCTTTCTTTTAACCTCCTCCATAACTATTTAATTATTTAATTATTTATGTTCTGTATTTCCTATGTATTGACTGTACACCGCCCCGAGTCCCTTCTGGGAGAGGGGGCGGTATATAAGTGCAAATAAAGTAAAGTAATTTTGTAGTTCTCTGTATTAACAGAAGATAAATCCACCAAAAGGACTATATCAATAAAAAGCATATTTATCCTTTAGATATCATTTGGGATTCGCAGAATACTTAAAAAATGAAGTTAAAACAGTGTACTCTGAATATGGGAAATATTATATATTGATTTTGATATGATGTCATGTTTTAGCTCTGTATGGCTTATTTTCACTTTTATTATACTTAGCCTAACTTTAAAATTCCTAATGCTAGGACAATGGCAACATGGGGAGGATCTACACAATGTGCACTTGATGAAGATGAAGGTGATGAAGAAGTATACCTTTCTGATGGGCTGGCTCAAGCAGAAGAGGAAGAGGAAGAACAAGACTGTAGTTCCAATGAAATTCCCATGTGTCCCAATAATGTAGATCAGATCTCATATTGTGCAAAAGAACATAAGGAGAGGTTAGTTGAATGTCTGTTCCTCAGTACAATCCACTTCACAGGTTGTTGTGCCCTGGGGGTCTACAACAACTTGCGGGGGTCAATTCACCATGGGACAACTTGCCATGGCCAATTTGATGTGGGACAATTCGCTGTGCGACAAGAGCTACACTAATACCGAAGAAATAATGGGATAGAATCATTAAACAAAGGATGCCAAAGGAGGGACAAAATGAAATGCGAATGAAAACAATTAAAATATTTTAAAAATCATTTTAAATAACTAAATTGAATTGATGAAATGTCCTGAAATGAGTTTTCCCTTGGTGAGTTGTACTGTAGCAAGTTGGCTATGGAGAGTTGGCTGTGGCAAGTTGTCCCATTCCAGCTGCCTGGAATTGACTAAAAATAAAGGTAAGATGTAGTAATAATAAAACTTGCATGTATTATTCAAGATCAGAGTTATGCCAGAGTTCAATCATGCTTAATGGGTCTCATCAAAGGAACCAGATGAAGAGTGTCTCTCCCATAAATAATATGATGACAGATAATTTACAAAAACCTATACCAGATTAATGTAATGTAATAGGAATATTCTTTATTGGCCAAATGTGATTGGACACAAGGAATAATGTAATGTACAGTGTATACTATGCGGTGTAGAGTAGAGTACAGTAAAGTATAGATAATAGTAACAAAGATTTTGGATGTATAATCAACAAAATCAAGAAAAAAACTTAGTTCATCAAAATGATCAGGTTGAAAAATAAGATTAGCATTCTATGGTTGGATACAATCAAGCTAGAACAGTTGAAAGAAAAGCAGAAGAACTAGAAGACCAAATTAAACCTTTTTCAATAAATATCACTACAGACAAGGAAGATCAGAAAAGCATTGGAAATAACCAAGCGGCAAATAACATATCCAAGAAAATCAGCAGATATGAACCTTGAATTACACACTATTGGTAGCATCTCCAATTTCAATAGAATCCTAGTAATCCATCAACAGAGTTCGCAATGAAATAGGCAATCCTTGAGAAAGAAGAAATCAACTTCTAGATGGCCAGAGATTGCCACCAAGATTAACATTAGACCGATAATCAAGAAGCAAACAATATCCCAATCAAGGACCTGCTAGCAGTAAATAGTTCAATCAGAGACCCACCAAAGTCACTTCCATGAACATTGACAGGACCAGCTACTAGAACAGGGTTGTCAAACTCAAGGCCCAGGGGCCGGATGCGACCAGCAGGTTGCATAGTTCTGGCCCATTGGCCTGCCCTGGAAATAGCAAAGGATGGGCCCGCAGTGCCTCTATCAGCAAAAATTGAGCTTGCAGGTGCAGTCGGCTGCCTCCTGAGCTCTGTTTTCACTGGCAGAGGGTTGCAGGAAGCTGTCTCAGCCGAAAATGGAGCTTTGGAGCCTGTTTTTCTTGGCAGTGCGCTCAGGCTACCATAGGTGCCCTGACATGAATGACATTGAACTGGCCATACCCACCCCGGCCCCCCAGGTCAAATACAACCATGATGCAACCCTCAGTGAAATCGAATTTGAAACCCCTGTCCTAGAATATAAACTGAAAGCAAACATCGCTTCCTACTAGCACTGGTGATGTTACCTAGTTTGGTAATGAAACATCTGCAGGAAAACAACCAAACTCAATGCACCAAGGACCTCTCAGTATTTCCTTTATCAGTTTATCATTCAGCAATTCAATTTTTCAGCTAATTAAAACTCAGTAACTTCTAAGAATAAATTAAATGTACTTTTGGATGTTTCAGTTCAGTTTGCACGGAAAATAAGATATTTACCAACATATATCGAGAGATAAGCAATTCCTTCCTTAGGAAAGAAAGGGAGGATTGGTTATACACATGTGATGAAGATTCCGTATTTCTAAAATGGTATGAAAGAGGAAATATGTTTTTCTCCAAATGGATTTTTAAATCTCTTGCATTTTTATTTGATGAAGTGATTGTATCAGGAGATGATTTTCTAGAATAATAATGCCTTTTTGTAACATTGCTCTTAGCTGGAAGAATCCTCGTCCTCTTTCAGCAGATGGAAACTACCGACCTCTAGATAAAGCAAGGCAGCAACAGAACATCAGCATGCGAAGGCAAGAAAATCATCGCTGGATGTCTGAACTTTCTTATGTGGAGGAGAAAGAACAATGGCAAGAGCAAATTAACCAATTAAAGAAGCATCTTGAATTCAGTGTCAGTGTTTGTCAGACTTTAATGCAGGACCAACAGGTATATTATTTTAAAAAAAATACTTTTAAGAGAGCTTTCTTCAGTATGGGTGATTTCTTTTTTTCAGATTGTGAATTTGGCTTATTTTATCCATTTAAAAAACTTTCTGAAAATTATGCAGAAAGATTTTTGAGATGGTTAGAGTTTTAATGTTTTATGAACTGTTTGGATTTTTTTAGCTCAGTTTTAACTAGAAGCTAATATCTATTAAGTTCTCCTGTGTGCTGCTTGGGGAATCCAAGCATGGGTTAACTTTGTCCATTAGCCTAGAGACTGAGTTATGTAATTGTTGACCACGCTTCCTCTGAATGGGGTAATTCAGTTTTTTAACTCAGTCCAGCCTAAAGAGACGGAAAAAAATTCTCTTCTAGGGCATTAGACAAATTACACCTTTCCTTACTTATTTCCTTATTATTCTTCATTTGATTAGTTGTTCTTTCTGGATTTATTTCATCTGGATTTATTTCATGCATTTGGACTGAATTGTGGTTCAAGCAAGCGTGAGCCGTGTTGTTTGCTCGTTTCGACGAGCAGTAATTACGCTGGGCTAGATTTGTTCCCATTGGTGTTTCGGCGATTCCCCTTAAGGCTCTTCCGGCCCGGGGGGACCAGCGCATTGGAAGAATTGCAGCAGCTAGCTGCTGCAGATGTGAGTCGGTTCACCGTTCTCTGCCCCACGAGTGCCGTGCTGAGAGTACGTTCGCCTCTCTCGCGTCGGTTTGAGTGGCCACGATCCGCTTAGAGGTCGCGATCGGCCCAACGTGACTCGTCGCCTCATGATTGTGGTGCTGCTGTTCCCTTCGTATTGACTTCGGTCGTGCTGGATGCGGTTCGTACAGCGCTTAGCAAGCGGTCGCCATTTTGTCAACATTTGAATTGCGTGCCATTTCTGCTGCGGTGGCCATTTTTGATGCCGCCTCTCTGAGCGCTGAGGGACAGCCGGAAAGGGCACGCTAACCGTTTCGCGCCCAAATGGCACCTACGTCACTAACGGCAGGTTCTGGGAGCTGAGGAGTTCGGTTCGCCATCTCATCGCTCCAGCGCACGTGGTTACTTTGCAAGTATTCAGAATCATTCCAATTTGGCTTTCCGGTAATCACCTCTGATTTTGGGTCGTGAGCTGAGCCTTTCAACTCCTTGTTAGTAATTATGGCGGAGGCAGCGCTGGGGCTTCTACCTCTTCCCCGCTGCACTCCGAGGCCGCTGGGGCCAGTACTAGGGTGGGGAGAGCTAGGGCCGCTAGTCACAGGGCTCGCGCTTCATCTGTGGCTCCGATTAAGGCCGCCAAGGACAAGGGTAAATCAAAAGACCCCGTGGCCACCAACAGGTCACCTCCAGCTTTAGTAGCTGAAGGCCCCTCAACCGGTTCTCCCATTCATTTGAGTGAAATACAGGGTTGGTCTCCGGACCTCTCTATCCCACTAGAACTGGCAACTGAGGAAGAGGAATTGGGGCCTCAATCTCCCCCTGATCCTTCTGAGGCCAGCTCAGCTTCAGCGCCCACACGTTTGGAGCCTACAGCCACGTTTACCCCCACAGCTGCTAGGCTGAGACTTGAGGAAGGTTCTGAGTTTAACCTTCCCCCTGCACTGCAAAACATGATATCAGCAGCCATCGCACAGGGCATGGATGCAGTTGCATCGCAGGGCCCAAAGACCTAGGGTTGCAACCTCAGCTAGGGACACCCTTAATTCCCAGGCTGACCCTCCATCATCGCTTCCCTCAGTCTACAGTGAAGGATCGGTGTTAGTGAGGAGGAAGGGGTGGCAGACCTGGAACTCTTTGATGACTAGGGCCTAGTGCAGGACAAGCAGGCATTTTCTGGCTTGTTCCGGCCTGCTTTATTTAAATCTCTTCTATGCAAGGCCAAAGCAATGACCAATATGGGCGGCACTTCCACCCAGGTCAGTACCGTGGTCTTGATCCCACAGAGCGCTTGTTTGCTGAGCAGGTACAGGAACAGGATGTCATTTCCTTTCCAAAGCTGTTGTTCAGACATTCAAAAACAATGGGCCCAACCAACTGCTGTTTCCCCTCTAGCAATGGGGATAGGAAGCTCTCTACCTCCACCCCTGAACTGGATGGGATTCTCCAATTCCCTACGGTGGACCCCCCAGTTGCGGCCTTGGCCTCTCCAGCCTTGATCCCATCCAAAATTTCAGAAGGCCTCAAAGCTGAGGACCGTAAGGCCGAGCTGGTCATTTGCAAAATGCACCAGGCTGCTGCCTGGGCATTGTGGGCTGCCACTGCAGCCTTGTTCTTCAACAGGACTTCGCTAGTGTGGCTCAGGCAATTACAGGCCAGGCTTGCTCCTGATGATATGAGTCTCCACCAAGACGTTAGCAAACTGGTGGCAGCGCTAGAATTTTCCTCTGATGCTACCCTTAATGTGGCCAAATTTACGTCTCGAGCGGTAGTGTTCAATGTTGCTTCCCGTCACCTTCTCTGGTTCCGCCATTGGCAGGCAGACCTACATTCCAAATGGTGCCTGGCCTCCACCCCATTCAAAGGTGGTTCGCTGTTTGATGCGGCGTTAGACCCTATCTTAATTGAGACGAGGGATAAACATAAAGTCCTCTCATCAACCAGTAGGCGTACAGACAGGAGACAACAGCCCTACAATAGAAGGCAGCCATTTCGGGCTGGGGACTTGGGGTACACTACCTTGTATTTGGACAGGTTGCGTGGACGTCTGCGACCCACCACATGTTTATTGGACCCGTGTCCCTCCTGGCTTGTACTGGCATCCTGGGAGGTTACGCGCGACTGGCTCCTGGGCCTAGTGAACGCTTCGTTGGGTGAGGGGTTTCTGCCGGACGCCTTGAAAGAGGCGGTTGTGAGGCCCCTGCTCAAGAAGCCTTCCCTGGACCCAACGGATCTAGTCAATTATCGTCCAGTCTCCAACCTTCCTTTTTTAGCGAAGGTTGTAGAGAGTGTGGTGGCACAACAGTTTCCACGTCACCTGGAGGAGAATGATTATCTAGACCCGCGCCAGTCCGGCTTCCGACCCGGGCACAGCACGGAGACGGCCTTGGTCGCGTTGGTTGATGATCTCTGGAGGGCCAGAGATAGGGGTTGTTCCTCTATCCTGGTCCTATTAGATCTCTCGGCGGCGTTCGATACCATCGACCATGGTATCCTGTTGCACCGGCTAGAGGGGTTGGGAGTCAGGGGCACCGTTTTACGTGGTTTGGCTCCTACCTCTCTGGCCGGACGCAACGTGTGTTGGCAGGGGAGCAGAGATCGACCCGGAGCCCCCTCACATGTGGGGTGCCACAGGGGTCGGTGCTCTCGCCTCTCCTGTTCAACACATACATGAAACCGCTGGGCGAGATCATCCGTGGTTTTGGGGTGGGATATCATCTGTATGCTGATGATACTCAGCTATACATTTCCACCCCAAACCACCCCAATGAGGCCGTTGAAATGATGTCCCGGTGTTTGGAGGCCGTACGGGTCTGGATGGATGGCAACCGACTAAAACTCAACCCTTCCAAGACGGAGTGGCTGTGGCTTCCGGCCTCCCGGTTCAACCAGTGGCTTCCATCTCTGGCCATTGGGGGCGTGCAACTGGCCCCCATGGAACAGGTGCGCAATTTGGGCATCCTCCTGGATGCCCGGCTGTCCATGGATGACCATGTAACAGCCATGGCAAGGGGGGCGTTCCATCAGGTTCGCCTGATGCGCCAATTGCGCCCCTTATTGGACCGGGATGCCCTACGCACAGTCACCCATGCGCTAGTGACGTCTCGCCTGGACTACTGCAATGCTCTCTACATGGGGCTTCCCTTGAGACTGCAGTTGGTCCAGAACGCGGCCGCGCGGGTGATTATGGGGAGGACTAGATACTCCCCTGTAACACCTCCTGCGCGAGCTGCACTGGCTTCCTGTGGTCTACCGAGTGCGTTTCAAGGTTTTGATTATGATCTTTAAAGCGCTTCATGGCACAGGACCTAGTTACATGCAGGATCGCATCCTGCCCCATACATCCCTACGACCAATCCGCTCACACAGAGAAGGACTTCTTCGGGTGCCGTCCGCTAAACAGTGTCGGGGGGCGACACCCAGGAGCAGAGCCTTCTCTGTGATGGGCCCAGCCCTGTGGAATGACCTCCCCCGTGACATCAGGATTATTTCCGATCTCCGCTCCTTCCGTGTACAGCTGAAGACCCACCTCTTTCAATTATCTGGCCTGGCTCAACCGTAAATTTTTTCCTTATTCCTCCTGACAGTTGTTTTAAATTTTTAAATTTTTAAATTGTGTTATTGTAAATGGGATATTTTAATGGTGATTTTTAATTGTCTAAATGTGATGTAATTTGTTACCTCCTCCGTGCATGTATGTCTTTGTATATGTGTATGTTTATGTGTCTGTACATATGTTTTATGTTTTTTATGCTCTACTGTACGCCGCCCTGAGTCCTGTCTGGAAAGGGAGCGGCTAATAAATTCAAATTTATTATTATTATTATTGTTACCGCCCCATATAACTCCCAGTACAACAGGCCCTATACACAACCTCAGGATAGGGCCCAGGACCGTTCCGGGATCAGAGATAGGAGCTGGCAACAGAACCAGGAACAGCCTCAGGCGCGGCGGCCATTTCGTGACCTGGGTGACACAGGCCTCGGTGGAAGACATCTGCAGGGCGGTGACCTGGTCATCACCGTCACCCTTTATCAGACATTATAAAGTTGGCATGTATGCCTCGGCAGAGGCTTCCTTTGGGCATCGAGTCTTGCAGAGGGTTCTTTCACCATCTAGGGCCCCTGACCAGCTTAGCTCCCTCCCTCGACTTCATTGCTTTGGCATGTCCCATGCTTGGATTCCCCAAGCAGCGTACAGGAGAATGACAGTTGACTTACCTGAACGGTCCTTCTATGTGTGCTGCGAGTGGAATCCAAACCCGCCCTCGGCTTTGGCTGGTCCGGGCATTTGACCTTTTGCATACATTTCCATTTGTATGGTTTACTTACCTCATTAACTATTGCATTTCATGACATTTGTTGCCATCTCTTGGATCGCCTGAGCCTTCATACAAAACTGAATTACTCCAGTCAGAGGAGACGTGGTCAACAATTACGTAACTCAGTCTCTAGGCTAGTGGACAAACTTAACGCATGCTTGGATTCCCCTGGCAGCGCACATAGAAGGACCATTCAGGTAAGTCAACGGTCGATTTAATGAACTGAAAATAAATTCAGACATTGGGAAACTCCGAGCAGTAGGATAAGCTGAGAGATTTCAGACTTCATGTTGTCTTGGAGAACTTTTGAATTAAGATGCAGCTTCTGGAAAAATAATTATGATAGTGGCCAATATATATCTGACCTACTGCATTCTTTTTACAAGTCTTTAAAAATACTTAACATTATTTTTCTTTGCAGATGCTCTCTTGTTTACTGCAAACCTTGCTTACTGGCCCATATAGTGTGATGCCTGGTAATGTTGCTTCACCACAAGTACACCTTATAATGCATCAATTAAATCAGTGCTATGCACAGCTGACCTGGCAACAAAATAATGTTCAAAGGTATCCACTTTAATCTTACACTCTTTTCAGAAATATCAGCTAACAAAACATAATTATGTGCATTTAGTTATTTTTGAGGAACCTAAAAGAATTCTTGTCACGTTACATTTCTGTATGTGAAAGCTACAGAAAAAGAAAGTACAATATTTTGGGAACAGTGCAAAAATATACTTTATTGAGATGCATTCTAGCAATAGTAAAAGTAGTAACTTATTTTGAAATGTGTTAGAATAGAAAACTCAATTGGGCCAAGCTGGATACTAAGGGAATGTCCACCTTTTTGAATTCAGAACAGCCTTGACTTTGAGAAACTGTTTCCTCCTGTATCCAAGGTCCAGATAAATCCTGATCCAATATGACGATCTTTATCTTGGACATTTTTAACAGATGAACTTCCTACTAGAAACTAATAGGAAACAAGTTCAAATTGGGTTGGTTCTATTTATGTTACCAGTAAGTTACTGAAGACAGCAATGCCCCAGCCCAGGGATGCCCTGCCATAAAAAACTAATAAAATGTTAAAAATTAGGCATGATTAAAAGAAGCTGATAA
Source organism: Natrix helvetica (assembly GCF_964273705.1). Classification (NCBI taxonomy): domain Eukaryota; kingdom Metazoa; phylum Chordata; class Lepidosauria; order Squamata; family Natricidae; genus Natrix; species Natrix helvetica. Next base: position 42,482,892 of record NC_138558.1, read on the forward strand.
CCTCTAAAAATAGTTTCTTGAACTACTAAAATATGTCAGATCTGGAGTTTTTAGCAAAAGGGAAAAATTCGGTTTTATTCTGGTATATTGTATCAGTTTATTGAAGGAACATAAAGTTCAATTCTATATTCCTGTACAGGTTCAGTTTTGGAGTTTTTATGTTTACTAATTCTAACCAAGGCTTTCCAGTTAAGCAAATTACTGATACTAAAGCCTTTGTAAACTTCCTCCCTGGCCTCAAATGTCAGTATCAAAAATCAAATTCATTGTTCAATCTCTGAAATCTAATAAGGTGCTTGGAGAAGATTTTCTACTTCCAGAAATTTTCAAGACACATATTAATTGGTGGGCCCATTTTTAGCAGGTCTATTCTTCCATCTCAGTCAGTGAGAATTATAGTTCCCATATATAAAAAGAGATACAAGGGTGACCTCACAATTATAAATTGATAAACCTTATTGAAATTGTGACTAAAATGCATGCAAAATAGAAGATTAGGTAATGGAAAAATATTTCTTAGTGGAGAAACAAGCTGGATTTAGATCAGAGTGCCCACAATAGACAATTGTTTCATTTTGCACCATCTCATAACAAAATAACTAATAGCAAGAAACTGTTCACTGCCTTTATAGATCTCTCTATGCCTTTATATAAAGAGAAACATTTTGTGGAAGAAGTTGGCCAACTTAAATATGGAATCCAGACTCTTATTCATGGTTAAGACCCTCTACTCAAACACCCATTTGAAAGTCTGTAGGGGGGGCAGGAGGGAATGGTTCTCTAAGCATATCTACCCATAATGATATTAGACAGGTTTATATTCTATCCCCGATGTTTTTTCACTCTATGTCTGATATTCTAGAATTCCTATAGTTTTCTTACACTTGTATGCTGAAGATCCATGATAAATTTATTAATATCCTTTTATATCATGACATTGTTTCTAATGACAAAGTATTAGGTCCTTGAAGACTGTTGTGAAAGCTAAATACCTTCTGTGTTCTTAATTTTTTAAACATCAATAAAACCAAATTTAAAGTAATGGTATTTAGCAAAAAACATGAAATATGACTGGCATACAAATGGAGAACCTTGTGAACAAGTGAATTTTTATTGTTTGGGAATAGTAAATAGGGAATTGCCGACATAGGTTTGTGGTTAAATCATTTTAAAAGAAGCTTGGTAATGGTATAAAAGATTATATAAATTATTTAATTTAATTATAATTGCCCAGGTACTTTGACCCCTATTTTGAAGTATTCAGGGCAAAAATAGTTCTAATGTGGGGCCTTATAAAAGCTACCTCACTTGAAGAAGTCAACTATATAGGTGTACATATTTAACACCCCTATTTGAAAGACAGCCTGCTGGGATCCGAGTTGTAGATTGTCCTATTTCCTTTTGAGCTCTAATGTATATATTATCAGAACTGTTAGGTTTATAGTTAAGGTGATTGAGATAAGAACCCCTTTCTATTAAACAGACAGGATATCCTGTAAAGAAGATTTATTTATCTAAATGATGATTTCTTATATTTATTACATATGTATTTTATTATTGTATTTTCTTTTATCTATAATTTTATCCTGTATTTTGTATTTTGTTTTTTGGTAAGGTTGTAATCAATTAATAAACTACTATTACAGTACTGAGGTACATTCTAAAAGTTTAAGCATTTATGTGATAATAGCAACAATGAAATAATTATAATGCCTTATTTACTTTTTAAAAGATATACATATAGATGTTAAGTCACATGTTAAGCAAGTAGACCATCTTGGTTTTTTCTGATAGCTGTTTATGGCAAACTGCTGTTTGTTATTTGCTTTTCTTTTGCTTACTAGTCTTTGCCAACAGGTATGCACAATTCTGGCTATGTTCAATAATTAACTGTAATTTAATTTAATTACAAATTAATTACATTATTTAATTACAAAACTAATATTTTTCACCAACCTTATATTACTCTCTGTTCATAAATAAACACCAGCACTTATAATTAATTGCAGATTGAAGCAAATGTTAAATAATCTCATGCGTCAACAAGAGAAGCAGCAGGCCAGACCAACTAAAGAAGAGAAAGACAACAGGGCACCACCACATCCATCACCAACTGTATTTTGTCCCTTTAGTTTCCCTTCCCAAGCAATGAACTTATTCAATATGCCTGGATTCACCAATTTATCTTCTTTTCCACCAGGTAGGCATTTTCAGAATTTAGGAGTAGCAATGATACTGATTTTCTTATTGCAAACAAACAGCCAGGAAGCACTGCCTACTTTCACATCATTCTTTCTTCAAAGCAAATTGTTCTTTGTTTTCTTAAGTATCTTCTAACTAATTAAATGTGTTAATGTTATATAGAACATGCATGAATTGCCTCTTTAATAGCAAAAGAAGATGACATTTGTGGTTTAATTTGTGGTATGTAGAGTGTGTGGTTTTAATTTATTGCTTCCATCTAAATATTTTCCTTCAGTACTATTAAGATGAAAAAATAATGAACTGTTATTCAAAAGCATTAATTGCAAAGATTAAGAACAAGAGAATACATGTTTGCATGCCTTACAGTAATCTAGAATGAAGAGAAATTGTTAAAAACTAAAAGGAATTTAATTGATGTATTTGTTTAATAATATTTATTTGAACTATTCAGTTTTCTAAACAAAACTGAAGCTGTTATTCTTTTGATTCAGGTGTTAGTACATTTTATATAAGAGAATAAAGGATTAAGTTTGAACTTTCCTACAGCACCCTAGAATCAACTAAAAGTGAAATATATTCCCTGCAGCATTTATTCATCTGTAAGAGAACATTCTCAATTGAACCAGTGGTGGGTTCCTGCCGGATCGCACCGGATCGTGTGCTCCCGTTCGGCGATGAACCCGGAAGTACGTTCTTGCCTCGCCCCTGGTGACGGGACGACGCTTGCCTATGCTCCACCAGCTCGGCTGGGACCGGAGACGTTTCTCTGCTCAGAAATGTCTTCAGTGGAGCGGTGGCAGCCTGGCAGGCTGAGCCTGCGTCCCTTTCAGGAGCTCCGCTCCGCTGAGGAAACGTCTCCGGTCCCAGCCGAGCTGGTGGAGCGCAGGCAAGCGTCGTCCCTTCACCAGGGGCGGGGCAAGAACGTACTTCCGGGTTCATTGCCGAACGGGAGCGCGCGATCCGGTGCGATCCGGCAGAAACCCACCACTGAATTGAACATAAAGTTTATTTACAGTCAGAGGAAGTAACAATGTGCAGATTGATTTTGCTATTTGCTCCTCAAATGCATTAGTTAGGAAATAGTTTAAATAAAAAGTGTAATATCTAGGTGTTGAGAATAAGAATTGAGAATTCTTATTCTAAATTTATTTAAAGTTTATTTTTTTCCCTTGTAAATATATAAATTATAGTACAAATCTCATCTATGGGGATTCAAATCAGTCTTATAGCCAGGAGATTGACATAGCTTGGTTATAAATGGAATAATTTCATCTGAAATATTTTGAGTATCCTGAAGAAAAATAGCAACAATTGGAAAACCCAATAATATTTTAATGTTTATTTACTTTTCTTGTATTGTGGTGATAAAAAAAATACTTGAATTATGTGTATAATCTATTTCTGATCTCATTTATTTTTATAGGCATCAATCTTGGCCAGATGTTTCCATCTGGGGATTTTTCACATAATTGTAATGCTCAAAACAGTGAATATCAGCCAACCTTAAACCATAACAGTACTGGAAAAGCTGACTATATGGCATTTCCAAAGCCATTTGAAAGTAATTCTACCTCTGGAGCAGAGAACCAAAGGTATCTGAAAACTAATATGATGCATCTGCTGCTAGTGCTTGGCGAGCGGCATTGCATTATAATTCAAACTTGGTATTCTGCTTGTGAAAAAAAGGTTTTGTTTGTATTTTGGTATACTTTTCTCTTAAATACAGTAAAATTCATAGTGAAAGACGTATTTGTTGAAATGAGGAATTTCCTTTACTCAAAGGTACTGAGTATTAGTCTGATTCCATTTGGGTTTAGCAGCAATTGATCTACTGCCATATTTTTTGGAGTATAAGATGCACCTTTTTACTCCCCAAAAGAGGGTGAAAATCTGGGTGCGTCTTATATACTGAATACAGCATTTTTGGCCTCCCGTAACCCCATCCCCTTCATAAAAATGGACATGCAGAGGGTTTGGGAGGCTTGCAAAGTGCTCCTGGGAGCTGGGGAAAAACAAGTGAAAAATGGGCAAGTTTTTGCTCATTTCTCCCCCCAGCCCCAAGGAGCCTATCCATGCCCCTATAAGCATCCCAAACCCTATCCATGCCCTGCTTTTTTGCAAAGAAATTACCCCGTTTTTGCGAAAGTGGGCCGTTTTTTGCTCTTTTTTGCCCCCCAGCCCCCAGGAGCACTTTGCAGACCTCTCAGATTCTCTGCATGCCTCATTTTTCACAAAAAACGAGGCATGCAGAGGTGCAGAGTGCAAAAACTTTTTTTTAAATTTAACTCTTTAAAATCTTGGTCTTATATTCCGGTGCATCTTATATACAGAAAAATACGATAATAGGATGATTCATATTTTACTTTTTTTTAAAAAAATAAGGAAGGACAGAATAATGCTTTGTATCCAAAAAACTCTTCTTGGTAGAAAACACTGAGCACAGAATAGCTTGGTTTTCATTATGATAGAGGTTGATAATAAAGTTGGCATTTTATGTATTTGTTTACCCACTTTTATTACTTTGTGGTGACCATATCCAACACAACTTCCTCCTATTTTCCCCACAACAAAAACCCTGGGATATAAGTTGGGTTGAGAGAGAGTGACTGGCTTAAAGTCACCCAGCTGGTTAACGCATAAATACAACAGTTAGAACATTGTTGGTTTTAATTCCAAACTGTCTTTGAAAAGATAAATTATAGAATAATTTTAGTTTGGTTTCTCTTGCTACAAGTACCATATTATTCTGAATATCAATTTAATTGCTAGGCAATAGAGAGTTTTTGAAAATATCAGTGATGTGAGGGCAGAAACCTATAATCTTTTACCATATCTTGGTATTATTTGAAGACACATTCAACCTCTTTTTTGGACCCAATATTTGTATTTGCAAGGTTATTTGCTGAAGGCTGTTAACACCGATTATATTGAATGATGAAGACTGCTGAACTGATGTGCTAGAGATTTGTGCAAAGTAGCAATGGAATTGTGCTAAATTATATTTTTTATTTTCTTATTAACTTTTATTGGAAAATGTTTAGCTTTACTACTATGACTGAAATATATTCTGAATGTTTCTGTCTTTGTTAAGATGTCAGAGACAGCCCGAAGAAGAGATGGAAAATAGATCAGCATGGTTAAATGAGTATCAGGAAGGAGGAAAAGAGAAACAGCCATTTCTCAGAACTGGATTTGCAGTCCCAGTGCAAAATGCAGCATGTAGCAATCACAAAAATCAACCTGACATGAGCAGACGAAGGGAATTTGATGAAGAATCTCTGGAAAGCTTTAGTAGCATGCCTGACCCAGTGGATCCAACTACTGTGACAAAAACATTTAAACCTAGGAAAGCATCTGCACAGGCCAGTCTGGCTTCAAAAGACAAAACACCAAAGTCCAAGAATAAGAGGAGGAGTAGTTTCCAGTTTAAAAAACGACCTAGAGCTAATGGTATGACGTGTGTGTGTGTGTGTGTGTGTGTGTGTGTGTGTGTATTTTCGGCAACGTTTCGTTGAGCTTTCAAGCTCAAGCCCGAAGATGGCAGGTGAGATCTTGCTGAAACGTTGCAAAGACAATCTCAATCTTACACGGGAAAAGACCCGAATACAGCAAAACCAGCATATATATATATATATATAGGGTAGCTCTCTATATTTTTCTTGAGGTGAGAAAACCTCAAGAAACTTGAGTCCACAAAACTCTTAATACAGGCTGTATCAGTGTAAAACTATAATTATTTCCCCTATGTGCAGGTCCTGTGGCAATTCCCAGTGTAACTGAACCAGTACTTTCATATTCTTCTCTTAGATGGAAGCTCCTTCTGTAATCTCTCTTGCCCCAATGGCACATGGAGCAAATCTGCTAGCCCTCTTAATTCTATTAAATAATCTAGAATATATATTTTACATCAATTTGCAAAATATTATGCTTGCCCAAAATAAAATTTTATTTCCTTTTGGAAATGTCTGAAGAGAGGTAATTGGCTATTTGCCAAAACTATTTCTGTGATGAGGTATTTGCTTCTTTGTGAAATTTGATGTCATTAAGTTTAAGTATATGTTTCACATGGCCAAGGTTTATAGAGATTTTCATGATGACTTGACCCTCAAGTCATTACTTTTAGCTTTATGACGTTCCATCTTAAGAAGTAGACATTAATTCTGAATGGAAGTAATCACAAAAAAAAGAAGCAGACATTAGGCCAATAGTTTAATATAATTTTCCTACAATAATATTGAGATTTTTATAGCCAGCTAATTTGAGGCATGACCATCAAGAGTTCTTGGGATTTATGGAATTAGTGAACAGATTAAATGCAGAGTGGTCTATGATGATAAAAACTAGGATTATACTTTTCAACGTTGAAAACTAATCTTTTTTGCTGCCTAATGCTAATAAATAACATTTTTGCTATATTATTCTAATAATATTCATATATAAATGATATTTATTAATACACTTTGTGACATTAAATCATAATATGAAGATTATGGGACAAGCCCATATGAATGAATGCCTTTTCACCCATTGTACATTTCCATTGTAAACAATTTGTAGCCATTGCTTATAGATTTCTTTTTTAGTGCCTAACTTTCAGAAATAATATTGTCTTGTAACATGTAACATTTAATTAGTCTGTATGGTTTCTGGTATTTGACTCAAATCAATATTTATTAATTTAATCCAAACCAAACCATTTTTGTTTAAATTGGTTGATTCAATTTATGTAGACTCTATTTTTTGCTTAATTGATTGACATTTTAAAATGTTACAGCTTTGGAGAATTAGAATAAGTTGTAAAATGAAAATTTACTTATTTAAAGGTTTTGAAAGTGCCAGTGTTTCTAGTACATGTGAGCCTTACAAGAGTGGTCGACCTTCAACTCGGAAAGAAGAACTTGTTCAAGCAAAAGTGTTCAGTAAAAAGAATCGTGAACAATTGGAGAAAATAATTAAATATAGTAGGTCATCAGAAATGTCTTCAGGTACTTATTTCAAAATATTTAAATGATATACTTCTGAAATAAATAGATCCATATGTTCTTCATATCTGCATAAAAGGAATTGGGTTTTAAACCTTTTGTTACATAACTCACATAAACTGCTGTTTAGCAGAATATTCGCAGAACATAGTACAGAGTACATAAGATAAAAAGTACTGTTGTGAAAATATAGATGGAATTCTTTATTGGAGTCCTAAATTCATTTCCATTCTATTAATATCCTTTTAAATATAATGACACATGTATTCAAGTAAGCTTATTTAAAATTAAAACTTTCAGTTAAAATAATGGGATATATTGTTATAATGTTAATAATTGCTTAATTGCTATATTTACCAATTTGTTTTAATAAATGATGTTTAAAGCAAGTAAATTGTTAGCAACAAGTTTCCAAAATCAAATTATTCTTGATTAATAATTGTACAACAGTGCACTGTTTCACTATACATGCATACACAGACACTCATAGTGAAAAAGTACCCTGTTCAAATATGTATGTATGTATGTATGTATGTATGTATGTATGTATGTATGTATGTATGTATGTATACATATACAGACACATATTTGAAAAAGTGCATTGTATATATCCAAAATGCATGCATGTGTGTGTGTGTTTCTGTGTTACATCTGCAGTTAAAAATGTGTAATGGGACTGACAGACCTAATTTCTCCTCTTGTAAAAATGCTTCATTAAGAATTGGGGGATTTTGATGAATAGAGTAGCCGTCTCCTGAAGGGGACATCTCAAAATTGGGCAGAAAGACTTGGATAATGATTTTGCTCATATTTCAGAGATCTCTCCTTTCAGTGAACATTTAGCAGTCTTCTAATCTCTTATGAAGTATTTTCAAGGATTAGATGGACACTGTCAAAATAAGGTTCTTTAGTATTTTTTTCTTAACTGGGACTCAAACCCAATAAAAGAAGGCCACATTTTTTCTCTATATACAGTAGCTTCATTTTGAAGAGTAAAACTATTTATTTGTTGTAGTTCTAAACATATTTAGTATACATGCATAAGGTGTGAATGGACATATTCAGACTTAACAATAAACTGGAAGTGTTCCAAATAGTGCCTGCACTTTTGGAGTCACACACTCTCAAAAGATATCTGAGTCTCAGACAAAATTTAGATGTGTTTGATTTGGCTTTAGTTCACATTTCATTCAGGTTAGATTAATTAAATTTAGTTAATATGCTTTCTACTGTTTATTTAAAAAAATAGGATTTATTGGCAGCTTTGGAGGGACTCTAAGGGATTTGAGGAACTGCATGCACCTCCGGGGTCTGAAGTTGTATAACCCTATAACAAAACCATAGTTTAACATTATAATAGCAAGCCCAGAGTTCTTTCTTTGGTCACATACGTATCTCAGAGCACATTGCTTTTGTTTTTGATTTACTTCAGTTGCTGCAATTTTTGCATCCAAAGAAAATGTGGCTGATTTGGTCATGGACCTTGAGCAGGTCCTGAAAATTGGCTTACTGCCTAATTTGATGCTTTAGGAAAATATATTCTTCAATTAGGGGAAAACATACTAAAATCTGTTTGTAATAGAACGGAATGAAATTTACATATACATTACAGAATTATGATAGAATCAAGATTTCCACTGCATTATCTCTTTCTCAGTTTCAGAGAAATAACTCAAACCTACCCAAGAAAATGATTGTCTATAACATTTGCTTGAAAATCCCAGTGATGGAGCACTCAGAACTCCAGAGGGCAGTGTTCCACTGCTTAATAATTCCCACCATCAGGAAAGTCTTCCTTGCTTCAAGCTTGGATCTTTCTTTATAAAGTTTCCACCCAGTCGTTCTTGTCTTATCTCGGGAATAATGAATCTGTATCCTGTTTCCTCAGATAGCTGTTCAAGTGGTGTCAGCTCTCTTCTTCAAGCAATATACTGATACCTTGGTACTCATTGTTAATTGGTTCCAAGAGGTGCGATGAGTACCAAACAAAAATTTCCCATAAGGAATAATAGGGACTCGACACCAATAAGTTCTGGCTTATGTGTTGAATAGCAAACAAACAATGTACCAGGACAAAATGTTCACGTCAAAATGCATTGAGTACCAAATTCAATGTGTTTCAAAGCAGTTGAGTAGCAATGGTACCATTGTATACATTTTTGAATGTATTGTCCCATTAATTGCAAAGTAGACCAGTCACTAGACTACTCCGTCCTTATTGCCTTTGTTCATCTAATTCAGTGTTTCTCAATTATTTTCTGTCATGCCCCCCCTAGGAAGAAGAAAACATTTCGCGCGCCCCGCGCGACTGTAAATAGTATCATTTGTCTATAAAATTGTTATAAGTACACCTCTGCATAACACTGTATCCTTATTAACGTATAAGAGAATAAAAAAAGAAAGAAATGTGGATCAATTTACAACAAAGAATAGCTTTATTAACTGTAGCAGAAAAGATTTAAAGGAGCACAGGATTTAAAGGAACACAATATTAAAAAAAACCTGCAAAACAAAAATATATAAAATAATTTGAGCTGAGCCCCCCTTTACGGAGCCTCGCGCCCCCCCTGGGGGGCCCGCCCCACTATTTGAGAAGCACTGATCTAATTAATGAAGTAATAGAAACAGTAGAATCTCTTGCAGCTCTGGAAAACGTTAGATCGTTTTGTAGTGTTACAGTTGACTTTTTAATCAAATGCTTTTTTTTTTAATTCAGCCACATGTTTAGATTAGATTAACTTCCTATGTTATTCAGGATTTGTCTGAAACAGAGACACGCCTTAGTTCTAGTGACAGTAAAGTATCATTTATGAAGGCTCTTTTCCCTATCAAAGGATTTTTATCTGTACTATAGGTTATAGCTTGCATAATTCATTAAAAACTTACAAATCCAAAGCAAAAGCATGTAATTTTATAGCTACCATGGAAGAGGAGAGAAAACAAGTGTGTGACCCAGGAGGCTAGAGACTGGCTCATGATTATAATACAAACTATGGTTTTGGACCAGTTTTTTCTTTTTATCAAATAGGAAGAAATGTTTATCTGTTTCTTCTTCTTTTTTGGGTCTTTGAAATGATGGGAGATCATTTTAATGTTGAAATTACATTTAAATACAATATTTATTTTTATTTTATTTGACAACAAATTGATTTCACCTAGACTTGTGTATGGGCACCATTGCAAAGTCATGTATTTAAAAAAATACTTTTTGAATCTGATACTTTTTTCCCTTTCCTGGAATGAAAAAAAATACCAAGTGAAGTTTTTAAAAAATCATGTTATTATTAAGTAGACATTCTCCCATTATTTCACTAGACCTTGCCTTTATTTCTGATACACATTTTGTGTTTATCACTGTCTGTCCTTCCCACCCGCACCTTTCCTGCAGCACATGCTAGGAGAATACTGCAGCAGTCTAACAGAAATGCATGCATACAAGCACCAGGTAATGCAGCAGCTGCTTAGCTTCTAAACTTACTTGCCTTCATTTTTTAAACTTTTCTATTTATTTGCTTATTTAATTGTTGAATGTGCCTTTCATTACTTCAGATGACTTCTACATACTACTGAAAGTTTTTTTTTAATCTACTCACTTGAATAGGTATTATTACTAAAAGATCATGTGGCAGATACTGCAGATATGAAAGGTTTTTATGGCGGGGTATAAGTAGTATCATTTATATTAGAAATGCCAGTAAATCGGGCATATGTAGCTGTTTCTTTAGCCAGTACATAACTATTTTTTTGTTTTTCTTGAACTGTGATTGAATCATCAACCATGAGTACCTATTAACTTCCAACAATATATAAGCTATAGTAAATAATGATAGTTTATTATACACTATTCGTACCTTAAAGCCATCTAATTGTGGGACCTTTTGAAAATCCAAACATTATGCAACATAGCTATGGATCTTAATATGTTGTTAATATGCTGGCAAATGCCTGGAATTCTCATTACTGGGAGAGGCTGCATGTTTCTTCTGGGTGAGGGAGGCTCAGTCCCCATACCCGGTTCTCCTCTGCGCGCGCGCACACACACACACTCGCTTGAATGCAGCCTTGCCTGCAATTCTCTTTACTGAGAGAGGCTGTGTGTTGTTTCTACTGGTAATCTGGAAGATGAGCAGCGCATTGGCATTGCCTCTGCCTAGTTCTGCTATCCACTTTTTGCCCAGAGCTTCATCTCCTTCTGGTCGAAAACTGTTTAGGTGCCCCATAGGCACCAGCCTGCATTGTCAAGTGTTTGGACTGTTCAGCTCTGGGCTGCATGCCTACTCGGTGCTGCCGGTGCCGTGCCCTGGCCCTGGCGGGCGCTGCAGCTCTCATACCTGCTGTGCGAGCTAGGCGTATGGCTGCCATAGTCGCCTGGGGAGACTCTGCAGCTGCCTTGCCTTCCACCAGCAGGCAGGGTGGGTGGAAGTTGGGGCATGCCGAGAGCTTGGCCCGTTGTGGCTGCTGGCAAGCAGACATTGGGACAAAGGGTGGGGCCAGCGGTAGCAGCCCTCCCACTCGGCCGCCACGCTCACAGCTTCCTGCACATCCCCCCCCCAAAAAGACCTCCCTGAAAATAACCCTGAGTGCTTATTTCCCCCCGCAAAAAAATAAGACCAGGTCTTATTTCCAGGGAAACATGGTAAGTCTTAGGTGCAAGAAAATAAGTTTGTGCGTCAAGTGGAATAGAGTTAAGACTTATCATTTAAAAAATGAAGGACCTGGATGAATTAATGTTTAAAAGAAAATTCATCATTGGATGTCTGTAAAATTGAACTTAGCAGAATTCAACAGCAGATAAAATCAACAATTTGAGATCTTGACAATTTGAGATCTTGAATAAAAAAGTATAGCATAAAATATAGATAGCTGCCTACTTCTTCAGAGTCATGACACAGACATGAAGTAAAGAAACTGATTAGGTCCATAAATGTCAGGAATGATTTGGCTCTCTGTTGTAGGTTATAGGTGATAAGTGATATATATAATAATGTATGACTATGCTATCATTTTAGAAATTCACACCTTTATAAATAATAAATAAAAATGACTTGATAGTGGGATATAGGGAAAATATTTGAGACATTTGGAAATAAATTTAAAGTATTAATATTTGGAGTTCGGAACATTGACCCTGAGCTCGTATATTATTCCTTCTTACAAATCCATTCTGTGGTAATATGGTATATTAAATATAAATATCTGCATGAAGTTGGGATTTCAGTATTAAATTGGGAAATTCTTACTGAACTTAATTCTGTGTTTAAAATAAGATTCATAATTGAATGGGAGAATGTATCTAATTGTGGTTAATCATTAGTATCTATATGTCGGGGTCTGTGGTGTGATTTTTTTCTGGAATTTTAGTTCTGCAAAGAGATGTGAGGAAATTAATTTGTTTTAGAAATGTAAATTAAGTACAAAATAACTTGGATTATATTTGGCATACTCCGTATTTCCTTCAAATGTAAGGACTTTTCATATTTTTAGCAACTGCCTCACCAAGATCAGGGAACTATAGGGTAGTATCCTGCAGAGAATAAACCACTGAACAGAAATATCTCATTTCCTTTCAAACATGAACTGAAGAATTTGCCTTCTTCCTAGAAGGTGTGACCATACCACAACTGTGCTATATATTCTCCTCAAAACTTTCGTTCTAATAAAAAAAATAATATTAAGATGTAAACATAATGAGGGTATTTATGTCTTTATCTTTCTGCAGAAACAGGCAGTGACCTTTCTATGTTTGAAGCTTTACGAGACACCATTTATTCTGAAGTAGCTACTTTGATATCTCAAAATGAATCTCGCCCTCATTTTCTAATTGAACTTTTCCATGAACTCCAGATGCTAAATACAGATTATTTGAGGCAAAGAGCACTGTATGCTTTACAGGTACTTGGAAAATTGTGATTTGAGGTTGCCTTTTTTTTAATTTCTGAAAAATAAATTTCTACCAAAAACTATTGCTTTATACAGGACATAGTGACCAGACATGCATCTGAAGATAATACAAGAGGAGAATGTCCAAAGCAACTGAACTCAAATGCCTGGATAGGATCAAATTCAGAGCTTACTCCCAGTGAAAGCCTTGCAACTACTGATGATGTAAGTTATCTAAACCTTAGGATATTTTAAGATCAATTTTGATTTTTTACTTAACAAAGTTGTATTTTTTATTTTAGTTTTTAGCATAAAATTCATTGAACAATTAAATTTAAATTGTCCACTTTACTGAGTTACATATTGTATAAGTGCGAAGGGTGAATTACACTCTTAAACTTTTGTGTAAAATATAGATAAAATATTCTATAAAACTTGAACTGTGAAGACCAGCTTGTTCTGACAGTGAGAACAATCAACCAATGGAACAGCTTGTCTTCGGATTTTGTGGGGGCTTCATCACTTGAGACTTTCAAGAAGAAATTGGTCTGTCATTTGTCAGAAATGGTGTAGGGTCTCCTGCTTGAGCAGGGGGTTGCACTAGATGACCAATAAGGTCCCTTCCAACTGTTAATCTGTTAAATCATATTATGTTAAACTTGAATTACTATGCCATCTAATCTTTTCTTAACTCTCATAACATCTTTTGTCCTTACTGTAACATTTGATCTTCATTCTAAGAGAGCTATCTTTTTAAAAATCAGAGGATGATGTCGACTACCATAGCTTCTTTCTTATTACATACTGATAGCTTTCTAAATGAATTTAGTATTTTGCTTTGACATTATTACTTACTTGAATTTACTTGTCCAATACTTAAGAATTATTTTTAAAGTGAGAATTGTTACTTCACATAGAAACAAAATTGTGTTTGATACAGAGATAGCAAGATGTTTGTCAGGTGTTTTAGGAATATGCAGAAGTCGTTGATCTGGGAAATGGAAGGTCTGGACAATTTGGGAATGTTCTGTCCTGCCTCAGGGGAGTTTGGTGATTTCCTGATGCAAATCTTTTAACCAGAAGCAGTTCAACATATTGCAGATGTGGCATGGCATTTCAAATAAGCAGATTGGTGTGGGAACAAAGAAGTTTCCAGTTCTGATGTTGAATCATCCCTGGAAGAATATAGGCTGGAGCAGTTAAAGTCTCATTCTTTACTAGCAATTTTTTTGGTAGGAAAGGATATACTGCTCTTTCTAGCCATCCTGCCCCCCTCACACAAACATACACATATATATGTTCAGTTAAGTGGTTGAGGGCTTGATCTTATTGAACACATTTACTATCTTCCTCAATCACACTATATGTGTGTCCCTTCAATTTCTATCATTCCTAGCTAACAGGTCGGTATATACCTGCACGAAATCAAATTTGAGTAGTTGGTTTTAAAATAACCTTACTTAAAATTCTGAAATGGTAATGTATAAAATTTCAAAAAGACGATTGATTATGGAAAAGCATTGCCAAATGTTTGTGTTATGTCTTTTTAAGGAGACATTTGCAAAGAATTTTGACCAAGGTGCTTGCAGAGAATCTGAACAACATGATAGAGACAATGGCAGTACTAGATCTACATCTTCAAATTTTGAACCATTTGCTACTGATGATCTTGGTAAGCACCAACCTGAGAATTGTAATTTGCAAGTCATTGAGATTGGAATACAGACAGTCCTCAATTAATTGTAACTGGGATCAGAATTTCCATCGCTGTGTGAAGCAGCACAAAGTGCAGTATCACATAATGGTGGTTTCAGCAATTTCTCTTGCTTGGTACTGTTGATAGGTAAGGACTGTGCGATTACACGATGACTTCATGATTTCGACTTTTGACTTCCTGCCATTTTCCCATTGACTTTACTTATAGAAATCTGGCAGGGAAAGTCACAAATTGTACTAATGTGACAGTGTAATGCTGCAATAATTAGAAAACTGGGCCAGTTGCCAAGCACCCAATTGTGATCACTTGACCACAAGGGCACAGCACCAGCCAGAACTTGAGTGATGTTGCAAGTTTGAACAGTTGCACAAGAAGTGATTGTTAAAGGAGGACCACCTTGTCTTGTTAGTTTCATTACCAGAACAATCGACTAGATAATGATCAGTTTACATTAATGTCCATTTTGGTACAGGTTATCCCTTTTTCAAACTTGCATTTCTCTTTGCATTAAAAAAGAAAAGAAATGTGATTGCCATCACATTCTATTTCTCAAATAATTAAGCAAGAATTATCCAGAGCAGTTTGGCTTTGGATATGGAGCAGTGCCACAACTTTATGAAAAGAAACATTTTATGCCTAATGGAATGACTTGGAGTTTGTACTCATTGTTACAGGTTAAAGAACGTAATTCTGTTAATATAGAGAGCAAAATATTTTCTCTTCTGTTAGGCATTAGCTTCAAAGTATTATATATCTCCAAAGTAGTTAGCTCCTTCATGCATTCAGTCATTAAGTCCCAATTACCTTAATTGTGATTTATCAACAACAGGTATACTTAAGAATAATCTTGGTCCCTCTTTTTCCAGTTTTATGTTTAATTTGCACCTGGTAATATTTGATTTTGATGTTTTACATGATTTTCCTGCCCACATATAGGCAACACTGTGATTCATTTAGACCAAGCATTGGCTAGAATGAGAGAATATGAACGGATGAAAATAGCTGCAGAGGGTAACCTTGAGTCCGAGGATGGTTGCTGTAGTAATCTCCAGACTGCTCCTTCTTCTAAATTGGAAGGTATTAATTTGTTGCATATTTCAGGGTATTATCTGCTATATTATCATTGCTTATTGAATGTAAATGTTTTGGTATTTACTGTGCATAATTTGTGTAAAAAGGCAGTGACTATACACTTGTTATATTGAACTTTTTATTCTTCAGTATGCTTACTTATAATTTATGTAATCAAAGATCAGAAATGTTTATTTATATTGAAATTATATTTTTGTGAGGGGAAAAACATTAATATTAACATACTTTTTTAAAGGTTCAGATGCAGTTGAAAGCCGTTCTGCACCACAGACTACTGAAGTATCTTCTATTCCTTGCCCCCGAATAGATACTCAGCAGCTGGATCGACAAATTAAAGCAATTATGAAAGAAGTTATCCCCTTTCTGAAGGTATTATAATGCTGATTTTAGTAAGTGCCAGTTAGAAAATAAGAATTTGCTCTTACAGAAACTTGTAGCTAGATTTTTCTTAAGAAGCAGCTGATTCCCCCTGTAGAGAAGGTGATGCTTCACTTATCCAAAATAAAAGTGTTTCTTACCAAAATTAGGATATTTCCTCCTATTCTGTATTTTCTAAAGAAGCACTTGATTGACTGAGCTCTGATCTTTTTCTTATCTCTATTTTATATGAAAACTTATAATCAAGTTATGTAAACTAAATGACTTTTTTCATACATACATCCTTAGCTTAAATAAAATTTAATCTCAACACTTTCTAGGAACACATGGATGAAATATGTACTTCCCAACTCTTGACTGTTGTAAAACGTATGGTCTTAACCCTAACTCAACAAAATGATGAAAGCAAAGAATTTGTCAAGATATTTCATAAGCAACTTGGTAGCATTTTGCAGGCAAGTATACAATTTGTGAGCTCTGTAAAAATAGAGACTATTTTCAAAATCACTATTGTGCTGGTAAAGCTTTGGAAAGATTATTTTACCTTGATTCTGAAGTGAATGTTTCTGCCAATGATGGCAGTTGTTTTTACCACTTCAGTAAATCTGTTTATATAGCAACTAAGCTACTGAATCAAAGCTAAGCGCTTTATAATTTCTTGAAAAATTAATATGAAAGAGATCTTAAATAATCTGGCAACTCAACTATAAGTTTGGAAAGTGCAATCCATAGCATTTGTCTGATTTGTAAATGCTGACACTTAAAATGTACTCATCTTTATAGCATAAAATGAATATTTTAATACAACTTTTGATGAATCATTTGTTACTTCAGTGGTTAAAAATGAGAATTATCCAAGTCCTTTTTAATATTTTTAAATGCTCGTTAAAAGAGAAATGTCTCTCAGAAGGATTGTGACATAACTCTCATTTCTTTTGACAGAGCTTCTTCGTGAACACTTGTCAAAATGCCTTCTATTTTTGCTTTAGAAATTGGTGCATTGATTAATTAATTAATCAAACGAGGAATATACAATCAGAAAATATCTGAAAAAAGTAGTATCTATCACAGTAGAAATATGGGGAATTCTATATTCCTTAGAACCTTGCTTACCCATAAACTCATTGAATGATCTTAGCTAAGCTTTCGAGCTAATATGTTAATTTATGAGGTAACGTTGAATAATGCTGTGTCAGCCACCTTGAATATAATCAGGAGGTGGGAAAGAATGAAAGTTAAACATAATCGATATATTAAAACTTTTTTTCTTTTTTTTTCTTTTTTGGACAGGATTCACTGGCAAAATTTGCTGGTAAAAAGTTAAAGGATTGTGGGGAAGACCTTCTTGTTGAGATTTCTGAAGTCTTATTCAATGAATTAGCCTTTTTTAAACTCATGCAAGACTTGGATAATAACAGTCTGACAGCAAAGCAAAAATGTAAACCAAAAATAGAAGTAGGTGGAATGGCACAATCTTGCATTTAAAGAGGCCAATATAAAATTTAGTTTCATGTAATGTAAATATATTAATTTTGTTAATATATTTCAAATTTGATATTTTACTATGCATTCTCTTACTGTCAATATTCTTTCCGAGGTCAAATGATATTCAGTTATGAACTATTCAATTTTTCCCAATTGTTGGTCTTAGATATTTTCATTTGTAGCTCCCATTGTTTCCAAACAGCAGACATAATGACTGGGGCTGATCTGATAATAAATAAGAATTTATTAAGGGCCTCTATTTGAGAATTTCTGTTCAGCTTAGGAAGTAAGTCAGCTTCAAAATTAAACCATGTTTTACATTCTTAATAAATGACATTTTGCATTCTTTCTGCAATAATGAAAACAAACAGGCATATTTTGGAAATTAGTGTTCATGAATGTGAGGAAGGTTGTATATGTTGCTTTATTTTATTTGTTACTAGTAAGACTGCAGATGTCAAAGGATGCTGAATTTTTTCTGTTCTAATATCAAACAGCATCAGAGTCTTACCATGAAGGTTTACTTTAGCTTGCTATAATAGGACCACATCCTGTTATTTATGTCTGAGTTCTTTGTACTTTAAATTCTTCAGCTTAGTTTATTATTTGTAGAATAGCAGAATAGAATGGTTCTTTGTGCCTTGGTTTTTAAATTTATTATTGTTAATTAAGGTTTCACTCTGCCTTTGTCTTGGACATGACAAAAATAAGATAAGGAGTTTTAAAATACTACCATTACAATAGGATTTGAATCATCTGACCTTTATATTTTTAAGTTATAAGGAAACTTAACCACTCAACTATATCTCTGTTTTAGCAATCCAGAGCCTGCAGAACCAATCTAATAGTCACTTCTAATAGGACAAGCTACAGAAAACTAAAATATCTAGTTAAACAATACTGAAATACTTTAATTGTTACCAACTGAAAAGAAAATCACAGCAAAATGAATATATGGCTCAGAATTCATATCTCGATCTTATCTGGTTGTTGGTATTTAGTTTGAACAGAAGCCAGTATTCTTTCAAATTTCTATTTATTAGGTAAAAAAATCACTTGAAGAAGGAGTATGTTCATCTACTGAAGATATTGATGAAGACAAAGTAAGGATTTTTAAGCAATGGGGAATATGACCTATTTCTTTATTTTTGCAGATTTTGTAATTGACAGTGTTTTATCATTTCTGATGAATACTATTAATTTTAAAAGATAAATGACCTTTTTAATTATTTATCTCAAATGATCAGATAAGTTATTTAACCTTTACACACAAACACACATACTCATATACTCGTGTAGAAATGTGTTTAAGAGGTTGTTCTAACTGGGGTGATCCTGGGGCTTTTTTGATTAATTTTTTAATACTGAGCATGGCCAGCAAAATTAACCTAAATTCTTTTTGAGCAGCAGTCAAACTAGATATTTCTTGGATGTTCATAAGCAAGGATAATAGTTGTTGAACAGGTTCTTCCACATTAAGGAGTTTTCATATTCTTTACTCCAAGATTACACACACACACAGACACACAGACACGCGCACACACACACACACACGGAACTGTTTTTAAGAAGTATCGGAAGAGATGATAAAATTTGAATTGTAAAATCTTTTATAGAATAGACATTATAGGATTCATCCCTTTTTTCACTAAATATAAATCTTAAACAATTAAAACTCTTTTATTCTGTATAACAATAATTTTGTTTATTTCTAGGACAAAGATGAAACTGAAACTATTAAGCAAGTTAATGAAGCTGCAATATTCAGCAGAGAAATTCCAATCAGTACAAGATCAGATCCTTCTGATCAGGAAGAAGAGAGTGAAAATTGTCCAGTCTCCATAAGTAAGCTTCTTTAATGACTTTGATTATAATTTCATGTAATCAAGCATCTATATTAGTGGAAGGAAAGATCACTAATTCTGTTTCTAGCTTGTTATAGATAAATTGCTATTTGCTAAATAAATAAATATAGATAAATGTATTCACATGTTTGTCAATCCAATTGTTAAATGTATCAGGTAGATTATTACACCTATTGAGCCTGAACTATGTTTAAGATGATATGCAATAGATGCTAGTCTAAACTAAAGTCATGATGACTAGCTTGGCCCTTGAGCCTGGTTTAACAGTTATACTTACATTCTAAAGTTGATTACGTGCATGAAAAGAACTGTTCCCACAGTATTGTTTCATTCCTGTGTCTCCAGTAGAAAATGAAATACACTTATATTCTTTTTTAATATTGTACTGCACATACCATTATTGCTGAACATTTATAGCTTCTTTGTATAATAGGCTTAGACTTCCATCCAGTCTGTATTTACTTGGGAGGATGCTACATTGCACATTCTAGATAATTAAAATAAACATAAAATTATGCGATTAGATATCCATGTATGATGCACAGTTTTAGCCTTACTCATTATTCAGTGTTTAAAATATTTTGTATAATCGCATTTGTAGAATCAAGGCTAGAATCTAAAGACTCAAATAGCTAGCTTTATATTTCAAAGGAGTCTTTGATTTATATTTCTTGAGCCCAAATAATTTCCTTCTCCCCTGTTTAATGTCTCTTGATAGTTTATTTTGAAACAGAAGATTTAGGATTTTCAAAATTTAAACTGGAAACAGGCTATGTCCCTTTAGACTAGGGGTGTCAAACTGGCAGCCCGTGGGCCAGGTGCGTCGTGCAGGCCACACCCACCCCAGCTCCACAAATGGGAAAAACATCACAAAACGTCACTTGACAGCAACGTGGCGACAAGTTTTACACCCATGCTTTAGACTTTGTTAAACTCACACTGGGGTAAAGAACAAACTAAGGCTTTTAACATTTGTGTTTCTATGTATGTATTTAGCCACTGTGGTCTATTTTATGATTGGAGTATATTTCACACATTCTAGGCTTATCTAAAGCAGAAACTCAGGCTCTCACTAATTATGGAAGTGGAGAAGATGAAAATGAAGATGAAGAAATAGATGAATTTGAAGAAGGACCTGTAGATGTTCAAACCTCCCTCCAGGCAAATAATGAAACTACAGCTGAAAACGAAGAAGAACAGGTATTGAGAGAATGAGTGTGTGTTGATGCTAGACAGGTTTTCGTACTTTGGAAAAATTTATTAACATAATTATTTAGAAAATCTAGAACTATGCACTTGTGGTAAAACTGTAAAATTTAAATTTGCTAAGTAAGAATACAGTCTTTTCAAACAGACTGGAAGATTGATGGGGATTTTTAATCGGTAATAATATAATGTTTTAGAAACAATGGATTTAAATGAATGAATATTCTCCTGCTTGCTAAACTAGTTGAAGCTAAACATTACTATTAACACTAAATTTAAGATTCTTTGCATGTTTCATGATAAGATTGTAGCTTTAATTAATGCTAAGTAATGTTTAAATGAGTCAAAATAGTAAATAAATTTATTTTGTCCCAGATTTCACAGTCCATATCAGAAAATCCAAATGTGTGTCAGACTTTATCTTCTGAACAAGATTCCATAAATACTAAAGGTAAAATGAACGTAGAAAAACTTATTTACAAGGCATTTTTTTGTTCTTAGGAAAAAAATCATCTGAAACTTTTGTGCACTTGGATGATGCTTGATTTGGGCCGGGGTAGAAATACAGAAATGCACTCATAAAAATAATTGCTTTTTTATGTTAATTATATGGAAGTTAAATAAAAGCTAGGTATTACTCATCAGTGTTTATTTTATGAATACTTTACATTTATTAAATAGAACATAAAGGATTCTATGGCATGGCAGATCTCTTACTTCAGAGCTTATTAAGTGTATCCTGCTTTTTCAGAGCTTAAGATTTCATGCTTTTAGACTTGAAAATATAAGTAACATTAACAGGATCTACATTTGGCTTTGTTAAAACTAGTAAAATAAATAAAAGAAAATTAATTAAATAGCAGAAGGAGAACAAGATAAAGATGGACAGAACAAGTTGATCTTATATTATGTTTTTGCTTAGAACACTTCCTATTAATTATTTCTGGGACACAAGTAGACATCTGCTGTTTCTATATAAATTGTTTCAAGTATTATTATTTTGCTTATTATTCAAAGTATTATGTTGTAATATATTTGTAGCGTGAACTCTTGGTGAAGTCTGGATTCAGAGTACAAACTAATTGACAAAATGTCACAATGTGTTATACTTTCAACCTCTAAAACTGCAATCTTGGACCATCTTAACAATTAATACGTCTAACTGAAGTCAGCAGATTGAAGTTTTGACTTAGTTATAGCAGATCAGTTTTAAATTATTCAACATGATCGTTTCTATAAAATATATGTATCTTTTAATGTAGCCTTTTGAAATATTTTCCATATTCATGAACTCTTGTTTATTTGTGTAAACTGTTATAAAATCCCAGTCCTTGCAAGCAACATAATCAAATATTGTTTGTTTTTCAGATGATCAAAATATACCCGCTATTGTACCTCAGTATCTTAATCTTACAGAAGAAAAGCAATCCTTAGTTGTTAGGGTTGCTGAAGATTTTAATGCCAGCATTATATTAGCTACAGAAAAAACAAACTCTCCATTAACCGAAAATGAAAACCAAACTGTAGACGCAATATGTGGAGACTCAAAATCATCATCGGGAACACCTGAAAGCTCTGTAGTTGGCAGTCCTGATACAGAATCTCCTGTATTGGTTAATGAATATGTATGTGGTGCTTTTGTCTTTTAAATGTAGTATAAATATATGATATGAGCCTCAAGAATGCATGGTTGGAAAATTGTCTACCTAGAATGCTTCTTTTGGATTAGAGTTTTATTGTTTAGTTTTAGTTTAGTTTGGTGACATTTGTTCTACTGAAAGATTATATCTGTTCATAACAGGAAGTGGTCAATAAGTAATTATTTTCATGAAAAATGTTTGGGGGAACTCCTTGAGCTCTTGAAAGTCAAGTTATACATTTTACAGATAAATAATTACATTTAAAATATTCTCTCTATAGGAAACTGGTTCTGGAAATGTGAGTCAGAAATCTGATGAAGATGACTTTGTAAAACTTGAAGACATACCGCTTAAACTTGCAGTCTACTCAGAGGTAAATGTTATGCTAAGAAATGTACAAAACAAAAAGGTTATTTTTAAGAGTATGGTGTAGAACAAGTGGACAAAACTAGTAAATGGTGAGAATTACTCTTTTGATCCATTTTCAGGAAGAACTAATGAAAAAAATGATGTCAGAGTCTCAGTCAAATAGTATCACTGAAGAAATTCTAGCTGAAGCAGAAAGGCAGGGTGAGGAATTAGTAGGAGATCCTCAGATGTTGAAGGAACCTGGTGAGAATCTTTGATTACTTTAGTTATGATTATCCTACTCATGCTGATACAATTAGTTTACTTGATGCAGATTGTAGACTTTAGAACTATGGTAGGAGATAAACATTTTTAGTTTTGTTCTGCATTCAGACTTAAAGCATTTTTGTTATTAACTGAAATAATATGCTTATTTCTATAATAGATTGATGACTTTAGTTATCCTAAAAATGTAAGAGGGAGTTGTTATACTTGAGTGGCAAATCATCAAGAATCCCCAGAACTGAAGGCAAGACTGGGAAGTGAAAGAAACTTCCCAGAATATGCCAATAAGAAACCATTCCCAAATCATTGCCCAACAGAACTATACGGTGAAATTACAAGGAATCAAGCTCAAGTCAGAGAACACTTACATTTCATAATTTGTCTTGCTGTGGTTGTGAACCAGTTAACAAAGTGAAATTTAGTTTAACAGGTTCTATCCTTTCTTGGAAATGTACAAAATCCACTGGCCTCAAGAACTCTGGAATGTTCCATTTCCATTCTGGGCCTTCGTATTTTTCTGTTTTTCAATTATTTGTATCCTGCCTTTATTATTATTTTTACAAATAATTCAAAGTTATGAACATACCCAATGTACTTTCTTCCTCTTATTTTCCCCATAACAACAACTTGGTGAGATGAGTTGGGTTGAGAGAGCGTGACTGGCCCAAAGTCACCTAGCTGGCTTGTATGGCTAAGGTGGGAATAGAACTCATGGTCTCCTGCTTTCTAACTTGGTAACCACTAAATTAAACTATTTCCAGAGATATTTAATAATTTCCAAATTAGAATCAATTCAACCTTCAAAATGCTGCGTGTTTAAAGAAGTTACTTCTGGAAATTTTTGAACTATCCCCTAACAGCCTGGTTAGGAGGTGGGTCAAGGATGTTCCGGGGAAAGACTGGAACTTTCCAGAATTTCCAGAACATTGTGTTCTAGATGGACAAATTTTGCACAGTGATAATCTATTTTGTTTTCTATTATTATTGAATTATTAAACTGATTCTGACGTACCCAAAATTATTACCTATTTACATTGATGGAAATACACTTTGATATGTATTAATTGTAGGGAACAATAAACTCTCATCTTCACAATGAGAATAATGAACATGTGGTCTGAGCATATATATATATATTTATTGACTATAGTTTACAAAACACCTTTGTTAAAGCTGGTTTCAGTACAAAGATGTATTTTGTATTGTTGATGAATAGTTACTTTCTTTTCTTTTTTCAGAGATTGTTGGAGCTCAAAGTGCATGAAAAGGACCTCTGGAATGTTTCTGTGGCCTAATTCATTGATAAATACAAATAGAAAATCACTACTACGTTTCATGTGTTCTAATCTGTATAAAATGTAAAGTAGTTTTTCACACACTGCCTTTTAGAATAGGCTTGCTAATTTTTTCTCATAAAAGTTCAAACAGCTAAACTTTCAACCTGGCTGCAGTTCTTATGTTTTTATTATTGTGATTTTAGCAATTTTACCATGTAGTTTTAAATAAAATTTGACTTGTATGTAGGTGTGTTTTGAACAATGCTATATGAAGCTAAGGATGAGCCATGAGTAATAATAGAGTCAAGGAAAAAGTGTTGATTTTTAAAAAGTTTATTGCTAGTTTGTTTATAAAAGTGTTACTGAGTTCTCATCACACTATAATAGGCTTGATCCAAAGGTGCTCTTCAATGTTTTGCTCTTCTTGCAATACCAGTAGCATATTGGGGTACCTTAAAAACTGACAAATTTACTACAGTAAATCCTGAGCTATAATTATTTTATCAGAAAGATTTACAGTGCAAAGAGAGAATGAGGAGTAATAAAACTATATTAAAAAGATCAGATTGAAATGAAATGAAAATATTTTTCTAAATAGTGGTCATAATAATAATCTCTTAGCACATATAACACAATAATAAATCTTTGACTTTATAATAGATAATGTTAGATCTCTAATGATTGCTCTCTCAACCATTTCATTGGTCATCATAATAGCTCAAAAATGGCTACATGGCTTGAGGTGATTGCCTGTGGACATAGTTTGGGGAGAGTATCCCAAACCAATGTCAGCTTTGTGTGTGTAAGAACTGACCAACTTACTTACTCCCTTACACCATCTCCACCAAACAGTTGTATATACAGTACCTTCTTTTTGATTAAATGGACTAGCTCCGAAAATGTAAGGAAAGTTAAATATATTAAATATATTGTTATTTCAACCACTTCAGAATTCTTCACCGATTGTTTTTTATACCCTTTAGAAACTGTTTCTTCTGAACACAACTGTTCACCTTGTGATAAAATATTATGTGGAAATATATCTAAATCCAGAGTCCTCTGTTCTCAAAATTGGAATGATAAGAATGTTATTTTTGTTACAACAGTATGGCATTTTTTCTTGCCATGCATGTGCAGGACAGCACTAATACCTAATTTTGTTCTATGAAAATACCAACGATGCCTTGCCAACCTGGATAGAATGTATTTGAAATAATGTATTCCTTTTGATGTGTCTCATAAGTAAACGTTCCCCTTGTAAACACACTTTCATTCCACTATGTAAAATCAGATGCTGCCTTAAAAGTCTATTGCTACTCAAGTGAATGATGCACAGAGTGGATCAAAATATTTTAAGGCAAAAAGGGCAGTGCCTTCAAACATCCCTGGGGTTGGGAAGTGAATACTTTTAAAGATTAACATATGAAGTATTTAATTGTATCTTGTTTAGTCTTAGCTCAGTTCAGAAGTGCAAATGCACAAATTCTTCTGCTTTCAGAAGACTGTGTGGCTTTGTTTATGCTTAAACTTGAGTAGCAAGTGGAACAACATTCCACTCAATAGAAACCAAATCAGGTACTTGGTAAAAATGCCGTGGTCTTCCATTAATAAGATGCAGAATATTGCAAAATGCAGTCATCTAGAAATCTCACTAAGAAATGAATACTTATGTATATATCAAGGGAAATGAATTGAAAACAAATTCCCAGAGAATTAGCAATGAGATCCAGCCATTAGCATTGCATTCAGTAGAGATGGAAACAGAATCAACACATACATTCTCTTGGAAAGCTTCTTTGATCCTCTTTATGGCTTAGCATAACTGCATGGCTAGCCATCAGGTCAGCATTCCTCAGTGGAGTACCTCCTATCATTTTGCTACAAATCAACATGACATTACACTATAGTGTGCACTGACTTACCAATATGAACTTGGTTGCAGTAGCAAAAGTGGTAGTATCATAGTAATAAACATTTGGTGGGCTCCAGACTGGGAATTGGCTGTAATGGTAAAAGTTTAGATAACTAGTTCTTAAAGGAATTTTACCTTGTTCAAGTTCTTAAAAGAGTCTAATTAAGATGCTTGACTTAATATAGGGGTGTCCAAACTTGGCAGCTTTAAGACTTGTGGACTTCCAACTCCCAGAATTCCCCAGCCATCCAAGCTGGTCGAGTTTGCTTCTTGAGCTTGCATTGCTCAGTTGTCTGATCAATATTGTAATTACTTCTTCCTTAAGAGAGCTCAATAATGAGATTTCCATCTTCCTTTCTCATTCCCTGGGCCTGTGGGTCAGAAAAGCTCTTTATATTTCCTCTTTTTTTTAATGCCTAGGACAGTGATGGCGAACCTATGGCACGCGTGCCACAGGTGGTATGCGGAGCCATTTGTCAGGGCACCCGAGGCGCTGCCCTGTCAGCTGGCCAGCGTGCATGTGCGCGCTGGCCAGCTGAGTTCACCATTTTTAAAAGCCATTTTTCGCCCTCCCCAGGCTCCGGGAGGCTTTATAGGAACCTGGGGAGGGCGAAAAGAGACTCCCCCGCCCACCCGGAGGCTTCAGGGACCATCCGGAGGCTTCCCTGAAGCCTTCGGAACGCTTAAAACGACCCTCCGAGCAAACCGGGAGTCACTTCCGGTTTGCTCGGAGGGTCATTTTAAGCGCTCCGAAGGTGTCAGGGAAGCCTCCGGACAGTCCCTGAAACCTTCAGAATGCTTAAAATGACCCTCCGAACAAACCGGAAGTGACTCCCGGTTTGCTCGGAGGGTCGTTTTAAGCGTTCCGAAGGCTTCAGGGAAGCCTCCAGATGATCCCTGAAGCCTCTGGGGGGGGAGGCTCTTTTCACCCTCCCCAGGCTCCTATAAAGCCTCTGGAGCCTGGGGAGGGCGAAAAAACCACGTAAAAATGGGGGGGAGTGGCTGTAGTGCACGAATGCGCACTGGCGAGGTTGCGCATTGCATTATGGGTGTGGCACGCCTGCACACGATCCCCCTGTGCTCCCCCCACTTCTGGCACGCGAGCCGGTTGCTTCAAAAACAGGTAAGGAACGCGGGTGGGCCAAATGAGCCACTGTTCCGGTACGGTGGCTGCTGCTCCTGGCTACTACCGGCATGGCTGTACCGGGTTGTACCACATGGAACCCACCACTGGTTGTACCTAAAAATTGTCTGGCTACTTCCTTCACTATTTCAGACTGGTGCTTTGTGTAACTGGACACCCTTTTCAGTGTAACATGAGGGCCAGAGGTTTGTGGTTGACCTATACTCTGCTGTGCTCCATTAGCAGTGAACGCTTCCTAGAGCCTTGAACTACAATGGCCATCTTATGCCACATAGGCTATAGCTCCAATGCATCCACTGTGTACCTGAAGGACCAACAGTGTAATCTATTAAACAGACCATAATTTGGAAAGGGTCACATTGTTTTATGAAGTCAAGTGGAAACTGATTTAGTTGGGGCTAGTGTGGAAGATAAGGGAGTGGTGATGATGATATCTCTACCTTCTAATAGCATCTGTCCATTAATAAGGTAATCTTCACTTGTGTATCCGGCCTAGAACAGAGTCTTTTTAATTTTGTGGGATAATTCTGTTTTCCATTCTTTAAAATGGAGCAGGACCTGGGTGAACTAGCAAGAAATAAGCCAACTGTATAAATTGTCCTGGCATGTTGTAAGAATATCCTTGGACATATTAAAATTATCTAGGCATATGGGCCCTTGCCAGATCGCTAGACCGAAAGAAAGCGGAGATCATTGATTGCATTAAGGTATGGGTGGTTAATTGTAAACCATGGATTAAGGATAGCGGAATGCAAGCCAAGACAGAAAGTTGTGGATAAGCTAATTAGGCATTGTGTTGAATACTATAAACCCTTTATCCAGTTTAAGTTTGCAGAGTAAAGATGCCCTGGGAATTAAGCTGAAACAGAACTGGTCCTCACAGAGTAAGAAATATTGAAATCAGAAGATTTAGGCATGCTTAATTCAAAGACAGATGAAATTTAACAACTTTTTGGGAATTCACTGGGTACAGAATGTACAGAATGAGACATGTTATTTAGGAAACAACTTTTAGGAACATAATTCTGATTTTTTTTATCGGGGGTGGGGAGTGGGGGCTAATGGGAGTAGCCAGTCTGCTTCCTTCTGAATGAACATTGTTTTTTTTTCCTCTGACGTATACACAATGTACAAACAGCATGGCTGTGGAGCATATCAGAGTCCACTCTCAAGGTCTTAGGAGTGCAAAGATGCAGATATAAAATGTATGTACAATTTAACACTCTGAGAAGAAATGCTTTGCAGAGATGCTAAGTTCTCAATAGAGGTGGAGATAGCATCCATGCATGGGTTGACATTGTCCGCCTTCTGATTGGACTGAGTCTGATTAAAGATAGTTAAGACATGCCCCTTGTTGCTAGCCTTACCCAGCTTTTCGACTCAGTCCACTTCAAAGGATGGTTGTCATTGTTAGTTCCTGAAAAATTATTAAGACTGTAGATTGAAAAACTTGCACTGAGCTTATCTCCCATTAATTGCCTGAATTGAGAATTGGATTGCTTGTTTTTGGCTGTCAATTAGGCTGGAGTGAAAGGGCATGTGCCCATTGCTCACCTGGTGAGGTATTTGACTGTCCAAGGACACTTGACAGAGCGGGAGAGAGTGTAGCGTTCTTTGTGCCACAAAATGAGGCACAGATCCCGCTCCATGACCAGCTGGGTGAGAGATTGCAATTCTTGATAATTAAACCACAACTGCCTTTCCTTCATCGGAGCCTTTGACAGGCAGAAATGCCTCGGCTCAGGTGTCTGGCATTGGCGAGCTGTTGGCAGCCTCAAAAGCTTTGAAACTTCAGCTTTCGTGCTTTGCAGCGCTGAGAGAGAGGAGGTGAGCGCGACGATTGTCTGAGGCTGCTTTCGCTGTGGGAGCTCTGAGGTAACCAGATCGTTGTGCAGCTCTTGACAGCCCTTTGATCCCTCGTGGTTGAGCTTGCTGGTGACGATTGCAGAACAGCTTCCAGAGGGCGCATAAGTGGAGAAAGCCGCAGGGGAGCGCAGCAAGCAAGATTCAGCATCTCCCTGCCTTTTGCCTTGACCATCAGCCTCAGGAGATCGAGTTGCGAACCTCCATTGTAACAGCCACTCAGGAGGCTGTTAAAAAGGGCACGAGATGCCATTTTAGTTGCTGTCACTGATCTGTCAAAATGGTGGAGTCTGCTTCTGCGTTAAACACCAGGGCCCCAGTCAATGCTAAGGGGCTCACAAGCCCTAGTGCAGTACCTTCTGACCAGGGACTGATTGCAGTGGAACCCTCTCCCACCCAAGATCCTAAGGGGCGCAAGAGGGCAGAAAAGTCAACTGGCCATTCCTCCAAAGACAAAAAATCCTCAAAGTCAACATCCAGGTCTGACAAGGGGAAATTCAAGGCAGCTGATAAGCAGAGCTCCAAAGCTACGAGTCACAGGCCTCCCTCTGCCTTTTCACGAGGGGATCAGGTGTCCCAGGCCAGTAGTAGATCTTTCCAGCTTTCCCCTATTAGATTGGAAAAGGATCCTGGCCCTTTCAGCCCGCTGTTTCCAATCAAAACTTCAGGCCTGTGGGGGTCAGGCACTGAACTCCAAGGGCACATCCTGCATGATTTCCAGATGGGGACTATGGGCAACAGGCCGGCTGATACCATGTTCACCCCTACAGTGGCTGGGCTCCACCCAGACATGCAACTGCCTTCCCAGGCTTTGCCCAATATTCAGGACATAATAACAGCTGCCATTAGCCAGGGCATAGCTGAGCGCCTACAGCAGGGGTCTGGAGCAACCCCACCAGTGGCTCCTGTGGTTATCCCATGTGCAATTCTAGCTTCAGCTGTACAGAGGGGCTTGTTACTGGCTAGATCTCATGCATGGATGCTATCTCCACCTCTATTGAAAAAGTGCATTGGTACTTACCTGATATGCCTCTTCTAATAGGATGGAGATAGCATCCATCCCCTCCCTATTATTCGACTGATCTTTTTATGAACTGTTCTGAACTACCCTTGGTATCATGGGGTTATGGATTTCATGGTGGGTTATATCTCGAGTTGTTTATTGTTGAGTACTGTTTGCTAATATTTGATTGATGATGAATTACTGTTTACTAAAGTTATTGTTTGATGACACGTTGAGTCTGTCTAAGTTCTTCGCTGAAAAGCTGGGTAAGGCTAGTAACAAGGGGCGTGTCTTAACTATCTTTAATCAGACTCAGTCCAATCAGAAGGCGGACAATGTTAATCCATGCATGGATGCTATCTCCACCCTATTAGAAGAGGCGTATCAGATAAGTACCAACACCCTTTCAAGCTGCTTGAATTATATCAGTCACTGACCAGAGCTAAGCACAGCTCTTAAATATAAAAGCTTAAGTGGAGTATCTTACCGACTCAGCTAGGAATGCAACATTATTTGCCTGATAAAATAAATTTAGAAGATTTACCTGATTGATAACAATTTACCACAACTGGAAAGACTTGATTTAACAACTTTAAAGAGATGCAATGAATCTTCAAAAAGATCAAAAAGCAAGTATTCATTTCACATCCTACACTCATAGTATGTATAGGACTTAAGGCAACTGAGTGGGTTGTGTTAAATCAACAAGTGGAGCAAGTTAAACATGCTATGGAAATACATCTCTGACATTTAGAAAAGTTTTGTTGGGCGAAAGCAAATTCTTACTCATTAAGGCAGTAAATAAAAATTGCAGATGAGATAGTGTCAGGTTAGTTCACATCTTTTGCATTATTTGGCATTAAGTCCTCAAACATTAAGCTCTCTTCTGTACCAACATTTACTTACCTCACTCAGGTAATCTCCCATGCCTGAGAGTAAAGCACCAGTGTGTCAAATACATTAAATTTTCTTTCAGAAGAACAAGAAGTCTCCAAACTTTCCACATTTACAGATGCCTTGAAGGCTACTCTGCCTTACCCATCCCTTCAACTTCATACAAACCATAATAGAAGTATTTACTGATACCAAACAAAATTAATGAAATATGGGTTATGGGTAGCTTTAAAAGGGCCATTTTTTAAATTATCAAAAGATATCAAGCTTAATTTATTAAGCAGTCAAGTAATAAAACTGATTCATGTATTAGCTGAATCCTAGGCTTAATTTATGAGAAATGTTACACAAGTAAACACTGAAAAAAAAGTTATTTAGAAGTTGCAATGACACACTTTATCACTGCAATATCACTTCCTTTCAATAAGACAACACAATGTAATTTATTTTTTTAATTACAAAATTTTCAAGTACATATTAATGTTACATTTTTTATTTCAATTAACAGAACTGAAACATTCAGTTTGTTGTGATCCTGGGGTAGTGATTCTATATTTTAACAAGTAGTATCACTAAAAATATACCAAGTCTGAGACAGTGCACTGGAACCCACCATGCTGTACTTACTGATATGCCTCAACCTGACACTCTTTCTACTCTACTTATCCAACTGGAAGTCACACTGCAGTGAGAGAGAGCAAGGGGCGTGGTTGGCCTCACCAGACTGCCCAAAAATTCCTATTCATCTGCCCTCTTAGCCAATTAATATTTTATGGAAACAGCAACATGGCTTCACTCATAATAACTACTTAAAGATATGCAACTAGTTTGTGCATATGCAAAAATTTATGGCTGCAGATGAAAAACAATTATAGGTGCAGACTAATTGGGAACCTCTGAAGAATGTCAGAGGCAACACCTTGGAAAGCTCCAGGCATGTTTGCTAACTAGAGGAGTGCCACGCTGTTCCTCTGAGGCAGGGCTGGGTTTTCTCATGGCTCTCTCCTCCTGGAAGTAGGTGGAAGTCTGTAGGTGCACAGGTGGTAAGAACTCCAGAATATTATTTCAGGGTGGGAATACACATTGATGTATCAAAGTAGGTGGCAGCCAAAGAAGAAGGGAAGCACTGAGTTCTTTCAAAGAATTGAACAATACCAGCTCAAACTGTCATCATTTCCTAAAATTGTATCCCACACACACCTGTCTAAAACACACCTTGCATACCAAATACAATGGGACTTAACTCCTGAATGAAGATACATAGGGCAAACTGCAATAAGGTACTTGCCCTAAGAAATTCTCTAGTAACACTGTGCCTAACCAAGGATCAACTGAGGTTTAAGGAGGAAGAAGCAGAAGCCCCAAACCCTGTTTAAGGTTCATACAATGAAAAGTATACATTTGGAAAGCAGACTGGGTTAATTTTGCTGGCTGAATTGCAAGCACTTAAATCCAGGTTTCTCTGGAGACACACTGAAGACGAAGAGGTTCTTGGCAATGGAAAACCTCTGCCATTGTTCACTCAGCAAGGGATCCTCTTCCACGAGTTGTATTCTGGAGGCTGAGTGGCCCTCACCAGGGACTGCAGGGGTCTGGACAATCCCTCAGATAAGTCTCTATGTGGCCTTCAGAAACTTCTAGAAGTGTGGTTGAGACTGTCAACTAAATAAGGGGGAAAGTTTCATATAAAAATGTCAGTTTGCCAATATGATAAAAGCAAATGATTTTCAAAATAATAACCCTTTCCTTTCAATGATTTTGCTACATTAGGGCTGTTGTGCTTTATCATATGTCTGTTAGTAAGATAAGTAAAACTTTAAATGGATCTTTGCCGCAATAGAACAAAGCCCCAATTTTCAGGCCACAGTTATTTACAGTCAAAAGTCCAGTTTAATGCTTAGTTTTTACTTTATAAAAAGAAACTGTATCCCTGGCCTAGAACCATTTTGAGTTAAAATCTTCAGAAAAACTATGAAGATTTGCTTGCCATTACATAAGCTTACACTAATTCAAAAAACAGATAATGTGCTAAGACCAGGGGTGTCAAACTTGTAGGTGACTTTGGCCAATCACTCTCCCTCAGCCCAACTCACCTCAGAGTTGTTGCTGGGGGGGTGGGGGAAGGAGGAGGAGGACTATTAGATATGTTCGTCACCTAGACTTGTTTATAAAAAAATAAAGGTGAGGTATAAATAAAAGTAAAATAAAGAAAAGTTACCTTGTTGAGTATAGGCTTTGTGGAGAGAACATTATATAAACCTGATAATTCAATTTTCTGTTAGGGAAAGAAGAGTAAAGATTGAAACCAATAATTAAAAATTCTATTTTAATCATTAGAGCAGCTGTAGTACAGAATACCATTAACCAATATCCGATCTCAGCAACAAGTGTCCACCCTAAATGATTTGCCGAGTCAAGAATTTACTCTGAGATGTTGCTACCCTGCCAGCTGTAGAATTAAACAAATAACTCTAGGCTTGTGACTCTTTTATTATGTCAGTCAAACTCAAAGTATTTTAACTAAATTTTAGAATGAAAATTATTTCCATTTTAGAATGAAAATTACCGTATTTTTCAGAGTATAAGATGCACCTTTTTTCCTCAAAAAAGAGGCTGAAAATCTGGGTGCGTCGTATACATTGAATACAGCATTTTTTGCCTCCCGAAGCCCCCCCCTCACCAAAATGGCCGTGCATACCCTTATGGAGGCTTTCAGAGAGCTCCTGGGGGCTGTGGACGGCAGAAATGAGCAAAACATTGATCATTTTTTGCCCCCCACCCCTAGTCCCCAGCAGCACTCTATAAGCCTCCATAAGGCTATGCATGCAATTTTTTTTGACAAAAAAACAGTTTTTCGCGAAAATGGGCCGTTTTTTAAATCGTTTTTGCCCCCCCCGGAGCACTCTGCAAGCCCCCCCCCAAGGCTATTCATGCCTTTTATTTGAAACAAAGGGGGTCCATTTTTGCAAAAAACGGGTCATTTTTCAGAGGTTTGCAGAGTGCAAAAACTTTTTTTTCCTTTTGGAAAGCTCTTTAACTGATGAGAATTACATTGATCAAGTCCTGTGCCAGCAGAAACAAAGTCTTAAGGTTTGTCAGTGATTTCCTCCTCCAGCACATGGATAAATACATCTGGAAACATCTACCTACCTACCTACCTACTCTCTCTCTCCCTATCTACCTACTGTATTTCTCTCTCTATCCCTCTATCTATCTACCTACTCTCTCTCTCCCTATCTACTGTATTTCTCTCTCTCTATCCTTCTACCTACCTACCTACCTACCTACACTCTCTCCCTACCTACCTACTGTATTTCTCTCTCTCTCTCTCTCTCTCTCTCTCTCTCTCTCTCTCTCTATCTATCTATTTATCTACCCACCTCCCTCTCTACCTACCTACCTACTGTATTTTCTTTCTTTCTTTCCTTCCTTCCTTCCTTCCTTCCTTCCTTCCTTCCTTCCTTCCTTCCTTCCTTCCTTCCTTCCTTCCTCCTTCTTTCTTTCTTTCTTTCTTTCTCTCTATCCCTCTATCTACCTACCTACTTTTTTTTAAAAAAATTGCCTCTTCAAAACCTTGGTGCGTCTTATACTCCAAAAAATACAATATTTCCATTAAACATATTGTTTGCATTCATAGAAGAGACTAATTATTTGTTAAACAAGACAAGAACTATCCCTGGCTAACACAAGACTCAGTCTTGTAATAGATATGGCTAGTTAAATTAGTGGTTTTAAAAAACTTCCTTTCCTTTCTAACCCTTTTGTCCCTTGCATGTTTCAGAAGTTCAGCCATTCCGCAAAAGCGCGCACTGGCCAGCTGAATTCACCGTTTTTAAAAGCCATTTTTTCGCCCTCCCCAGGCTCCAAAGACTTTATAGGAGCCTGGGGAGGGTGAAAAGATCCTCCCCCGCGCCCCAGAGGCCCTCCGGAGGCTTCAGGGACCATCCAGAGGCTTCCCTGAATCCTTCGGAACGCTTAAAATGACCCTCCGAGCAAACCAGAAGTGACTGTCACTTCCGGTTTGCTCGGAGGGTCATTTTGAGTGCTCCAAAGGCATCAGGGAAGCCTCCAGACGGTCCCTGAAGCCTCCGGATGGTCCCTGAAGCCTCCGGAGGGCCTCCGGGGGGGTGGGGGAGGCTCTTTTCGCCCTCCCCAGGCTCCTATAAAGCCTCTGGAGCCTGAGGAGGGTGAAAAAAGCATGTAAAAATGGGGGGGGGTGGCACCTGTTGTGCGAGCATTCGCACTGGGAGTCGCGCATTGCATTATGGGTGCGGCACGCCTGCACATGACCCCCCTGCGCTCCCCCCACTTGTGGCACGCGAGCCAAAAAAGGTTCGCCATCGCTGCTATAAACTATGATCTATAAGTAAAATAAAAGCCATCCTTTGATTTAGTGCAAATATGAATTCTCAAATATGGTTATGTTGGGCTACATTTGTTAACTATATGGAATAACTGTTATAACTTTCAGCTGTTCTTTTAACGGTACTTCTAAGTTCCATCTTGATACCCGCTTGCATAGAGAATCAAATTAATGTCTGTAGTTCTCTGCATAGTTTATCCTTCATATTACACAGCATTACCTCTTGACCCGTTTTATTCAAGCAATTCATTGCAGGGTGTCTCCGGTCATCTATAATAAGCGGTGCCTTCCAGGGGTCATAATTGGTTTCTACAACAAACCAGTTGCCGTTCTTTGCGTCCAAACTTGAAATAAAAGATAAATATTAGCATTTTCTACCAAAGTTATGACCCAATATTTCTAAAACATTAGGCTAAATTCAAGCTATTTCTTAAAAGTGCATTCCAAACAGATCTCTCATAAAGTTAGAAACACCTCTTCGTAAAAAGAAAACTGTTAAAGCTATTAAAGCACATCTGTTTGAGATTGAAAAAAAAATGACTGGTGGCTAAAACACATGAAGAATGGTTGCAGGAACTGGGTATGTCTAGTTTAATAGAAAGAAGGACTAGGGGAGACATGATAGCAGTGTTCCAATATCTCAGGGGTTGCCACAAAAAAGAGGGAGTCAAACTATTCTCCAAGGCACCCAAGGGCAGGACAAGAAGCAATGGGTGGAAGCTAATCAAGGAGAAAAGCAACTTAGAACTAAGGAGAAATTTCCTGACAGTTAGAACAATTAATCAGTGGAACAACTTGCCTCCAGAAGTTGTCAATGTTCCAACACTGGAAGTTTTTAAGAAGACATTAGATAACCATGTGTCTGAAGTGGTTTAGGGTTTCCTGTCTAGGGAGGGGGTTGGACTAGGTCCCTTCCAACTCTGTTACTGTACTCATTCTAAATGCAAAAACTGGCTAAAACCACCTGTATTATATTATAAGTATCAACATGGCTGTTTTAACACAAGCTATTATAGGCAACAGTGATATTTTCCTTAGTGACCTGTTGTGGCCCAGCAGGATCCAGTTGAGCTACTGATGGACTCAGATAGCGAGGAACCATATGAGTCTGCCCTGGACGATGTGGAGGACCCTGTGCAGGGTTCAGACTCAGAGCAGGGACCAGAGAGGCTGGTTGGCCACCAGGGGCATGGAGCAGTGCGGAGGATCAAAGGCAGTTTGTCCCTGATGCTAGATTGAGAAGGGCTGAGAAACGGAAGCAGCAACTCCGTAGGTAGATGATAAAGCACAGGTGATTGTGGATTGGCCCCTCCCAAGAGAGATCATAGGTGAAGCGTTGGGAGGGGACATTTGCAGGAAACAACCGTTCGAATTAGTAGTTAAGAAATCTATCTGTGTATTCTAGCTGTGTCTATTCGTTTGGACTACCTGCGTTGCTTCATTTGAATTATCTGGGTTGCTGCAGAGCTACTCTATTGAACGTGAGTTGTCTGGGCCCTCAGCCAAAGGATTCATTATCTCAGTAATTAAACAGTGGCAAACAGCCAAGCCTGTGTTCTGGTTTATTCACAGGCGTCAGGTGTGTGTGTGTGTTCAGAACAATGATCATACTTACTTCTTAATGTTTAAAGCAGCAGTTCGAGAACGTGTAATAATGCAACCCTCATCCAATGTTTTTCCTCCTAGTATGAAGTAAGCTGGAGCCAGCAGCTTTGTGTTGGCCAATTTATCCTTTGCATCTTCATAACTATATGCAACAAGAGAAACAATGCAGTGATTACAGGGAGTAGGTGTGACATGCACATTTTAAACAAAAGGTAGTCTTTCAAAATGCTTTGTATACAGCAAGAATAGGAAATATGTTTGTGGAGGCTGTGTGTGCTACCCTATTATTTTCAGCCGTCATGAGACTATGGAAGGGGGTATTTAATGGGCCTTCTCTTGGTTTTCTCAGCAAAAATTAATGGGAAAGTTATCTCAGTCATTAGTATTTGTAAGTTTCAGTAGCATGATTTGGGGCAGTGGAGAGAGAAGAGATGCCTATACCCAAGGATCTAATAACCTCTGACCAGTTTGGGAATATACCATAAAGAGCAGTGTATAAGAATAAAAAAAATGATGGATGGAGACATATTGGTCTACTGCAAAAGACAAAGAAAGGGGAAAGACAAGTTTCATTGCATTGTTCCTAAGAAAACAGGCAAGAAGCAAAGAGATACTGAAAAACTTCCAAGTAGCTTTACCAAACTTAGTATCTCCCAGAAATATTAGCCATTCTCAGTGTCAGGTCTAAGAATGGCAGTTCTATGTATCTGGAGGCTGTAGTTACAGTATGGCTAATTTAAGAAGGATTAGAACCATGGCAACTGATGCTAAGAAAGCCACAAGGGATACAAATAATAGATACTCTTTGTAACACTTCCTTTAGTCCATCTACTACTAGAGCTCCTGTGACCTAATGTGCCTCTAACGTGACTCTTTGGCTGCCAATTAAATAATGGGAAGTATGATTTCTCCTATTAGTATAGTCTTCATTGTCATTGTACAAAAGAAATACAACGAAATCGGTTTTAGCCTCACTGGTGGAAAATTATAGTGGAAACAAAAAAAGAAAGACAAAGAAAACACTAGTCATACATTTCTCCGTGTGCATGGAGTGATTTTGCTTCTATTCTTTCTTTCCTGTATGATGAACAATTATATTGCTATTCAGCGGCAGCAATGAAGATCAATCAGAATAAAAAGGAAAAATAGAATTTGATCACAAGATCAGCTTGTGATTGTGTATAAGTCAGAAAATAGGACTCAAGCCAACCAGGATGTGTCAGCTGTATTCACTATTGTCCTAAAAATAAATCAATGCAGAAGATAGCTACATTCATCATGTTAACAAAATAATGCTTAGGATCACCCAATTATAGTCCTTCATTGAAAAAGAGGTGCCGGATGTCCAAACAGGCTTTAGAACAGTGTTTCTCAAACTTGGCGACTTTAAGTCCTGTGGACTTCAACTCCCAGAATTCCCCAGCCAGCTATGCTGGCTGGGGGATTCTGGGAGTTGAAGTCCACAGGACTTAAAGTCGCCAAGTTTGAGAAACACTGCTTTAGAAAAAGCTGAAGAACACAAGATATCATTGATGATTGAAGTGAGAACCAAGAGCAAAAGCCAAAGAATATGAAAAAGAAGATGCTATGTGCTTCATTGATTATAAATGGACCTTTTACTGTGTTATTCACATTACATTGTGGAATGTGTTCAGAAAAATGGGAATCCCAGAACATCTGATTGTTCTCACAAGAAACTTACACTATATACAGGTCAGGAAACCACAGTTCAGACAGAGCACAATGAAACAAACTGGCTCCAAGTTGGCAAAGGAGTTTATTTATTTATTTATTTGATTTGATTTCTAGACCGCCCCCTCTCCCCGAAGGGACTCGGGGAGGTGTACAGGTACCAAATTAAAAATCATACAAATAATCATAAATATAGTTAAAATCGGATTAAACTTTAAACCCCTGTACAAATTTATAAAAATTAAAAACTTAGCCTAAGACCAACCCGTGAAATTTAAAAATACAGACTGAGGTGGGAGAGCTGGAATTAAGCCAAGCCGGCTAGATTAAACAGGTGGGTTTTGAGCTTCTTATGGAAGGAGCGGAGGTCCGCGGTTGTTCTAATATCACTTAGATTAAAGTTTAACTTTCCCCTTATTTATCCAACCTATATATAGTGGCACCTTGGTACTCAACTGCTTTGAAACTTATTGAATTTGGTATGCAACACATTTTGCCCAAAAATTTTTGTCCTGATACTCATTATTGTTTGGTACTCAACTCAAAAGCCAGAACTTGTTAGTGTCAACTGCCTTGTGACTCACTTCATTATTTCTTATGGGAAAAATCATTTATCATTTTTGGTACACATTGCGCCTCCTGGAACCAATTAACGATGAGTACCGAGGTATCACTGTACTGAATTATCTATTAAGGGGAGCTGGATTGGAAGAAGAAGAATGTGACTTTAAAATTGGAAGAGCAAACTTTAATAACCTGTGCTATGTTGATTACACAACCTTGATAGCCAAAAAGATCTGTAAGCTCTAGCAATAAAAGTCAAGCAAATGAGACTAAAATTATATGTAAAGGTAGAATTTTATATGACAACAGGTAGAACAACCAGTCTTAGAATTGAAAATAAAATTATCAAAGTGACTGAACTATCAAATTATCCTACTTTGGACACATTATGGGAAGACATAGCTCTTTGGAGACAATGCTAATGCTTGAAAAGATGGGAAGAAAGAGAAATCTAGGAAGACTAGCAGCAAGCTTGACGGATTTCGTTATAGTGCTGATGAATGCAACCTGAAATATTAAGTTAGGGATAGACTGTCATGGAGAACATCTATTTATATGGTTGCTGGGAATTGCTGGGAATTGAAAAAATTGTTAATAATCAATCATTATCTACATAAATAAAATGATTCACAACATATCTTGTGTGCCTGTCCCATTTTTTTTTGATGAAAGTTGATTGTGAAAACTCACATGATTAACAAGAACTTTATAGAAATATATACGCTCCTTCCGTAAGAAACTCAAGACCCACCTGTTCCAATTAGTAGGCCTGGCCCAATCACAATTATGATCTAATCCCTTGACTCTCCTGGCCGGTTATTTTAAATTTTGGGGTATTTTAATTTGGTTTTAATCACTAATTAATTTTTGCACTATTGTACAGACTTGTGTTTAATTTGTTTTTATGGGGTTTTGTAATTGTTGTATATAATGTTTTTTATTCTGTCTGTACACCGCCCCGAGTCCCCTTGGGGAGAGGGAGCGGTTGACAAATCCAATAAATGAAATGAAATGAAATGGAAAAAACCTGCATTAGTTTGCAACCCCAATATAAAGTCACACCTGCTGCTTAACTGCTTAAGCAACTTTAGAATAACTTTTATAAAAGATTTTCACATAAATAAAAAATAAGCATGAAATTATACAGAATGAAATTTAAAAAGAAAGACAAAAGAAGTGGAAAAGAGTGCAGGCAGGAAAATAAAATAAAAGTTTTTGTCTACAGCAGTTACAAAACAATGAATTATCTTGAACTGCTGAAGCATCTGACATGTTACCTTGTGCTGTTTTCTAACACAGCTCTGGTGAGAAAACTCATCCACCAACCATCCCTCTTGCCAATAAGCCACTCAAAGACTCCTGGAAAAGATTCAGAGCATTGATTCTATTCAATTATACCTCATCGTTTGAATCTTAATGCTATTTCTCTGCAATCCTGACATCAGACATAATTGATAATCTGAGGGATTTAGGATTCAGTTTTTAATAAAATTACTCTCTCTTGATATTTTCTCTTTAGACAAGAAGAGTTCATTAGGGATACTCACCAATGTAACCTCCATCAAGACTGAATCTCTCATTCATGGTTAATGTAAATATCCCCTAAAACAGAAGCCAATTAATGCAACTATTATTTGAATAAAGTAAATTCATTTGTAATATTATGATATCTAATAAAGATTCTTCCATAAAGGAGTCCAATATGACTAGCAGACTTCCTTTTACAGTGGGCTCCATTATTTACATACACTTTGATTCTTTTAATAAATCACTTTAAATCAGGGGTGTCCGACATCAATAATGTTAAGACTCAGCCAATTCTGGGAATTAAAGTCCACAGATCTTAAAATTGTCAAGATTGGGCACCCCTGCTTTAAATGATTGCGTGATTCTTTGATTTGGAATAAAATGTTGAATCCCTCCTTGTGACCATAAGCAATGAGTTCTGACTTGCAATGATGTGCAAACCCAATCAATTATAAATTATGCAATAAGGCACAATTAAACAAACCACAGATCACCATGCTTATGTATATAGCTTTTCACAC
Source organism: Natrix helvetica (assembly GCF_964273705.1). Taxonomy (NCBI): domain Eukaryota; kingdom Metazoa; phylum Chordata; class Lepidosauria; order Squamata; family Natricidae; genus Natrix; species Natrix helvetica. Next base: position 42,524,340 of record NC_138558.1, read on the forward strand.
AATGGATTAAATAGTGTAGATGCTTGTTTACAATGACACCAGCCTTCATGAATTGTAAATCAATTTGACTTAGCAAATTGCATAAACTCAGACAATGAGGGTTGCTTAAATAAGCAAATTATGCCTTAAGATATTTATTATATGTTTATGTGCAACAGCATCACTGGATTCACATGATTCACGTATGTTAAATTAATCGTATCTTGTTTAATATTGGATCACTAGTAAGCTAAAATTGGCTCATCTGCACAAAATCCAAAGTTATTGTTTACAAGTTCAAAGAACTGCCAATCCCAAGACATCAATAAACTTGAAGCAATAAACTGTGTGAACCCAGTTAGAAATTCTGATGACAGAGGACAGTCAGATGCTTGAGGCTCATAGTGCCTTCACAGGGGCTGCAAAATGATGGTGGTTCCATTAACTCACTGTCAACTATACTGAGATTTGTTACACTAGCTGAGCAAGACAAGATTACCAGAGCAGAGAAAAGAGATAAATTGAAATTTTCATGTTTCTTTCAAAATTGCTCATGTAAATAATCCTTCAGAACAGAGAAGGGTGTTTCTGATTCAATAAGAAAAATGAATTTGGAGGAAGCTTGACATTTAGAGGAATAGTCAACAATTGAACCATTTTTCCATCTCACTGCCCAAACTGTAGAACATCAACCTGAAGCAAACAAATTTGTAGAACATTTAAGTTAAGTGGGCCTATTTTCTTTTCTCCTCAGACTTTGTGCATGAAGCACTTCCAGTGGCAGCCAGGATTGTAGAAACTTGCAGGATACAAATTTCATTTCCTAGTCAATCTGTCAACTAAATACACCTCATGAATGTAACAAAAAATACAATGCAAGAACGTTTTAGGCCAAAATTAATCTCATCTCTCCAGTCATGTAGTATTTGGTCTGATTTGCTCTGTCACATTTGCAGAACTCGAGCACGAAAGGTAAAATGATTGATTTTTATATATGTTGCAATAAATCAATGGGAAAAATAAGAGCAGACTTTTTTTTCAGATTGTGAAAGTTTACACACTTTATGCTTTGCTTCAACTGTTAGTCACAAAAAAGAGAAACTACCTGCCCACCTGAGTTTAAATATGTTCAGGTTGAGAGTAATAAATTATGAACTTTCTGTACTATTAAAATCAGAATGCCATTTACACTATATAGATCGATAGACAGATACATGGACACTTACTTGTTTAACTCCAGATACCATTCCTACATAGCCAGCAAAATTTGCAGATTTAAATACTGTTTTATTGTTTTTCTGAAAATCCAATGATACCATTAATGGCTTCAGCTTCTGCGTTGTATCCCAGGAACTATTCTGTACATCCCATCTACATGGGAGAAAGAAAATTAAATATAAGAAATAAATATATATACAAAACTAAATGGACTCCTTTTGGGCAGCTTCATTCAATAGAAAAAACTAATTATTCAGTAATCTATGTGCTGCTCACTTAGAAAGAACTACATGAGCTTCACCTTTTGGTGAAAGCTATGAAAATTGGAGTTTTCTTCTCTCAAAGGCTAAATCTCAAGATCTAAATCAGTCAATATTTGCTGGCTTCACTCCATGTTTCTTTATGAGAACAAGGGATATAATATCACCCCTTGTCAATCTTCACAACAGGCTGATCTATAAATCTTAATTTGGAAATATCACAGAAGAATATTTCTTCTAAATAATGCATTCAAAGTTACTTATAGAGGATCCAATTTTCTCCTATCCGAAATTTAACTGGGAGATTGTGATTGGTCTACATAACCAATTATCTTCTTGCCTGAATTAAGATTTGAACCTACATCTCCGTAGTCTTAATATGTCACTCTAACCATCATCTTTAAGCTAGCCATCTAACCATCATATTTTGAATGGGTTTATATCAATATAATATATTCAACAACTTGTCCAGTTTGTCAAAAATTACTATGTAGGACAGCCTGTGTGCGTCGCTTTCTTTTCTCTACTAGTCAAGTGTAATATCTGTCTTAATAGTTAATGGAAAAATTTGCATACATTGTCAGCTTCCTCATCCCATTCAGACTTGTTTTTCATTAACACCCACTGAATTTTATACCAAGCATTAAATCTTAAAAATATTCTATGCTATGTAGAACATAAAGCTTTGGCTAACCCTGTTAAGAAAGATCAGGACTCCCTAGTACCTTATCAATTATTAGGATCAAAACAAAACAGGATGACAATGCATTACAGATTAAAAGATAAAACTTACATACGCAGGCAGGAAATACTGTAAAAACTATAGTGACCTTTTAGTTTTATACCTAGCATTAAATAGATGTATAAATTGATTACCCTTGCTTCTAGCATCCTTGAAATTGCAAATACCTGCACTGATATTTTTGCTAATAGATATCAAATTCTAGGTAATATGTAGGACCTAATATACAAACTAACCCTCAATTTCAGTTCATATGTAAATGGAAGATTTAATATGCATTGTCAAGTAATTTCAATAAGACACGGCCTTAAAGAAAAATGGAAAACATCACTATGCTGAAGACTCAAATAATACTAACATTCAAAAAGAAGTATAATAATCTTGCAGCTATTACATACCCAAGAAACAGTCCAAAATCAAGATTTCTAGCATGGTATAACTTTCCTGATTGAAAAGGAAAACAAAGAAAACAAATTTGAAGAGAAGAGATGTTTAATTGTTATGTATTTACTCAATTGTGATGGGCAACTATCTCAACAAATAATTCTGGGGGCAGCATACATTAAAATAAGTTAAAAACAAATTCTCCTCATAAGTACAGAAATTAAAATACATAGCTGCTGAGGGAGGTATCACTATTGATGGTTGTTAACACAACCAGGAGATGAGACCCTTCACACCCCTTGGGCCCTAGGCCAAGGCACAGTACCAGGCCTTATTGCCTTAGTACAGGTAATCCTCAAATTACAACCATCCATTTCGTGAATGTTTGAAGTTACAATGGCACTGAAAAAAGTATGGTGGCTTTTACAAATAACTGGTTGTGATTTTGTCAATGCCGATGGTGTTTCAAGTGGTGCTCCATACGTTCTGGGATTGCATTCTCAAATGAATCACAATAGCTATGCATTGCCTACCTGTTTTGTCTTCAGCTATTATGGATGTGCACACCGTGAAGATCTCATAGAAGATGTTGAACACAACAACATCACCTACATAGCGGGAGAGAACGAGCAGAGATTATTGAATTGTCAATAAAACATTTAGACGATGTGTACAAACCAAAGAAAGAAATATAATCTGGCAACACTAATCCCAGTGTGCTAATCCTTTCTCTTAGTTTGAGACTCATTAGAAGCTACATAAGATCTATCTCACACAGTATTTAGCTGCCTATGAAATGAATTTATAAGCTTTCTTATCTAACCTTATTTGCATTTGCATACATTTTCTAGCATGCCTTTCTGAATTATAAAATAAACAATTTTGCAATTTCTGAAAAACAAGGAAAAGGTTACAGGGCAAAGGAGATCAGATAGACCAATACATGAAGTTAAATCTTGCTTTAAACATTATGCTCCTTGCATGAAAATTAGAGAAAATACAATGCACACTTGAGATTCCACCTAGTGTTTGTTGACTGATTTTTAATGGAAGTAATTAATGGATTTAGCATTTCTTCATTTGAATTAATTATCTGGTTTTATGCCTATTCTCTAGTACAGTGATGGCGAACCTACAGCACGCGTGCCACAGGTGGCACGCGGAGCCATTTGTCAGGACATGTGTGCGCTGGCCACCTGAGTTCACCCTTTTTAAAGCCATTTTTCGCCCTCCCCAGGCTCCAAAGCCTTTATAGGAGCCTGGGGAGGGCGAAAAGAGCCTCCCCCCCGGAGGCTTCATGAGCTTCCCTGAAGCCTCCGGAGTGCAAAAAAGTTCGGGAACGGACTTCCAGTTTGCTCGGAGGGTCGTTTTGATTGCTCCGGAGGCTTCAGGGAAGCATCCTGAAGGTCCCTCAAGCCTTCGGAGCGCTCAAAACGACCCTCCAAGCAAACTGGAAGTCACTTCCAGTTTGCTCGGTGGTTCATTTTGACTACTCCGGAGGTTTCAGGGAAGCGTCCTGAAGGTCCCTCAAGCCTCCGGAGGGCTTCCGGGGGGGTGGGGAAGGCTGTTTTCACCCTCCCCAGGCTCCTACAAAGCCTCTGGAGCCTGGGGAGGGCAAAAAAAGCATGCACAAAATGGAGGGGAGCGCCTATAGTGCACGCATGCGCACTGGGGGGTGTCGCACATTGCATTATGGGCGCGGCATGCCCACACACTACCCCCCTGCGCTCCCACTTATGGCACGTGAGCCAAAAAAGGTTCGCCATCGCTGCTCACTAGAGATTGTACACCTGCAGATTGTACACCTGGGCACTGAAGTTCCATACCCTTACTGGAACCTCAGCACCGAACCTTAGCTACTGGAGTAGCTAAAATGAGGCAACAAAGGAACCTATATTTTTGAAAGTCAAATATTACAGGAATATGGAAATTACCTAAAGGAGCATCAATAGCAGACGCAATGCCTTTTATTTCTTCATTGAAAGGATAGGGAAGGGTAGAGCATAACCAACCCTAAAAGGAAACCATAAATTAGTTAGTCAGATTTGGCAAATTATAACGACGTATGCTAAAAAAAATCAACTTTATTTTTTAAGCACTAATTATTTCACTCAGGGTAATATGCAGTAGTCATCCTCTGGCTCCTGAATATCTTTTTCTGCAGCTGCTATTCTAGTGATAAAACTACACATGTATTTTCTCACAGGTTCAGGCAAGAAATCTAAACATTGTACTCTAAGCTAAAATACACGTAACACAAACCAATGAGTCCCTCCTCAATCCACTCACCAAACATTATAAAAAATACTATCCCTTGCCATATCTGTAATCTTTTTCCACGCTAATGTACTTCTGCCTGCCTACTGCAGCCCTTGGATCATTCTGAAAGTTAAGCACAACTGCCACCCATGAAAAGATAGCCTATTCCAGCGTAAGAAAGTCTAAGGCAGGGGTGTCCAAACTTGGGAACTTTAAGACTTGTGGACTTCAACTCCCAGAATTCCCCAGCCAGCAGAGCTGGCTGGGGAATTCTGGGAATTGAAGTCCACAAGTCTTAAAAGTTCCCAAGTTTGGACACCCCTGGTCTAAGGAACCACTCATATAATTTCAGTTCATTTCATTCGTAGAAGTACTGCAATTATTCTCTCTCTCTCTCTCTCTCCCATCCCTCCCTCCCCTTCTCTCTCTTCTTTGAAAGAAAAAGACTAACACTGTTGTACTTCAGAATAGCTGAAATTGCTGAAAAAGTATAAACTCCAATACAATCCTTCTTTTATTGTTATTTCATTGACTGCAATGTCTGAATCACTGAAAAATGTTCACATAAGGATAACGAACAGGAAAAATAAAACTACAATTGAAGACAATGATTTGACTATGAACTTTCAAGAACAAGTCAACCAAAGAAATATGAGAATATTTTATTTCTAAGGAAACCAAAACTGCTGAAAGTTCTAAATTCTACACAATTCTGTCTTTTTCTCTGAATCCAGCAAGTTGGTTGAAGGCCATCTCAAACCAATAAAGTAGTATCTTAAAGTATTATTTTATAAAGTAACATATTGCACTGCTTTAGTAAGAACCCTCTGTTTGAAAAGAAAATGTCACAGTAGGAAAATGGAAGAGAATGATTTATGATGGCTAAGTATGTAGAGCAAAATGACTTTAAGCATGCAGTTTAAAACTGATATTGGGCTTGTCAAGTTTCTGTTTCCCTTTTCTGTTCTCCTTCATTATCTTGGCACAGTGGTTAGAATGCAGTACTGCAAGCCAACTCTGCTCACATTGCCAGGGGTTCGATTCCTTCGATCCTGACTGGCTCAAGGTTGACTCAGCCTTCCATCTTTCCAAGATCAGCAAAATGTGGACTCATATGGTTGGGAGCCATATGCTGATTTTCTGTAAACCACTTAGAGAGTATTGTAAAGTACAGTGAAGCGGTATATAAGTCTAAGTGTTATTGCTATTTTAATTACCCGTTATTATATTAACTCCCATAACACTGAACATGCTGGGAGTACAGTAGTGATAATGCATGAGATCATCAAATAATTAAATCTCATGTTTTAAAATGAAACAAATAGACAATTCCTTCTAATGCCAGAGTAAGTTGTACTGAAACCAATAGAAGCAGGAGAATCCAATAAGAGAATCCATATTAAAATACTGAATGACATTAACATTTTCAGGTATATAATGTTTATGCAATATGAAAAAAAATGTTTTAGTTTTTTCCTACATTTTCCTACATCTATTTTCCTGTTCCCTCTGCAAAAAACCCTCTTTTTGGATTGCATCATAATGTACAGTTCATCAATGAAATTGTCCACAAATAAGTTTCGGTTTTGTGCCACAGTTAGAAAAAGATCCACTTTGTTGTATAGAACATGCCCAGACTACTCTGTATGGCTACTCTAGGTTGGCTCAATGAACAATGAAATCTGGTACCACTATTGTTAGTTGGTATAATGCGCCAATAGATAATCAGACCGGATTATTCCTTTATGTTCCAAACAAGAGTTAGCAAATTTGGGTTACTAATGAGACTTGTACTCTGATACAGTATGGAAAATCTACTGTGCTAATTAAAAATCATTAGATTGCTTGGAAAAGTAGTCTTATTTTGGGAGGAAGAGGCACTATACTTACTGGTTGAGATTATATTCTAAAATAGCAGGTGACATATATAATTATTAATAAGTCTCCATCTGCTGGTCTCATTCGTTCATAAGCAGTAGGTAGAATGCTACACTTGGTTTAATTTCTTCCCCAAATTGAACATAGAAAATATACTCACTATTTTTGACTCCATTGATGCTACAAATTTCTCATTAGGGATGAATGTCAATACAATATCTTTAATAGTCTTGATTACGATCTTTAACTAGAAGAATGTAAGAAAAGACAAGAGATTAACCCATGTCAGTGGAATGGAACGCAAGATGGAAATATATCAAACATTATAAATAAGTGCAATAAATAATGTATAACAATTTGCAAAACTGCTGAGTTATTCTTACATAGGCACTTTAAACCTTCATTTTGGGTGAGTAAAAAAAGCTTTGAAGTGGAAATCTATTCACTCCTTCTCTGCCTCATTTCAACCTGGAAAGTGACAATGAAGGGTGCAAGGGTTGATGTAGGAAGGCACCTATATTGCTTCTACCTGGTCATACTTATTCATGCCTATCTTGCCACATTGTGATGAGGCCAACTTTAGCAACTTATTCCACTTGCAGACTCTCATTCTACAGAATCAACTACTCAGGAAATTCATTTGGATTTCAATTACATATGTTACAATGTTACTCTGGATAACTGAGGAAGACAAACTCCCTTATAATTGTTTCCACAGGACGACCTGCAGATATAGTGAATATCCAGAATCACTAGCTTACAGGCTCTTGACTGGACCAAAAATGGAGAAGGACATTGTAGATTACTTATCCTAACTGCCAATTTATCAAATGGCTTGACTTCAATGGGCAAAAACATTGTACAGCTTTTCACCTAATTTGGGGGGGGGGGGGCATTTTTAATAGTATGGATAGTAGTGATGATAATTCAAATTAATTAAATCATCACTCTCTCAGAAAGACAAAGATACTTTATTCTTTCTGCTATGTTCCTTACCTCATTTTTTTTGTCACGTACCACCTGGACCCATCTCTCACTTGGTGGCAGGTCAAGATTTATGACATATTCAGGAATTGTTCCTTTATACCTGAAAAACAATGAATTTCCATAAATTTCTGAATGAAACTGTTACATATAAACTGCTAACTTCCAATCTATTATTTCTTACACTATTGTCCTTATTATTTTAGCTGTCTAGTTTTAATTCACCAATATTTAAGACAGGTGTATCTTATATGAAACTTGGACTTATTTCCCTAATATTTATTGAAACAGGCAAATATTGTTTTCTGTCTTGAGAAACTTTTTATTATTTCTAAAGAGAATTAACAAGAACTACTCTCTAACCCAGTGGTGGAATTCATTTTTTTTTAACTACTTCTTTTGGGGGCATGGCTTGGTGGGCATGGCAGGGGAAGGATACTGCAAAATCTCCATCTCCACCCCACTCTGGGGCCAGCCAGAGGTGTCATTTGCTGGTTCTCCAAACTACTCAAAATTTCTGCTACTGGTTCTCCAGAACCTGTCAGAACCTACTGGATTTCACCCCTGTTCTAACCCCACCATCACATGTATTCCAGATATATAGTTGTTAAGTTGTGCTGTTAAGTGGGTCATCATGTGATCATGCCCGATCTTTTTACCTTTTTAGAGTGTCTAAGTCAGGGGTGTCCAAACTTGGGAACTTTAAGACTTGTGGACTTCAACTCCCAGAATTCCCCAGCCAGCATGGCTGGCTGGGGAATTCTGGGAGTTGAAGTCCACAAGTCTTAAAGTTCCCAAGTTTGGACACCCCTGGTCTAAGTGAATCACCATAGTCATTAAGTGAATCCATTGTCCACAATGGATATTTTTTTGCCAGAAACTGAAAATAAACACCAATTTCTGGCCAAAAACATTGTAAGTTGTGGACACATTACCATAGGACTCTGCAAACAACCACAAACATGTGCCAGTTCCCAAGAATCCAAAACATGATCACATGATCCGCAGATGGGGAAGGGCTGTTGGAACATCAAACAGTTGCTAAGCAACTGGTTGTAAGTCAAGGACTACCTTTATCAGGTATGTTTATTAGACAATACAAGATGATCCTAATTTTCTTTGTAATATAATTTGTAGTTTTTTTTTTTTTTGTAGTATAATTTTGATAGAGTACAAACAATTCGAAATTCTTATCTAATTAAACCAGGTTCTCTTTACATCTGCAAATTTCAGAAGAGTTGTTAGTAAGTTACATACGTTGGTCCATTTGGAGGATATTCATGTATTCTGCATTCTTCAGCAAACTGGAAATAAAATAAAAGCCTTTTTTAAGAAGCTGCTTTTTTATATAGATGAAATACAAAACATTTACAGAGTCCTTGCACTTTCTCCTGTTGTAATAGGAAAAAAGGAAGTGAAGGTTCAATCCTACACACAGTGCAAGAATTAAGTCATGTAGCCATCAGCGTATTTTACTTTGTGTTGCAAAACTGCTCCTGGTTGGTGCATACGCCTTTAATTACAGAAAAGCATGATGTATATTGGAAGTTATAAAGTTGGAAAGCTTTTTACTGTAGGATGTGGTGCGCTAATTCAGAAACACCATTGAAACAACTACTAATGCAGACACTGGAGACATCTGAAGTTCTGAAAGTTTTCCTTTCTGACCTTTAGTAGTTGAAGAGAGGATTACAAACAAGCTATTTTGGTTATAAATTAAGAAGAGCTCTCAGTTTATCTGGGTTGGAGACTAAGAAGTAGTTTAAACAGGGACAAACAATTATAGCTTCCCAACTACCACAATCATTTGCTAGCTAGTAAAATAAATATAGAAGTACAAATCTTCTGGAGCCAACGGGCTCTTCTTGTTTAACCAATAGGTTTTGGTATTTTTTTCTAAAACTAGGATCATTAGCTTGTCCTAGAATTTTCTGAAAAATTAACAAGTGTTCCCTAACATTAGGCATAACTAAAATTAATATAAATTACAAAATGTAAAATCAAAAGATAACCTTTCTTTTTGGACTATGTTAGAATTGTTTTATGTCAACATTATGGTTTGTTAGAATAATTATTGCAACAGTGCTACTCACTTTAAAGATGATCCTTATAAATTAGCTTGTGCCCACTAAATCAGTGTTTATGTTTTTGAATATTTGTGTTAAAAACATACATCCATGAAATTTTCAATAATGTGAAATCTGGAATTTCTATGATCCAACCTCAATAAAAAGTGAGAGTATCAGACTCGTCAGAGTAATTTCCAAAAGTCCCTCTCTGAGGAAGATGAGCAGTTAAAAAAATATGAAGTATAAATTAAATATGTCTTTAATCTTTCCATTTATGAAGAAGCAGACTTATCTAACAAGAGTTGACTTGATGGATTAGCTCCATACATTCATGCAATTTTGGTGAACCTTTTCGGCACCGAGTGCCATGTGCATGTGGGAGCACCAGAAACCGGAAGAGAAGCTTCTAGTTCCCAACATGTACATGTGTTTCTGGCACACGCATGCGTGCCAGTTTCCTGGTCTTCCGGTTTCTGGCAGGCTTGCGTGCGCGAAGACCAGCTCATGTGCATGCTGGAAACTGGATGCTCAGCTTCCCAGCGTACACATGTGCTCCTGGGAGCTGCTCTCCTGCTTTCTGGGCTCCCATGCATGCAAAGGCCAGCTGGCCGGTGCGCATGTACGTGCCGGAACCCAGAAGAGCAATGGGGGATGGCTGGCGTGCCTGGAAAGATGACTCTACGTGCCACTTCCAGCATGCATGCTATAGGTTTGCCATCACAGTATTAATGTATATGTGAGAACACAAAGTTGCATTGATGAGAGTACAAGTTCAGTTTATAGGTGAGAAAATGAGTTCACCTTAATATCATAGTAGATTGTAGTGAAGCTTTTTTTGAGTGGACTGCAGTTATTGAAAAAGATATTTAGATCTTGTAATTATTTAGAAATTTCTATAAACATATCTAGCCTAGATCTCTAGATTATCCACTAATCTAGTCCTTTCCAGGCTTCAAGTTATTAAAGATTTCCTTCATTTCTATGATATAAAATCTCTAGCAATAAGGTAGTTAAGGCATCGTGTTAATTAGGATACTATGTTAAATAGAATAAGGCTAATTTATACATGATTTAGTGAGATATCTACATTATTGCCAGTTAAACAAAAACAGGTTCTACTTTGAGGGATTACAGCACTGCATAAAAACTTGGAAGAATAAATCGTTGGCCCCAGTGACAGACTCAGATTGGATCCTGCAACATTATCCTGGGGCGCATATATTTATCCTTTTATTCTGGGATTCTACTTTGTATAATTTCCTAGAATGTTTTCTTGGCTTGCCAAGTGTTAATACAACCTGATGTCAAATATCTGGCAGGAGAAGATAACAACTTTCCATGAATGAAGCTGTGCAAAGACCCATATTAAATAAATTCCTCTTTGACTGCATTTAGTCAGAATATTTGTCCTCCTCAAATGTACATTAAATTCATTCAATGTTTTCATCAACTTCATTTACAAAAATATAGAAATGTGGCAGTGGAAATTAGAATGAACCCAGTATAAAATGCAATATTACGTAGATCACATTCACAAAAATATTATGTTGCTGATAACATGTGTACCTCTAAATCCACGGAGAAGCCAAAATCATAGGTCTTGAGAAATATCAATCAACTAGATTATGCAACTAAAATAGACACAATGGTGACAACAGTTCAGGCTTGGATTTTTTTCAGACAACCCAGTAAACATTTAAAAATCAAATCAAATAAAGGAATCTTCATTTGATATGAAAGAAGTTTTAACTTCTGTGGGTAAAGAAAATTAGCCCCGGGCATCTTGTCTCTATAGGCTTAAGAAACCTGAAAAGGCAGTGAAGTACAACTTTCTATGCAACTCAGTATTAAATAGTAGTGTAGTAATCTTCCCATTCCATAACCTACTTCAATGATATTCATTAGCAGAAATGCAAAAATTTAGTTTCCGGTGCTGCACCTAAGAATATATTAAGGATGGGAATTTAACAACGTTGAGAAACTCTGCATGAACAGGGCATCTCATATGGCAAGGGTAACATACATGTTTATTAAAAAGACTACAAAGCAGTTGTTGCTTCAAAATTGCAGGAGTAACAACATAAAAAGGGGAATAAAACCAGAACTGGAGATAGTGGTACAGTAAATTCTTCCTTAAAACATTGTGCATCTGTAAAGTAGCATTTATTTTGGGGCAAGAAATGTCCCAGTTGTTTTCTTCCCCTCTCATTTCCAGCAGGTATGCCTTACAAGGGATCCAGTCAGAAAATCATCATGCACAGTTCTTATCATTTGTGGGGACCATATATCTTCCACCATCATGGTGGTGATGATGGCCAAGATAGAGCTATGTTTGCAGGCATACCAGCTTTAGCTTTTGCAAACATGATTTTGCAGCAAATAATAGGAAAGAAAGGCGGCCTTGGAAAGAAAGGAGAGGCACTTTACACGAGACTATAATCGGCTGCCAGAAACTAGATTACATCTGTGGAATGGAGTTTGGCGTCTACTTTCTAAAAGACAAGCAATTTGTAGCAGGGACATCTCTAATTGTATATCATTTTATATTTAGCTCATGTATCTTTTATATATCATTCCTTACAGGTAAGCAAAACTCTATATTGTATTTATTCAAGGAATTAAATATTAATGAATATAAAACAGAAAGAAAGGTCAGGTAAGCAAGCAATAGGCAGATAAAGTAATATTCTAAGTATGTTGGAATGTATTTGTATTTATAAGAGAAAGGCATCTCAAATCAGAACATGCAAGGAAATGAATTATTAATCAAGGTAGTTTCATATTTCTAAAATATGCAGAGAGAGAAATGCAGCAAGATCAAAGATGCATCCAGAAAAGTACAGTGGAGCCTCTGGTCATGACTGCAATCTGTTCCAGGACTTCAGTTGGCACCTGATTTGGTCATGACTAGAAGCAAGACTGTGTGTGCGTGCACAAAAAAAAGGGAAATAGCTGCGGCTGTGATTGATCACCACAGGAGGATGTGTTTGTGAACAGAGTGAAACATTTAGCGGACTTTTTGGTCGGTACCCGATTTGGTCATCGTCAGAAGCGTTCATGACCCAAGGTTCCACTGTACAAACTCATTAAATCTGAAGTTCCAGTTCCTAATTATATACTCTGGTTTTGTGAAATATTAAGGCTACATAGCTTTGGTATGTGTAGGGAAGACTATATGTTTGCTTCCTGAATTGAGATATGATCCTTTGTTCCTCTGTTCTTAAGTACAAGCAAGCAAGCCACAAAACCCTTCATTAAACTACTCTTTATTAAAACTTCACTACACTCCCGTCCCAATTCCCCTGATCTGCCAGGAAATAAAATAAGAAAAATTGCAGTTGCATATCCCTGAAAATGGGCACATGGAGTACTATCATATATCCCCACATGGGCCATTAATATGTTGGTATTTCAAGCCAAAATGTTACTGCCAGAACCATTCTGACAATATTATCAGAAAGATAAAAGAAACAGGAATTTTATGAATCATAAAATCACTGCAAGTTTAATTGTTATTCTCTCTGAACATGTTAGAACTTTCACACACCGTAATTAGAAATAATTTGTAAGAATGTAAAAAATAAAATAGAAGAAAAAATATTCAAATAACGAATATCTTTGTATGGGCTACAAGTAAAATAGCTCATGAAAACTTTAGAAACAAAATTGGGCTAAAAATAAATGCTTAAACGCAATTAGGGATCCGAACAAGCACTGGACATCTGAATAATTTAAGATGAGAGAGCAAAATCAGGAAAAAGGTACAAAAAGCTAAAAGAAGAATTTTGCCAGCATGGATTGGAAAAAGCCATAAACATTTTTAAAAGATGAAAGCTAATCTAACTTGGTTGATGGCATATAATCCCAATAAATACTGTATTTATGAACAAGATACATGCAAAGGGAGTTCTCTCTTGCAACCATACAATCAGGCAGAGAAGTAATGTTTCAGTTTCTCTGCAGGACTGAGTAAAACAGAAAGTTTAAAGTGAAATCTACTGTTAGAATATGAGGATAGTCACTGAACTAAATGGGCAAATAGTTCAGGTTGGTGGGTAGAACGTTACTACTAAATACTGTTTAATTTGGTGTTTGAGAAGACTGTCTTGCATGAGAGTCTTTTACATTTATATAAATTCATATTTTAATATTTCTAAAGACTGAGAAGCAACCTGCAGTCTACCTAAGCTTGAGGTTACTATAAATTTGTTTCTCCTTCAGCCCAATCCTTTTTTGCCAGTCAACTGAAAATTAGGAAGAAATCAATCTGACTAACAAGGTCCATCTTTTGACTAAAACTTTAAAGACTTCTTAGTACAGCCTTTCTCAACATCTCTTGACATTCTTCAGATCTGTTGACCTACAACTCCTTCGCCAGGAAAAACAAGAAATGGCCATCTTCACTGGAAGCAAAGGTTACCCTGCCTTATTTAAGGACCATCAAGCCGCTATATCCTGCCTCTAATGTATGGAATAAGCTTGTTTTCTCCAACTCTCTTATAAAATGGGATCTTATTTTTCCAACCCTTTACTTGAACTATAACCTGCTTTCCTATCTAGAAAAAGCATCAGCTGAGTTTTCAGTTCCTCACAATTTTTGGCTAGGGAAGCTCAATGTTATTTTTCTGATTACAACATTGTAATAGTTTCTCCAGTGTCTTTTTTCAGAACTCCCCCCCCCAAACAATTTTTCAATCTAATCCAAAGGTGTGGGATCTCCTGGTGTTAAATGTACTCACACTAAATCAGGGGTGTCCAAACTTGAGAACTTTAAGACTTGTGGACTTCAACTCCCAGAATTCCCCAGCCAGCATGGCTGGCTGGGGAATTCTGGGAGTTGAAGTCCACAAGTCTTAAAGTTCCCAAGTTTGGACACCCCTGCACTAAATACTTTTTTTTTTAAAACCAGGCCAGAGTTGGCTCTGACAAGTTGGCTGGGTCATAGCGGACCCCCCCTCCCACCTGACAGTAATGACTGCAATCAACTGCATCTCCCCCCCCCCCCAATTTCACGGGGTCTTTCTTAAGTTTGCATAATTCTGGAACAAATCTACCATCTCTGGACTTTTTAAATGTATTGATGTTTTCTTTCTTAGAACTCTAGTTCTTCTAGGGTTTGCTTCAACTCCTAAAGTGACATAATTTCTGTTGCGCGATACACAGCAACCAGTAGCAACAACAGAAAAGTCCTTACAGCGCAGAACTTTCGCCTACTTTCCACCCTGGAGCCGGACGGCCGAGCCGAGCCAGTACCAGCCCCTTTCCCCCTTTCTCTCTTGCCCCAATCGAATTCACACGGCGGGGCTTTCGAGAGTTTCCCCTTCGCTTCTCGTTTCCCACTCCAGCCCCGCAACAGACTAAGCTCCCTTCTCGCTATTTAGGAAGGAAGAGCCGTCCAGGGCTTGAGAAGCAGAGAGGGAAGAGGGGAGCTCTCCTCGGAACTCACCGGATCCAAGGCTCCCACGGCCAGCACAGTCGCGGCCACCACCGCTACGAAGACCCAGCCGCGCATCGTCCTTCCAGCTGATCAAATCCAATTGCTCCCGCCGCAGTTCAGGAGGTTAAAAAAAGGCTGCTCCGTCACGTGATTTCCACCCGGGGCAGCCGCTCCTTCATATGACTCGCTGCTCGGAATTTACCAAACAGTTCGGGAGGGAAGCGACTTTGACTCGGAACGTACCATTCAGCCGAAAAGTGGGGGGATGGAACCGTTCCCTTCTTCCTGCTAGGTGAGATTACCTAGCTGTATTTTAAAACCAGCGTTCAATCCAAAGAAGCCATGAATAGTTTACAACACTTATGGAAGACCATTTTCCCATTGCAAAAAAAAAAAGCACCTTCAATTTTCATTTTAACCCATCCAAGGGATTCAAATATTCCAAATTCACCAGGAATACAAATTACAAGAGGATGTGCTTTCAAGCAAGAGTCTTGCTTGGGGAGGAACCCTGTAGAAACCAGACGGATATATACAATAATAAAAATCATGATGCAAGCATAAAAGTGATAGTTGATTTGCGATGAGAAAAGAGGAGATGTTGGAAAGAGTATTTTAGAGAAGAGAGGAAGATCAAGAGTGATTGCCCAAGGGGGATTAGTTTGTTAAGCAGAGAGTAGATGCATTAGAGTGGGAGGGGGCTGAGCACCCAAATTATTTTCAGCAAAATATGATAGAACATGGAGTATGGCTTTCAAACTTAATGCTTTAAAAATCAAGATCGTGTAGTGAATACTTGATTGATTATGTGCTATCAAATTGTTTTTAACTCCCAACCACCATATATTTTATTCATTAAATTAATAAAAATTAAGGCAAATAAATAATTTATAAAAGTTAGGTGTTTAGCAAAGATGGAAAATGGATGGGTGGCCACCTTAATAGAAAAGTGGTAAGTAATATGTTGTATCTGTTGTAAGGAATAACAGTTTGCAAAATTGCTCTATAAGAGTATAGACCACTTGGTCTTAGCGAAGGGAGAGCTATGTCAGAAGCACCAAACTGAAAGTTATGCAAATGGAATACTTCAGAAGCAAAAGTAGTAAACCAAGAAAAAAAATAGAATGAAGAATGAATGGGAATGAATTAATGTGGATTGAATACAAATTGAGCTATCAGAAGTAAGTACAGTATGTTGAGGTGGCTTGGTGTTATAGAGAGAATCTAAGGCAAATAAAGTACAAAAGTAGAGTGAATGGGTACAGAGGAAGGGGAAGATGATTAAGGAAGTCATAGCTATATTGATTTCTTGAGATCTTAAAAAGACAAGTTTAAAAATAAAAGAGCAATGTATGAATCAGTATATACATATGTGTACTATAATACAAAGTGTGTTCTCTAACAAAATGTATCCAGCATCCATTTGGTTCAATAGAGCCTACTACACTGGAATGAAAAAGCACTGAATTTGCTTTATTTTAAAATAGGAGATTTATTTTTCTAATCTACCCAGAATCGATGTAGTATTCATCCCTTGTTTCTAACATCTAAAATCTTATGAGAGAAACTGAAAGATGCAGGGCAGGGGAAGTGGAATGGAAAAAGAAACAGAAACTTGACCTGTAAACTGCATAGCTGAAGAGCAGATCATTTGATTCGAAGTGACCTCCATCTATTTAGCAGTCCAAAAGAATCGTATCCCATTTACCTCTTGTAGCACTTTTTAAGAAATGAGTAATAGCTCATTTAATGCTCTAGCGCAGTGATGGCTAACCTTTTTCTAAAGGTGTGCCAAAACTGTGTGCATGTGCGCTATCGCGTGCACCCCCATCACATGCACCCCCACCTGCCTACGTATGCGCAATTGACCACCACCTGCACATATGAGAGTGACCCCTCACCTGCACATGCATGAGCAAACCCCCCCGCACATGCGCGAGCGGCTCCTGCATGTGGGGGGATTTTTGCCCTCCCCAGGCTCTGGAGGCTTTCCTGAAGCCTGGGGAGGGCAAAAACAGCCTCTCCCGGTCCTCTGGGAGGCCGAAAATCAGCTGGCTGGTGTGCGCATGCTGGCTGGCATGTGCACTGGAGCTGAGGGCTGCCAAGCCGGCAAATATGGCTATAGGTGGCACGCGTGCCATAGATTCACCTTCACAGCACTAGGGAAATGTAATTGAATTTGGAAATTTGTTCACATTCTATAAATTTAGAATGGTCTTTATAGAAGTGGACAAATTTCCACTGAACTAGGAATATAATTTTTTTTAAATTGGTGGATAGCTAAGTCTGTGTTCTCATGTGATCCCATGAAAGGGTTGCCATTTTTAAATATTGCCTACCTCATTGTGCGAAAGCTCACAATAATGCCCAATCCCCTAGTGATACTACAAAATGAAGTTGTTTCTGGAAGTGAGGAGAAATATAAAAATAAGCTAGCATATATACAGTACTTAAGAATTGTGAGCTAAAACAGGAAAAAATAGGGTCAAGAATTGTCAAAAGCAAATGTAAAAAGAAGTGGTTTGGCCATATAGATATCCAGACTCAGAACCATATAGATCTTTATAGGAATGACCAGCACATTCAATAAACCAACTAGTATATTCAGCTTGCACAGTAACATGGCAATTATATGGGTAACTACAGCAGGAAGAATTGAGTCGAGTCCCTTGACTCATCCCTTGGTGGATGAGAGGTCCTTGAGGTTGGGTGTAAACTTAAGTGACATTGGTTTTGTATCCTTAATCTGCTCAATTTCGGCTCCTTGTGAAAATTGCAGCCAGTAGCACTTTGTTTATGAATGGAGTTGTCCAGATCCTGAATACCCATTCACAAGGAGTGCTCTGCTTTTGTGAATGGGTCCAAAAGTATCTCATTCACAGGCACTCGGCTTGTGAAAAGCTTCTTTGGGCAATTTCCCTGTTTGCAAGCGAATGCGAGCTGGCTTTTATTTCAGGGGAGCCTTTTTCCTATTTTGGGGAGACTGCTCCCCAGCTGATTTTCCTTTGGGAAGTGAGTGGGCTCCCTACACCACTAAGCATGCATGTCACTGCGTTCTCAACCAGCTAAAAATTCCAGATGATTTTCAAGGGCAGCTATATATACAACAAATTGCAGTAATTTAAGCAAAAGATGACAAATGCATGAGGGATCGACTTCAGCGCTATTGTTTCCAGGGAGCATAATCTCATCAAGAGTCATAAATAGTACATTTTTGAAATCAGCGAACCACTGAATCTAGTTACTCCATCTTACCTGATTGAGCCTGTTTTTCCCCATGCAAACTCTGATAGCTTCCCGACACCAGTTGTGATTTCCAGCGTGTCTCCCAAGGAGCCAAGTGGAGATGTATCATTGAGTAGCACCAGCATATTGATGATCATCTACTGGCAGATGGCCTACTTCAGAAGATGCAGGTAGATGTTGAACAGGAAAGAACAGGCTGAACCCTGGAGCAACCGGAAGTGCCTGTGGTCTGACCTCTGTTCCCCTACCCAACAAACACACTTTAATAGTGATATTGAGTGGGAGGGCAAAGAAAAAAAAGAAAATACATTGATCACTGTCCTGAAACTGCCCCACATAAATCTATAAAGATAGCACTAATAGTCCAGATACCACAATGGTGCTCTATAAATTATGTGATCATTATCTTTTGCCAAGAACTGAAGAATGGAAGAAAATCACTTTAGTACGGTCATTAAAAGGCTACAAGTATGATTTTGTGTGTTCTATATTGCTGAATCAGTTTTAATGCAACACCCTACAGTATATTATGAGACGGAAGTGGGAATTTAATAGAATAACTAAACAATGTCATCCTCTGGATTACACACTTCATTATTTATATTTACTGCAGGATCTGTATATGACTAGAGAAGTCAAATTGATTTTTTCCCAATGTACTGTAGCACAATTTTGTTTGAGGCCCAAAAAAATCCCTAGATTCTTTTTTGTTCATAGTGATCAAAACACTTGCAATTAGTAAACCAATTAGGACCATTGCTTAAATTGCTACAGCTAATGTTTTTCCATAGGGTGAGCGAATACCAGAAGAGAATAACAGAGTTGGTGTCACATTCTAGCATTCATGTTGAATACAGAGTGTCAGTTTGTTGGGTGAAAAACTTTGTCTCTATCTAATATTGTGTGATAACCAGCACTAAATGACAATGATACAAAGCTAAGCAAATCCAAGTCAGTTCTAACTAAGTTAACACCATCACTTATATATATACCATTACCCCACCCAGCTCCACCCACGCCACCCAGATGACACCCAATCACCAATCACCGTGACCCACACCCTCAGCCACCCCCCCCACTCGGTGTCATCATAGACTCCTTCCTGGTTAGCCGCATCCGAGCAGAAGAGTTACGGCAGAGTAGGAAGTTGCACCCAAGTAGAAGAGTTACTTCTGAGGAGGCAGTTGCACCCAAGTAGAAGAGTTACTCTGCAGAATAGTGAGGGAAGCCTTGCAGAGCCACCTGCAGCTACAGGCTTCGCCAATATCAGAGAATCAACATCAACATGGCAGTGTTGGTGGCGTCTAAGCATGGCTGAGCAGGTGTGGTGATGGACTTGCTCCCCCCTGAATGGCAGCCCGAGGGCTGACAGTTGGAAGAGGTCTTCTAGTTCAACCTCCTGCTCAGGCAGAAAACCCTATACCATATCAGACAAATGGTTGTTTAATAACTTCATAACTTCTGGAGGCAAGTCATTCCACTGATTAATTGTTCGGTCAGAAAATTTCTGTGAGTCTATGGCATGTGTGGGAAGCCTCCGGAGGGCAACGCCCCCCCACGCGCAAACTGGAAGTTCAGGAACGGACTTCCGGTTTGCGTGTTGGGCTGTTTTTCGCCCTCCAGTGGCTTTAGGGAAGCCTCCTGAAGCCTCTGGAGGGAGAAAAAAGGCCCAATAGGTAACCTGGAAATCTGTTCCAGAACTTTCGGTTTGCGCTTTGGACTGTTTTTTGCCCTCCCCAGGCTGCTAGAAAGCCTCTGGAGCCTGGGGAGGTCAAAAAACGGACCTACTAGATGGGAAGTCGGGAAACAGGTCGTTTCTGACCTCTGGAGAGCCTCCAGGGGCGGGAGCAGGGGGAGGCCGTTTTCGCCCTCCCCAAGCTCTAAGAAAGGCGTGTGTGCATGTGCGGGGCAGCGGGTGTGTGTGTGTCATGTGCATGACATGACATGGGGGGGCATGAAATTATGGGTGTGGGCATGCGAGCACACCCGATAGCACGCATGAGCGTGCTTTTGGCACCTGAGGCGAAAAAGGTTTGCCATCACTGCTCTAGTAATTGCTGTGAGAATTTGGCAAGGATCAAATGTATAGGTTGCAGGCTAGACCAAATAATGATGCACACCTGATCATTGTCATTTCGCCTTTATTAATCTCAATGCAAAATTACTGAAGACATTCTTGGATTCACCAGTGTCGAAGGATGTATGCTGAGGAAGGCTGATATTGATGAAATTGTTATGGTAAAGTATACCAAAATGAAACAGGTTCCAAATATTGCTACATGGGCATTCCTGAAATAGGCATCACTCTGCAGGTGTAGACTGAATCTGTTCAATTCAAAGTTTTCTTTTAGTTGTAAAAATTAAAGTGCTTCTTTAACTATTTGAATTAATCACTTTTGCTCCTGTTTCATGCCAAAGAATGCACTGCATTTTTTTCTGCAGTTGGTGGGGAGGGGGTAAACATTTTATTGTCCTGACCTCAAATCCCATCGGAGTGAAGAAGAGACAAAAATCTCCATTGTTAGATTCTTAACAAATGTTAAACAACCTATCCATTTTAAAGATAAACTATTGGAGAGAGGGGATAACTTTTTTTTTTAAAAAAAAGATAAATACAGCTCAACTTGAAGATAGCCATTCGCTCAGTGGTGAAATTCAATTTCCCCCCCTACCAGGTCTGTGGGCGTGACTTGGTGGGCGTGACTTGGTTGGATCATGTGACTGAGTGGGCGTGGCCAACTTACATCACTCGTGGCAACCCATCAAGCCATGACCACCAAGCCACGCCCATAGAACCAACAGAAAAGTTCAGTCAGCCAAGTCTTCTAGTGTTCAACCTGGCTGCTTCTCGCCTCCTTCTCATTTTCAATTTTCATATCTTGATATGTTGTGATCTCCAATTCTTTTTATTACATTCTTTGGCTCCTGGTATTGCTATCAGGAGCAAATATCCACACTTTTTTTTCTTTTTAATTATCCACACTTTTCTTTTTGTCAACTGTAACTAAATTTGGTGTGTTATGAGTCAAGACTTGTATTTTGAAATCCGATGATATTTTAACTTGCTCATCAATACAATACAATACAATAGTAGAGTTGGAAGGGACCTTGGAGGTCTTCTAGTCCAACCCCCTGCCTAGGCAGGAAATCCTATACCGTTTCAGACAAATAGCTATCCAACATCTTCTTAAAGACTTCCAGTGTTGGGACATTCACAACTTTTGGAGGCAAGCTGTTCCACTGATTAATTAAAACATATGTTTTAGCCTTCAGTCCCCTAATCATCTTTGTTGCTCTTCTCTGCACTCTTTCTGAAGTAGGCCATCTGCCAGTAGATGATCATCAATTTGCTGGTGCTACTCAATGATACATCTCCACTTGGGTCCTTGGGAGACACGCTGGAAATCACAACAGGTGTTGGGAAGCTATCAGAGTTTGCATGGGGAAAAACAGGCTCAATCAGATAAGATGGAGTAACTAGATTCAGTGGTTCGCTGATTTCAAAACTACTATTTATGAATCTTGATGAGATTATGCTCCCTGGAAACAATAGCACTGAAGTCGATCCCTCATGCATTTGTCATCTTTTGCTTAAATTACTGCAATTTGTTGTATATGTAGCTGCCCTTGAAGATCACCTGGAATTTTTAGCTGGTTGAGAACGCAGTGACATGCATGCTTAGTGGTGAAGGCAGCCCACACACTTCCCAAAGGAAAATCAGCTGGGGAGCGGTCTCCCCAAAATAGGAAGAAGGCTCCCCTCAAATAAAAGCCAGCTCGCATTCTCTTGCAAACAGGGAAATTGCCCAAAGAACCTTTCACAAGCCGAGTGCCTGTGAATGAGATACTTTTGGACCCATTCACAAAAGCAGAGCGCTCCTTGTGAATGGATATTCAGTATCTGGGCAACTCCATTCATAAACAAAGTGCTACTGGCTGCAATTTTCACAAGGAGCCGAAATTGAGCAGATTAAGGATACAAAACCAATGTCACTTAAGTTTACACCCAACCTCAAGGACCTCTCATCCACCAAGGGATGAGTCAAGGGACTCGACTCAATTCTTCCTGCCGTAGTTACCCATATAATTGCCATGTTACTGTGCAAGCTGAATACACTAGTTGGTTTATTGAATGTGCTGGTCATTCCTATAAAGATCTATATGGTTCTGAGTCTGGATATCTATATGGCCAAACCACTTCTTTTTACATTTGCTTTTGACAATTCTTGACCCTATTTTTTCCTGTTTTAGCTCACAATTCTTAAGTACTGTATATATGCTAGCTTATTTTTATATTTCTCCTCACTTCCAGAAACAACTTCGTTTTGTAGTATTGCTAGGGGATTGGGCATTATTGTGAGCTTTCACACAATGAGGTAGGCAATATTTAAAAATGGCAACCCTTTCATGGGATCACATGAGAACACAGACTTAGCTATCCACCAATTTAAAAAAAATTATATTCCTAGTTCAGTGGAAATTTGTCCCCTTCTAGAAAGGCCATAGGTCAACTAAAGACCATTCCAAATTTATAGCATGTGAACAAATTTCCAAATTCAATTAGATTTCCCTAGTGCTGTGATGGTGAACCTATGGCACGCGTGCCACCTATAGCCATATTTGCCGGCTTGGCAGCCCTCAGCTCCAGTGCACATGCCAGCCAGCATACGCACACTGGCCAGCTGATTTTCGGCCTTCTGGAGGACCGGGGGGGGGGGGAGGCTGTTTTTGCTCTCCCCAGGCTTCAGGAAAGCCTCCAGAGCCTGGGGAGGGCAAAAATCCCCCCACATGCAGGGGCCACTCACGCATGCGCAGTGGGAGGTGGGTTGCTCATGCATGTGCAGGTGAGGGGTCGCTCGCATATGTGCAGGTGGGTGGTCACTTGTGCATGCGCAGGTGGGTGGGTGTGCATGCGATGGGTGCGCGCAATAGCGCACATGCACACAGTTTTGGCACACCTTTAGAAAAAGGTGAGCCATCACTGCCCTAGAGCATTAAATGAGCTATTACTCATTTCTTAAAAAGTGCTACAAGAGGTAAATGGGATACGATTCTTTTGGACTGCTAAATAGATGGAGGTCACTTAGAATCAAATGATCTGCTCTTCAGCTATGCAGTTTACAGGTCAAGTTTCTGTTTCTTTTCCATTCCACTTCCCCTGCCCTACATACAATACAATACAATACAATGCAATGCAATACAATACAATACAATACAATACAATACAATACAATACAATACAATACAATAATACAATACAATACAATACAATACAATACAATACTAGAGTTGGAAGGAACCTTGGAGGTCTTCTAGTCCAACCCCCTGCCTAGGCAGGAAACCCTATACCAGGGGTGGCGAACAAGTTCGACAAAAAGAGCCAAAATTTTAAACTGTGAGAATCAGAGAGCCACACCACGCAGGGAACTGCCAAAACAGACCCGGAAGCAATGTTCCCTCTAATTTTTTTTCGATGTGAGCAGAAAAGTATAGTGTTTGAGCGGCACATTTTCATGCCTGAGCACCCGAATTTTTTTCACAGATGTCACCTAAGACAACAATGAAATCAGTATTATTTGAAACTCAAAGTTATGTTTCTTCAAGGTACCCGCTTAATTCAAAGTGTTATATAATATCAGTATCACTTAACAACGCTCCTGCTTAGCAACCAAAATGTTGGCTCAGAAACTCTGGCATTTGAAGCACGCAACTCTTAAAGCTGTCAAGTTACAAGACCCTTGCACCCCTAACCCTTTAGGGAAAAAAAGCCCCAGGGGTCTTCAAACCTGACAGCTTTAACACTTGTGGACTTCAACTCCCAGAATTCCTCCTCCAGTCATGTTGCAGCGACGTCATCTGCGTGGATCTGCTCCATCTTTGCTTTCTTCATTGTGGGCAGGGCTTCTGCTGAAGATGCCGACGAGTACGAGTTGCCACCAGAATAACTGCTGCTACCTCCTCCTCCTCCAACAGAATCACCAGATTTGCTCCTGAGCTCAGCGCTGGGTTACCTCTGCCCCCTCCCCCTCCTCCGTGCTTTTGACGAGCCATGAGGCTTTTTTTCCCCTGCTCCCCCCCCACCTTCCTACTGGCTCCTCAAAAGCACGGCGGAGGAGGAGGAGGGGGCAGGGGTAACCCAGCGCTGACTGAGCTCAGCTGCTCCGAGCGGAGGGGAGGTGCCGCTGCCACGCGCGGAGATGCCGGCTGGAGCTTTGGCGGCTTCATCTCAGCCGCAGCGCCGGGCGGCAAATCCGGCAGTGCTGCCTGTTAGAGGAGGATGAGGATGAGGTGGCAGCAGTTCTTCCGGTGGCGGTGGGGGCTTTGGGGCTTCACAACTAGCCTCAGTCGCCCCGTGCTCCTCAAAGCAAGTCTGGGGAAGTCCTTTGCAGGCGGCCCGTTCTAGCTGCCTGCAAAGGACCTCCCCAGCTTCCGAAAGGGAGCACGCGATCCGAGCCACAGTATACTAAATAATGACAAGAGGCAAAGAGCCTCATTTATTTTGGCCGGGAGCCGCATGCGGCTCGCGAGCCGCGTGTTCGCCACCCCTGCCCTATACCGTTTCAGACAAATAGCTATCCAACATCTTCTTAAAGACTTCCAGTGTTGGGGCATTCACAACTTCTGGAGGCAAGCTGTTCCACTGATTAATTGTTCTAACTGTCAGGAAATTTCTCCTCAGTTCTAAGTTGCTTCTCTCCTTGATTAGTTTCCACCCATTGCTTCTTGTTCTACCCTCAGGTGCCTTGGAGAATAGTTTGACTCCCTCTTCTTTGTGGCAACCCCTGAGATATTGGAACACTGTTATCATGTCTCCCCTAGTCCTTCTTTTCATTAAACTAGACATACCCAGTTCCTGCAACCGTTCTTCATATGTTTTAGTCTCCAGTCCCCTAATCATCTTTGTTGCTCTTCTCTGCACTCTTTCTAGAGTCTCCACATCTTTTTTACATTGTGGCGACCAGAACTGAATGCAGTATTCCAAGTGTGGCCTTACCAAGGCATTATAAAGTGGTATTAACACTTCACGTGATCTTGATTCTATCCCTCTGTTTATGCAGCCTAGAACTATGTTGGCTTTTTTGGCAGCTGCTGCACACTGCTGGTTCATATTTAAATGGTTGTCCACTAGGACTCCAAGATCCCTCTCACAGTTACTACTATTGAGCAAGGTACCACCTATACTGTACCTGTGCATTTTGTTTTTCTTGTCTAAATATAGAACCTTACTTTTTTCACCATCAAATTTCATTTTGTTAGATAGTGCCCAATGTTCAAATTTGTCCAGATCCTTATGTATCTTAAGCCTATCTTCTGGAGTGTTGGCTATTCTTGCCATCTTGGTGTCATCTGCAAATTTGATGAGTTCCCCATTTATTCCCTCATCCAAATCATTGATGAAGATGTTGAAGAGTACTGGCCTAAAACAGAGCCTTGGGGTACTCCACTGCATACTTCCCTCCATGTAGATACAATTCCATTGAGGACTACATGTTGAGTGTGGTTTGTCAGCCAGTTATGAATCCATCTGGTGGTGATGCTGTCTAACCCACATTTTTCTACTTTATCTAGTAGTAGGTTATGGTCTACTTTATCAATGCCTTGCTGAAGTCCAAGTAAATTATATCGACAAAATTCCTCTGTTCCACTAATTTTGTCACTTTGTCGAAGAATGCAATAAGATTAGTCTAGCATGATCTGTTTTTGACAAACCCATGTTGGCTTTTGGCTATTACTTTGTTTACTTCTAGGTGTTCGCTAATTCGTTGCTTGATTATCTTTTCCAGAATCTTCCCTGGTATTGAGGTCAGGTTAGTAGGTCTATAGTTTCCTGTATCGATTTTTTCCCCCTTTTTTGAAGATGGGAACCACATCAGTTCTTTTCCAGTCCTCTGGCAGTTCCCCGGTGCTTCAGAATCTCTGAAAGATATAGTTCAGTGGTTCTGAGATCTCGTCTGCCAGTTCCTTCAGAACCCTGGGGTGTAATCCATCTGGTCCTGGTGATTTGAACTTGTCCTGGTGATTTGAACTCTTGAGCTCTGGCTGGATGGTGGGGAGCTGAAGAAGCTTCTTGGATGAGAAGAGAAACATCTTCAAAGAAAAACTAGACAGTCCAGTTGCCTCTTGAAAAAACAACTTTGGAACAACCGTGACCTGGATGACTGAGAATCTCCATAGACTTTTAACTTGCTCATTTTCAATATTTTCAACCAAGTTTTTGCTACTGGCACATGTTAATTTTTGCAGATGCTTCAGTGATTCATTTTGACAACTATGTTATGTCACTATTTATGATTAGTTTATGTGATCTTGCATGAGCTGAGTATAAGTAGTCTTTGATTTACAATCCTTTCTTCAGGAACTGTTTGAAATTATTTCTATGCTGAACAAAAGCACTTGTGGTCTGTAAACCAAAGGCGTGGCTGCTGAAGCATCCCTGGTCACATGCTCACAAATTGGGTGTTTGGCAATCCACACACCCTTATGACTTATTGCAGCAACACTGCAACTGTTCCCACCCACATATCTTCTCTCATCCTGCCTTACTGAGTCCCTTGGGCCTACTTTCCCACCCAGCTGAGATCAAAGGCCTTGGGTCTGCTGCTCAAACTGCTGAGTCCCACATCTTGGGCCTTCTTGCCCTGTTGTGTCTCGTTCCACTTCCCTCTTCTGAAAATAGCTTTTTGGAAAGAGAAACAGCCAATGCACCATGCACCATATATAAGCTGCTTCATGTTATCTCAGGGTGGATACCATTTTAGAACTGACCACAATTCTCTTCATCCAAGAATTGCAGTTAGTACCCACATGGCTGGTTTCCGGATGGCATGAAGTAACCTCTTGTAAAAAGCTGCCTGGGTGCATCAAAAAATTTCTAAAGATTGTCTTTTGGAAGGAGAATCAATTACCTTTTACAGAGACCACCTCCCACCATTTGGGAAGCAGCTGCCATTCTCACAATCTCTCTGCTGAGGGATGGCTCAAATGTCACCCATGTCCAGGAGGTGGCCTCTGCTGGAAGACAATGTGTGACACATCAGCTGGGTTCTCTTTTGGGAAGTTAATCTTTGGAAGAGGGGAGTTGAGTGAGGTGTGATGAGGGAAGAGGCCAAGGGCATGGGACCCAGAGGGACAGGAAACAATGCAAGAGATGCCTCAGTGGTGGAAGGCCTGTTTAAGGTCAGATATGAGCTGGAGAAATGCTAGTATGATCCTACACCAGGCACCCAAGGTCTCCTACACTCCCTGACGTATCCTCCTCCATTTAAGGACTACAATGGGGAAGGCTGGTATCATGGCCATTAAGGAAGGTGATTAAGTGGGAAACTTCTAAACCATTGCAATAACCATAATCTCAGGCTCATATGTGGTAATAAATTGAAGGCTACCTGTATATGATGTACTGTTTTCTCTGTTTCTTTCCAGAGTTTGCACTTTGAATCATTCAATGGCTTTTCCTAATTGAAAATGAATATTAATATGGATTATTAATATGAATAATCATTGGGGATTGTTATTTTTCATTGTCTGCCAGCTTGTCCAATTTCTTAAGTGGGCCATGTAAAAATACTAAGGTACAATCTTGGCCTGATCCCTAGAATTTTTTTTTCATGATTGCCTTTCCTGTTTGAAATTTTTACTGCTTGAAAAAAATGTTCCCAGTACAAGTTTTGCTTGGCAACTGCTAAAAACCAAGCTAGTTTTTCGGGAATTGCCAATAATTTATCAGCTGCAGTTTTGGATTTGTTTCATTTTATTCTATGCATTATGGTATTATCTTTAAAATAATCCTTTAATATATATCTTAATTTTGTTATGGCCCTTGGTCAAAGCACCAAAAATTACTTATATTTCTTTGAACTGAAACATTTTGCATAATGAGAATATATATCTGAAAACATCAGAAGAGAGAACGTATTACTTTTCCATATTTAATTATAAACATAATTTATTTTTAAAAAGCTGTCCAAAACATTCAAGACTATTTTTTGTCCAACAGACAAACTAGGTCACCAAAACTATATATTAAAAAATAAAAACCACCTTGCTACACCCATCTGTTCTTCCATAAGTATTATGTAGTGAACATTCAGTGACAAGAAATTGGATTTTCTGCAAAGGCACTCCTTCAGATTGTGAAAGGACAATAATGCCTTTTCTACATTAGCCAACTCCTATATGTAGGTGGTATTCATTGACTAAAAAGAGATACAATCAAACAGGATGTTATGATAATTCTTTGCTCAATCAGCCAGATGTTTAAACTGGATTTGGCATTTTTGTGCCTCTATTGAGTCCTTCTCAAGAACCTAAGCAGAGGTGGATGTTTGATGGTGTTTAAGGTATTATTGTAGGGTGTAAGCTATTCTGAGCAAAGCCTTTTATAATTGACCAATCATGATTTTGTCAATGCTGATAATGTTCATGTGATATGCTATCTGTTTTAGGATTGCACCCAAGGCACTTACCATTGGTACTCTCTTTGCTTATTTTTTTTTTGACACAGTCGTTCTATTTCTATTTATAGGTCTTCATATTTTATTATCTTCTCCAGTTCTTTATTATTATCAGATTTATTTGTGCCCATGTTACAGTTCAAGGGCGACCATGTTTATGAAGAAAAGATCAAGGCAAAAGATTTAATTCCTCAAGTGTTCCCTAAAGGAAATGCCTAGTTCATAATTAGAAAAATGAGCGTATCAGTAACGAATTGGGCAAAGACTTGTTCAAAATGACTAAAGGTGAAACGGTGGAACAGTTATGAATGAAAATGATATGCATTCATTTAAATTCAAAGATTGAAACTTAAGATACCGATTTCATATTTCCAAAAGTGATATATTTCCCCCCTCCAAAGGAGACACTGAGTAGATCAGCTCTCAATCTGAACTGAGATTCTCCCAGGATAAATATCACTTGGAATGACAAACTATGTGTTAACTGTTTTGTAATCACCAACATTGCACAATTTTCTTTTCATAACTACCCTATTTTTCGGAGTATAAGACACACCAAGGTTTTGAAGAGGCAAATAAAAAAACCCCGAGTTTTTGCACTTGGTAAACCTCCCAAAAATGGCCCATTTTTTGCAAAAACAGCCCTGTTTTTTCTCCAAACAAAGAGGCATGAATAGCCTTTAGGGGGCTTGCAACGTTCTTCTGGGGGTACCCCCCCAAATAAGCAAAAACCAGCCCATTTTTCACTCATTTCTGCCTTCCCCAGCCCCCAGCAGGTCTTTAAAAGCCTTCTAAAAGCTATGCATGGCAATTTTGGTGAAGTGGGCTGGGTTTCTGGAGGCAAAAAATGTTGTATTCAGTGTATAAGACACTCCCAGATTTTCAGCCTCTTTTTTGAGGGAAAAGGGTGCGACTTATACTCTGAAAAATACGGTACTTTAGATTAGAACTGTAGCGAATTTTTACATCTTAGAAATGCAAATTATCTTGAAGCTCATTCTGTTCTATTCCTTTCCCTTGTGCAATTCACTCTAGCATGTTTGGAAAGATAATTTCCTTGTATGCTATTTTACTGATCAACAGTATGGTCTATGTATCTTTACTCAGCCATAATCATCTCTGTTTAGTGGAATTTATTACTGAGGAAGGTGTACCAAAGTGTACAAGCTTCACCTTTCTGTACATATTTTGTATAACTTCCTAATGTTCTTTTGAAACATTAGAATTCTAAAGGGGAGGAATCTAAAAATGTGGGAAAATATAAGACAGTAAAGCTTGAAAGCAGAAATACAGAGCTTTCAAAAATGTCAGACTTTGTTTGAACAGAATGTTTCTGGTAAAATAATGGTAAAATTTGATAGGCATTTTATGCAATACAGATCACATATACAAACGGTACTAGTGTCAGGCCTGTAGTTATGTTCTTTTTAGGATCTTTGGCCTGCCACACTTTCTTATAATTTTCTATGCTGTTTCAATAGTGTAGTAGTTGGGAGGGGGGAATAGAAAGGAGTAGGATTGTAGAATGGATTGTTGACATTCTTTTGTAGAAGCCAAGGTCATCTTTTGTCTCAGCACCTCGACACCTGGCCGGAAGAAGATGGGTGTACATGCCAGCGTGGAAGATGATGATTGGAACATGTGATGGATTTGTGGGTGTGGGGAGAGATCATGAACTTTCAACTAGGTGAACTTACAGGATGTAATTCAGAGTTGAAATTTCCACAGCCGTGCTAACATGCCTGCGGAATAAATTGGACCTTAAAGGATGTTTTGCCTTGGACAATGATTTATTTCTGCATGGTATTTAGAACCATAACATTATTTCAACTCTCTACTTTAAAATAATTCACTAGCTCCCTCCCCCTATCAAGGGGGAAGGGCTGGTGATGGAAGATCTGGTGATGGGGTCTCGGCATTCCCAATGCTGACCGGGACAGCGTAAATATCAGCGAAGAATAAATGAGAAGCTTTTGGTGATAAGAAGGTGAGTGCGGAACTTCAAAGGCAATGGAATGCTGCTTCCAGTTTAATTGCATCAGGAGGAATGCAGGAGGAGACACGACAAGACGAAGGAAGGTCGCAGAAATATTTCTTCAGCAAATTGTGAGTGCATGCTCCCCCTCCTTCCCCCCAGCTTGGAAACAAGGCTTGGGAAAAAAACAACAACCCTAGAACAGAGGTTTGGGCTCCTTCCAGACGGCAATAAATGAAATGGCTTGTCACCCTGCAATTAGCTGGGAGAAGGATTCCCTTTCAAAATGGGAATTTCAAAGGAGGCAGGAAGAAGGAATTTTTCCAGCATCTGTCACTTGCAAGCCACCACAAATGGGGCTGCAACCAGTAAATGAAGCAAATTGGGCAGTAAATTGGGCTTTCCTCCCAGGACTTGGATGGAAGAGATGCTACTTACCAACTCCTTTGCCATCAGCATGGGGAAATGCTCCAAGCCAGCAGAGGGCACCTACTTGGGCCATAACTCATCCAAGCCAGCAAAGGGCACCTACTTGGCCCATAACTCCTCCAAGCCAGCAGGAGGGTCCTTGGCACGTAAAACCCCTTAGCCACCCATCATTGGTTTAGCTGCAACCTGTGAAGCAGGCAACCCCGGGATGGGTCTTAACCCCAGGTCATGGATGGGAGGGATGCCAGTGGGCACCTGCCCTCCCTCAGCAGATGGTACCATGGCAGAAAGCTGGGCAGTGGCCAACCGAGGGATTGACCTCCCCACCGGTTCCAGTCTCCCCTGCAAGGCCCAAAAAGGTTCTTACCAGACCTTCCTACAGAGAAGAAATCTCCATGGAAGAAGGGATTACCAAACAGAGGCCTGCATTGTGGATGGCGGGAAAATGTGCGCCTGCAAGGCCCCAAGTGGTTCTTACCCCACCTTCCTACAGAGTAGCAATCACCAACATGGAAGAAGGGATTACCAAAGCCAGGCCTGCAAGATGGGAAGCGGAACAAGGTGCATCTGCAATGCCCCAAAAGGTTCTTACTCCTCCTTCCTACAGAGAAGCAATCTCCACCATGGAAGAAGGGGTTACCAAGGGGGCAGCTGCAAGTTGGAGAGCAAGGCAGTGTGATGAAACGGTTCCTGAGTTTAGAGATGTAACTAGGTTCCATTCCTCATGGGGCCCAATTAAATGCCACCATTGTTGTCAACTTGGCCACAGAGCGTCAGAGTGCTTGGCTCCAGCCCCAATGCCACAAACGTGCGCACCAACCACCACGGCGGTAAAGAGAGGGTCCCAGATGCCACCACAGAAGAGTCATCTGGGCCAACAACCTCTGGAAGAGGATCCCCAACTTCAGGTGAGGAAGTGTCCTACCAAGGGGGAGGCCTCGGAAGAGGAAAAAGGCAGACATTCTCCGGAGGAGGATCCCCAACTTAAGGTGACAAAGAGTCCAACTAAGGGGGAGGCCTCGGAGGGGGAAAAGCCTAAACGACCTCTGGAAGAGGATCCCCAACTTATGGTGACGAAGAGTCCTACCAAGGGGGAGGCCTCGGAGGAGGGAATTGCCGAAGAACAAATGTGTGTACCAGTCGCCATGGTGGTAAAGAGAGGGCCCCAGATGCCCGCACAGAAAAGTCATCTGGGCCAACAGCCTCTGGAAGAGGATCTCCAACTTAAAGTGACAAAGTGTCCTACCAAGGGGGAGGCCTCGGAAGAGGAAAAGGGCAAACAATCTCCGGAGGAGGATCCCCAACTGAAGGTGACAAAGAGTCCAACTAAGGGGGAGGCCTCGGAGGGGGAAATGCCCAACCGACCTCTGGAAGAGGACCCCCAACTTCAGGTGACGAAGAGTCCTACCAAGGGGGAGGCCTCGGAGGAGGAACAAGGCCAGCCGTGGATGATAGGATCCAAGAGCCCAGAACCTACAGCACCTGCAGCAGAGAGCCCGAAACGGCCATGGGAAGAGGTCGCAATGGACTTCATCATGGAACTCCCAGACAGCAGTGGACATAAAGTAATTTGGACTGTTATTGATTTGTTTTCTAAGCAGGCACACTTCATTGCTTGCTCAGGATTGCCATCCGCGAACGAATTAGCGAAAATGTTTGTGAAACACATTTATCGCCTGCACGGAGTACCCAAGAGGATCATTTCAGACCGCGGAGTCCAGTTCACAACCAAGTTCTGGAGAGAGGTCCTGAGATCCATTGGGTCCACACAAGAACTGAGCTCAGAGGTTCATCCCAGCATGAACGTCGCAGCAGAGGGAGCCAATGCGGTGGTGGAACAATACATCAGGTGTTTTGTGGACTATCAGCACGACAACTGGTCGGACTTGCTACCCTTTGCCGAAGTGGCGTACAATGATGCGGTCCACAGCAGCAGAGGATTAGCGGGTTTCCAGATTACCAGTGGCATGGAAGTTGTTGCCATGCCTGAGTTGTCTAGAGAACCTCCTTCTTTCATGTCTTTGAGTGAATGGATGGACATGCTAAAGAAAGGATGGGAGAATACGAAGAAGGCTCTAGCAGTTGCGGCAGAAGCCTACCAGAAGCAAGATGATCAACGTCGCTCACTCCTAAACCCCTACCGTGTGGGGGACAATGTTTTTGTATCTACCAAATACATAAGATTAGAAATGCTTAGCAAGGAATTGGGTCCAAAATTTCTAGGTCCATTCCCAATAGTGAAGATAGTTAACTCAGTTACAGTTCAACTCAGTCTACCCAGAAGTCTAGGGGAAATTGACCCAGAATTTCATTGTAGCTTGTTGAAACCAGTAATTGGGTCTAACAGAAGAGCATCCACCCAAGCTCAATCTCCTCCTTTAGTGATGGAAGGGGAAACACAATCTGAGGTGGAAAAAATTGTAGATTTCAGGCTGAATAGGGGTTGCTTACAGTACTTAGTGCATTGGAAGGGTTACCCTTGGTCTGAAGCTAATTGGGTGAACAGTGGGAACCTGAAAGTGGAGAAGTTAGTAAAGCAATTCAATGGGAAGTTTCCCGAAAAGTCAAGGGGTTCCCCTGGGTGGAGAAGAGGTGGTTAATTTTGTTATATTAACTTTTATGTTATTCTCTTTGCAGGAAACGTTTTTCTTTTGAGGAGAGGCCGCCTGTCAGGCCTGTAGTTATGTTCTTTTTAGGATCTTTGGCCTGCCACACTTTCTTATAATTTTCTATGCTGTTTCAATAGTGTAGTAGTTGGGAGGAGGGAATAGAAAGGAGTAGGATTGTAGAATGGATTGTTGACATTCTTTTGTAGAAGCCAAGGTCATCTTTTGTCTCAGCACCTCAACACCTGGCCGGAAGAAGATGGGTGTACATGCCAGCGTGGAAGATGATGATTGGAACATGTGATGGATTTGTGGGTGTGGGGAGAGATCATGAACTTTCAACTAGGTGAACTTACAGGATGTAATTCAGAGTTGAAATTTCCATAGCCGTGCTAACATGCCTGCGGAATAAATTGGACCTTAAAGGATGTTTTGCCTTGGACAATGATTTATTTCTGCATGGTATTTAGAACCCTAACAACTAGTGGTACTAGTGGTAAAACTCTCCTAATGTATTTCCACATAAATAAGCTTTGGACATAATAGAAATATATTAAAAAGATGGCAAATGGTGGGCTAAAATATGTGCTTGTTTGTGTGTTGCACTATTTCTTATATATTTGAGCTCTAAGATTTACATAGCTGTGATAAGATCAATCATGCATGGGCAGGTGAAGCTATACAGATTATTTTCTGTATGATTTAGCTTTTAATGCAATTTAAGTTGCAATATCATATAAAATTATGAGAACCAGTTTAGTAGTTAAATGCACCAGGGTATAAACCAGGAGCCCTCAAGCCGACTTGGTGAACTTGAGTTAATCAGTCTCTTTCAGCCATAGGAAGCAGGCAGTAGCAAACAACTACCGACATTTTTCCAGGAAAACTGCAGGGACTTACTAATCACAACAAATCAAAGGCACAAACATAAAAAGCTGTATGTAGTTATCAGAGTAGCAACTCTGGAGAACAGAGATGTTTTTCTTCCCAGGACAGAATTGCATTTCCTGAGATTATCATGATGTACACAATATCATCATAGCTTTGACAAAAAGCCCATATTTAACCAAATTAGATTGCGTTTCCTAGAAAAAAAAACTTGTGTGAAGCAAGGGGAACAAGCTTGCAGATGTTGCTTCTTTTTGGAAGCAACTATGGAAAAACCTCCTGCTAGAAATCAACTTCACCCACAAGTTTTTACTTTCCTGTAAATTTTTGGAGAGCCTAGGTAAAGGCCAAGCTAGGGGTGGTGCCAGTCTGTTACTTACTTGGGGAAACAGCATTGTCCGAAGACATTCCCATGATCATGTGGCCAGCATGAGTATACGCTGAGGTGCATGGAACAGTTACCTTCCTAATTGGTACCTATTTATCTACTTGTACTTGCATGCTTTACAACATCTAGGTGGTGTTAGGGTTCTAAATACCATGCAGAAATAAATCATTGTCCAAGGCAAAACATCCTTAATGGTGCAATTTATTCCACAGGCATGTTAGTACAGCTATGGAAATTTCAACTCTGGAAGTACATTCTCTAAGTTCAACCAGTTGAAAGTTCATGATCTCTCCCCACACCCACAAATCCATCACATGTTCCAATCATCATCTTCCACGCTGGCATGTACACCCATCTTCTTCCGGCCAGGTGTCGATGTGCGGAGACAAAAGATGACCTTGGCTTCTACAAAAGAATGTCAACAATCCATTCTACAATCCTACTCCTTTCTATTCCCCCCTCCCAACTACTACACTATTGAAACAGCATAGAAAATTATAAGAAAGTGTGGCAGGCCAAAGATCCTAAAAAGAACATAACTACAGGCCTGACAGGTGGGGTCTAGGGCAACTTGCTGTCGCCAACTTGTCACTGGCCAACTCACCATGGCCAACGCGTCACAGGACTGCTTGTCATGGGGCAAGAGCTACATTAATATAGAAGAAATGGTAGTACATAATCATTAAAGAAAGGATGGAAAATGAAATGTGAATGACAATTAAAATATTTTTAAATTATTTTAAACAACTAAACTGAATCATTGAATTGCCCCATGGTGAGTTGATTTATGGTTTGTCCGCAACAAGTTGGCTACGAGTTGCCCCATTCTGGCTAGGTGGGCAGGAGCTGGGACAAGTTAAGGGAGTTCATCTCATAGCACAGCACGCTCGGGTCTTGAACCCAGGCTGTCAGCTTCCCAGTTGATAAGCTCAGTCTTCAACTGCTGAGCCAATGAGGCCCCTTGGAGAGCCTATGGAGAATGAAATAGCACACTGATTTATTACTATTGGTCTTACTATTGTTTTATGTTATGTTTATTTATTAATACCTGCCACTATTTTCAGATTCAATGGTTAACAATACTACAACAATACTGCAATCAAACATTTACAATATAAAATCAAATCCTTTTAATGGACCAGCCCTTAAAGAATTCAATTACCAGCCGTTCTGGTAATGGTCAAAGTACAATCCAGTTTTTGGAATGCCGTATAATCATCTTAGTGAAATGCCATTTGTCTTTTAAGGCCAATCAAAAATCTTTAGTTCAATATATGACAGCTTACATAGCTTAAGCCTAAATTAGCTGTAGTCCTTGACCTATGACCACAATTGACTGCAACGTTTCTGTTGCTGAGACAGTGAAGTGAATTTTGCTCCTTTTTTCTTGTCCCAGTTGTTAAGTGTATCACTGCGGTTGTTAATAAGATGGTTGTAAAATGGGACCACGTGACCCCAGACACTGCAATGATCACAAATATGAACCAATTGCCAAGCATCCAAATTTTGATCATGTAACCACAGGGATGCTACAACAGTTGAAAAGTGCCCATAAGTCAATTTAGTGATCTTTTAACTTTGAATGGTCACTAAATGAACTGTCGTAAGTCATGGAGTACCTGTCCAACCTTATTGGATCAACTTTCATGGGTCCTATCCTGCGTATGTTCAACATCAACAGCCTATTCTCCTTTTGTAGTAGAACCCTGTTTTTGGATCTAATATTAAAATGGGAATATTACCTTCCTATAATATTTGGAAGAGGCTTTAGAACAGGGGTGTCCAAACTTGGGAACTTTAAGACTTGTGGACTTCAACTCCCAGAATTCCCCAGCCAGCATGGCTGGGGAATTCTGAGAGTTGAAGTCCACAAGTCTTAAAGTTCCCAAGTTTGGACACCCCTGCTTTAGAACAATTTGATTTGACTGATAAAAGGTATCAATGACATTAATGGCACGGGGCTTAATTTTATCTGTACTTTGGCTCTTTTTAAAGCCATTCAGAGCCCAATGTTGTACTATTTACCAGATTTTCACATATTGTGCATTTTATGCTTATTTGTTTTGATAATGTTGCAGCAGTTATAATGCAATGCTAATTACAAATATGAAAATATTAAATATCTTAGAATTGAAATTTACTTTGACAAATCTGTTTTATTTTAAAAAAATATCCACACATACAAATACACAAAGCTGCTAAGAAGGTTAGGAACAAAGTGCATCGCAGTTCTGATCATTTGCAATATCTATCAGCTTTCAGTTTTGCTCTCCTAAAAAAGAAAGGAAGAAAAGGATGGATTATGGTTGACATAATGCAATTGTGATTTAAGATGAATCAGTGGGAACCATTTCTACTAAATCCACATAATTTATCACTGATATAAGTAGAACTGTGCAAAATGTACCATTCTGAGATATATCAAGTGTGAAATCTAGCAACATAGGTAAACAGGACTGTTGTGGGATTTTTGACAGTAGTTTGAGCTTGACATGCTTCCAAAAATACTTGAAACGGCCTGCTTTAATATTCAAAATTATGTATTTTGTGAAACATTGTGATCAAAACATTTGAAATTGTAATGTTTAGAAAATTGGCAAACATTTTAGATTATGCGGATGAAAATGTAAACATGATAGTATATATATATAGTTTTTAGAGGAATACCCGTTAGTCAATGCTTTTGTTTGAAAATTACTGAAGAAAGGAGGAAAGCTGCCCATCAACTGCCACAATGAATCTTCAAATTGGTTTACTAGAGGTAGTTCTCAACTTACAAGAGTTCATTCAGGACCATTTGAAGTTACGACGCCAGTGAAAAAAGTGACTTATGATCATTTTTCACATTTAGGACTGTTGCAGCATATCCATGGTCACATGATCAAAACTGAGATGTTTGGCAACTGACTCTTATTTATGATGGTTGCAGTTTCCCGAGATCATGTGAGATCAGTCAATGGGGAAGATTCACTTAACAACCATGTTATTAATTTAACTGCAGTGACTCACTTAATAACTGTGGCAAGAAAGGTCGTAAAATGCAGCAAACTTAATATAATTGATGTAAAGGTTTGATGTAAGGATATCATTGATATGAAATTTTGTAGAGGTTATACAAAGGTTACGGAGGGGCCGTCAGCAGCGAACTGCCATGCACCTTGGTAACCGATTACCTCAACTGTCTATCAGCTCACCTAATCAGTGGAACCAGGCACTGCCAGGGAGTTACGTGAGATTCTATCCTAGCTGGAATGGTTTTAAGAGATTGACAAGGAGAATAAGCCAATAAGATCCTGTTGCTACCTGTGCTCTTGCTTTGCTTGTTGAAACTGTATAAAAAGCCAAATAAAATTTGCGAAGGCAGACAGATATTTTGGACACCTGCTGTGATGAATTTCTGAGACCTACATCTGGCGCCCGAAGAGGGACAGGGATACCTCCCATCTGGAACAGACGCCAAGGTGCACCAATCGTCCTACAGGACCCCTCAGAGGTAAGTATGGGTTGCAGGCTGTCTCACCACCAGCAAGAACACATAAAAGAACTTAGATTCTTGTTACAGAAGTCAGGTGTTACAGCACCTGAGGCAGGCATAAGGAAGCTGGTGGGAGAGATAGGGAAACAAAGTCCCTGGACAAGGATAGGGAAAACTTTACATCTTGAACCCAGGGCTCAAGCAAAGATATTACATCTATGATCTCAGTGCCATCAAGCAGTGGAAAAATTTGGCTCTAAAGTTTTGGCAGGACAACAGTTGACCACAAAACCTCTGCCTGATTATGATCAAGTAAAAGTTATTCCCCTGAAATCATCTTTAATTGGACTTTCAGCTCCTCCTCATGGAGAGGTTAATTCTTCTGCTTCTCCACGGTCATTGTATACTCCCATGAGGCCAATTTTTAGAAAACAATTAGCATACGAGGAGGGGGGGATATCGAAGATATGTTTTCTGTCTGTTCACCTAATTTGATTTCACAAGATCATGAAGTAATTGGCTTAAAGGATTGTTTTTCCTCTGTTCCCCTCTGTCCCCCTGATCAGGAAAAGTTTGTTTTCACTGTGTCTGCCGTTTTCTCTATCCCCCTCGGCCCCCCTGATCAGGAAGTCTTTGTTTTTACTGTGCCTGTTTCTGGCAAGCCTCAGCAAGCCTTCTCTAATATCAGGCAGGCGGCTACTGAGCCGTATCCTGATTTTATTAACAGATTGCAGGATGCTTTAAGTTGACAGATAGAGAATCCTGAGGCTCAGATGAAGTTGTTGCTGAAATTAGCAAAGGAAAACGCTACTTCCGAATGCCGAAGGGCAATTATTGGTCTTGGGAACAATCCTGATTTGGCAAATATGATTAAAGCGTGTCAAGATATAGGAACAGCCTCTTGTCAAACTAATTTATTGGCGGCTGCTTTATCGCAAGGAAGCAAGCCTCAAGGAAAGTATTACAACTATGATACACCTGGTCATTTTAAAAGGGATTGTCGAAATCCGAGGGGATGGGGAGGGTGGAGAAGGATGTCTGCAGCCTCCACAGCCCTTTCCATCAAGGGTCGAAACCAAAAGCGAAATGTCCAAAGTTATTTCGTTGGTTGATTTATACATTTACTTAGTCCTTCTTTGTGTCAGGTTTATGTTGCAGAATTGAATCCTTTTCATAAGCATTATCCATCGGCTTTGGTAAATCATTATATGAGTGATATTTTAATTGGAGCCCCAAAGATACAACCTAATTGGCTTTCAGAAATAAAAAATTGATTTAAGTGTCTATGGATTGCAAATTGATCCAGGAAAAAGTACAACTGCAAGAAATGTTGCAATCTTTTCTTGCTCTGGTTTTTCTTTGTTTAAACGTACACAAAGGTATTTTGCTAATTAATTTACGTCAGTTGCTGGGGACTCTTACTTGGAGTCGTCTGTATTCTTCTTTGCTGGCATATATACTTAGTCCCTTATTTGATTTATTGACCAAAGGAAAACACCCCAAAGATCTGATTCCTTCTGCGCTGGCTACAGTTGAGAAGATTAATGATATTTTGAGTATTCAGTTTGTGGATTGTAGTTCGAGACTGTCAGCTAACTCTTTTGATGTTTTCTATTAATAAGCTGCCTACGGGAGTGTTAACTGTATTAGAAGACAAACAGATCCCATCCCAAAATGTTTTGCCATTTATCCAGGCAGTTGCTGAATTAATAACTTTGGGACACACCCGAGCTTGTTGCAGACATTGGACCGATTTGATTAATATTGTTCTTCCTATTCTGAAATCTGATTTTCAATTTTATTTTCAGAACTTATCCCTTCAGTGTGCTTTAACTGATTATGTGGACTGTATTATATATTATTTGCCTCAAGATTCTCGGCTTGCGTGTTTAATGACTTCTTCTTTTCCTGTTCATCTACTGCTTTCGTTTTCTGTTTTCGCAAGCTTCTACTGTTTTTTCAGATGGAGGGTGAATGAGAGGGGCGATTGCTTACAAGGATTCCCAATACCTGGAAAGTTTCCTACCCTGCAATACAGTCGCCTCCACAACTTTTGGAATTGTTTATTGCTCTTCTAGCTTTTCACACTTTTTCTCAACAGCTGTTTAATCTAATTTCTGACTTTCACTGTGTGTGTCAATTTATTTTTAATCTTTCAGGTGCTTACATCACACCTAGGATTGATTCTAATCTCGTGGCTCTGTTCTTAACTTTGCAGCAACTATTACAACACCGGAAGCTTTTATATTTTGTTTCTCACATACGTAGTTATTTGTTTCTTCCAGGACTTATTTCTTAAGGCAACAGTTATGCAGATGCAGCTTTTTTATGTTTTACCTACTCTTTTTTCGGATCCTTTCTTCAGTCACTCTTTTTTCCACCAGAATGCTAGGGGGCTGGCATAAGCTTGCCATATTCCACTCGACCAGGCCAAGTAGAGTTAATCCCCGTGGTTTGGCCTCTAATCAATTATGGCAAATGGATGTCACCCATGTTCCCTCTCTGGCTCCCTGGAACTATATTCATTTATCTATTGATACCTATTCAGGAGCGCTTTGGGCCACAACTCAACGAGGAGAAATAGCTAATCATGTTATTTCTCATCTTTTTTCAGCTATTACTGCTTTGGGTAAAGCTTTCTCTTTAAAAACTGATAATGCCCTACTCTTCATTGGCCTTTTTGCAATTTTGTAACTCATTGGCTACCCTATAATTCCACAGGTCAAGCCATTGTGGAACGTGCCAATTGGTCCTTTAAGGACTGTCTTCACAAACAATAAAAAAGGAGGGCTCTCGGGTACCCAATCTATCAATTCGTTGAATTTGGCGTTCTTCAATTTGGCGTGGGTAACACAACAGGTTAAAAAAGGTTTGCCTCTCCCTCTAGGGGGATGAGGATATGCTGTGCTTGCTTCTACAGGATCTTTGTTGGTTCTAGCACATTGTGTTCATCCAGCTAAGGATGTCGTGGTACCAGTCCCTGAATCTGGTTCCAGAAATGGCCAAGATGACTCTACAGACAGCACAGCGGCCAATACGATCTCGTTGGACCAGTTGTCCAGTGATGTAGGGAGATGTGAAAACCCTGACCACCAAAGCACAGGCTTTGTTGCAACAACAACACGTGGAACAAATACCCGAGAACTTGTGCGCTGCCATCTTTGCGGTTTTAACTGCCAATTCCTTAGTCATCATTTGTTTATGTTTGATTGTTAATTTCTGCCCTTTAGCGACAACAGCTGGCGTCTCACCCAAAGACTCGCTGGAACAGAGAATGAAGCAAAACATATGGGTGCAGCTAGCTAATATCACACACACTGATGTCTTTTGTTTATCTGAATCATATGACATGGAAAATTTGCTTTCTACATGTTTTGGTTCCTGTTTGTATCCCGCCTGCAGTAAAAAACTTCACTGGTTTGAGTAGATTGCTATTGAATGAAAACTTTAACTATAAGACTATATCTAGTTGGGGGTTGATGCCTATGATCCATCCACTGATGCAATTGTTTTGTACACACCGATAGTAGCAGTTTTTGAGAATATAACATGTATAAGTTAATTGTACATCTTAAAGTAAAAACCCTCACTGTCTTCATATTAGTCACCTTCTTTAAACGATACAGTTTTTGAGGAAACTTCCTTTTATGCTTGGCTCCCGCAAGGATGGTTTTTTTACATGTGGTCAAGAAACTTTTAATTATATTCCTGCTAATATTGGTGAAGCACAGTGTTGTCTCAGCCGGTTAATTCCTGTTTTGCTTTCCAAACAGCAACTTCATTCAAGCCGTTCTCGACACGGAGTCACGCTGGACAGCACTTGTGACTCTGAGACAGCTTTACTTAATAAAGTAAAATATGTAGTATTGGCTATATCTATAGTGGGTGTGCCAGCGCTTGCTGCTTGCGCTTATCTTAATATTAATGCTGTTGCATGTAATTTGGCAAAAACAATTAATGCTACTTCTTTAGCTATTTTAGTAATTAATGTGTTGTTTCAGTCTTTCAGATGAATCGCGAACCATCCAGCACCAGCTCAACATTTTACACAATTTGGCCTCTGATTTGAAAATTGATACTTTAGGATTCTGGTGGGAAAGCTTTTGGGCTTGGTTGCCCACAGGTTTATTGGGAAATGTCCTACATTATTTAGTGATTATTTGTGCTATTCTGATTGGTGGGTGCTGTTTTGTTCAGTGTCTTCCCTCCCTTTGCAATATGTGTATCACA
Organism: Natrix helvetica; assembly: GCF_964273705.1. Lineage (NCBI taxonomy): Eukaryota > Metazoa > Chordata > Lepidosauria > Squamata > Natricidae > Natrix > Natrix helvetica. The sequence goes on from NC_138558.1 coordinate 42,567,241, forward strand.
GCTTTTTGCCCTAAAACCCTCTTCCATACTGCCTCAGGGTCAAGTACCTGTATAAGTAATTATGTTCCTCTTTTGATAACGATTTCTTTTATTAACCCCTACGATACCTTGTCTAACAAAATAAAAAAGAGTGAGATGTAGAGGTTATACAAAGGCTATGGAGGGCCCGTGAGCAGCAAGCTGCCATGCGCCTTGGTAACCGATTACCTCAATTGTCTATGAGCTCACCTAATTAGTGGAACCAGGCACTAAGGGAGTTACGTGAGATTCTACCCTGGCTGGGATGGTCTTAGAGATTGACAAGGAGATAAGCCAATAAGATGCTGTCCTATGCTCTTGCTTTGCTTGTTGAAACTGTATTAAAAGCCAAATAAACTCTACGAAGGCAGACAGACATTTTTGGACACCTGCTATGATGGATTTCTGAGACCTACAAGATTGTATGTAAATTGATAAAAAGACAATGAAGTCCTTTAAATCATTTCTGTTTGGGTTTGTGGGTGACTGTAGATAAATGATGCCCATTATTTATTTATTCAATTGATCCTGCTGCATATATGACTCTGGGTTTCTAAATCACAGTTTTAGAACACTACGAATAAAGAAAATACAAATAAAAGCCAACATTGCGAGCGTTGGAAGGAGATGTTGGAAAACAGAGACCAAGCAGCTATATAAATGACTATAACAAAATGTGGGTGCCTATCCTAACCTTATACTCCCACATAAAATATGAATCCCTCATGCACAGAAAAAAACTGAGTGCATGTAAAATTAAGTCTGAATAATAATGACAATATTTAATATATATTTAATATTATTATTTAATATTATTAAACAAATCAGTTTCAGATCCTTAGGAAGGACTTGGCAGGCAGACAAAAATGCCAAATCCAATCTAAATATCTGGCTGACCAATGATAACAGTAAGTTTAATCACCATAAAATCTGGGCTTGTAATTTGAAAAGAGCCTTGAACATGCTTGCCATGATTAATACACCAGGTTAGAAACCAGGAGACTATGAGTTCTAGTCCCACTTTAGGCATGAAAGGTGACTGGGTGACTTTGGACCAGTCATTTCAGCTGAACTCACCACACAGGTGGGAAAAATATGTGGTGAAAGGAATATTAGTATGTTTGGCACCTTGAGTTGTATATGGAAATAAAAGAGATAAAACAAAATAATAATATATAAATAAGAGTACCTGTCCAGCAGTGCTTCATGGAAAGCGCCTTCTTTCCTAGCTTTTTTCAGAATTTTACTATCTTCTTGGCTTATTTTGATTTTGTGATCTTGAAAACTCTGAAACTTCTTCCTAGAAAATAAAACACAGGTGATTAATGCCTTTGATTTGAATGAGCTAGATATATATATTTTCTCTACTAATGATCCTTAATGGTTGACTCCGGGAAGGAAAAAATATAGACCACTGAAAAGCATGAAAGAAATATCATTGTATCATCTCATTGTACAGAAATATTTTAATACATAAAAAGAGTCTTTGAAGATTAACTTTTCCAAGATCTCTAGACTATAAAGTATCCCTTGGCACAGAAAAAAATGGGAAACTGGAGTCAACTCTGGGGTCAAATAAAGAGTCAATTGACTTGTTTGTCCTCCTGACTGCATGGATTATACAGTACAGGTAGTCCTCGACTTACAACAGTTCCTTTAGTGATTGTTCAAAGTTACAACGGCACTGAAAAAAGTGACTTGACCATTTTTCACACTTACGACCGTGACAGCCTCCCCATGGTCACATGATCAGAATTCAGCTGCTTGGCAACTGGCTCATATTTATGACCATTGCAGTGTCCTGGAGTCATGTGATCAGCTTTTGTGACAGCCTGACAAGCCGCCAATGGGGCTTAACTTATTCACTTAATAAATGTGTTAACAATTGCAATGCTTCACTTAACAAGTGTGACAAAAAGTCATAAAATGGATCAAAACTCACTTAAGAAATCTTTCACTTAGGAACATAAATTTGTAGCTCAATTGTGATCATATGTCGTGGACTACCTGTACAAATGCAAACCAGAACAGTGAAGAAATATGTATTACACTGTGTATTTGATCCATTGTATGACTTAGGACCATTAGCAGCATATGCCATAGAACAGGGGTGTCCAAACTTGGGAACTTTAAGACTTGTGGACTTCATGCTGGCTGGGGAATTCTGGGAGTTGAAGTCCACAAGTCTTAAAGTTCCCAAGTTTGGACACCCCTGCCATAGGACATAAGTTTCATGATTTAATCAAGGGAATGTGGTTTTGGGGAAGAGTGTTACACATATGTGCATCCATGTGTATTTGCAGAACAAACATATTAAGACATCTTAGCAGTAAAATAGCTTAAAACAATCCACCCATTTATGGATTGAACCCAGTGAAGAACCTTAAGTTGGTAAAAATAACTATTTTGCATTTAGCTGCAAACGTTTTTATCTTGTTCTATGAAAACAAGTTGTTCTTCAACACCAAAATCTACCCTATGTTCAGTTTTGAGCCCTATCAGCAGCTGAAGAATAAAATTCATTCAGAAATCTCAGGCCAGAGCTCTTGAAAAGGTTTCACCAAAAGAAAAATAACTGTCATTACTAGTGAAGCTACAACTTGATTTTATTTTTTACTGAGAGTGAAGAAATTAGTGTTACATACACATAGTTGATCTCACATTGCTTTACATTTCCTTTATCTTCTTCAGAAATGTCATCTTTTTGTTTGGCTTCTTTTTCTGCACACGTTCTGATCTAAATGAGGAGAGAAAATTACAGATTTTGAAAAGTCCGACTTCAAATTTATCTTCCTTTCTGGTATTTTTCCTCCACGTTTTCCTATTCAGGTTCACTAATCGTAAGTATGCATCAGCCTGTGAAGAATCTGTTTTGATAACATATCATAATAAAGCCCTTAGAAACAGAGCAGCTTTCTCTCCACTTGATACATCCCAAGGGTGTTGGACTCCTATTGCTCTCAGCACACTGAGAAAAAAAGACTTATATAATCCAACACATCAAGGTATGCTAGGTTGTATAAGACTGATTCAAGGAATATATATAGCCAGGATTTAGTTTAAGTGCATGATTGTACAACTGTTCTTCCAGCATTAAGTCTTATACATTGTTGGTGGGACAGACGGTGCCTTTTGCTACATAAAAGTCTGAATATTTTCTGATTTTAAATGTGTCGGGATTCCATAAAGGCATTGGATTCTATTAATTCTGCTATATAAACCTGTATCTTAAATAAAGGAAAAATCATTTACCATATTTTTCGGAGTATAAGTTGCACCAAGGTTTTGAAGAGACAAATTAAAAAAATGTTTTTGCACTCTGCAAACTTCCCAAAAATGGCCAGTTTTTCACGAAATCGGGCCTGTCCCCCCCCCCCCCAAAGGCATGAATAGCCTTTAGGGGGCTTGCAGAATGTTCGGGGAGGAGGGGGGCGCAAAAACAAGCCAAAAATGTCCTGTTTTTTGTCAAAAAAATTGCATGCATAGCCTTTAGGAGGCTTATAGAGTACTCCCGGGGGTTGGGGAGGTCAATATTGAGCAAAAACTGGCCCGTTTTTCAGTCATTTCTGCTCTCCCCAGCCCCCAGGAGTTCTCTGAAAGCCTTCTACGGGTTCTGCATGGTCATTTTAGTGAAGAGGGCAGGGCTTCGGGAGGCAAAAAAAGTGCTGTATTCAGTGTATAAGATGCACCCAGATTTTCAGCCTCTTTTTTGAGGGAAAAAGGTGCATCTTAAACTCCGAAAAATACGGTAGCTAAAGCTATTACATCTAAAATTGCTGAGGATCTCTCTCACGAAAGTTCAAGCCAGTTAAAAACAGACAACCTAAATCAGATGACAAGGGAAGCTTTCCTTGTCTGGGTTTCTGAACAGTAAATGATGATCAGAAATGGCATATATTATGGGCAAAACACAAGAAAGGATGCATGTGTACCAACCAGTTCTTGTAACCATCACCATATGTGAAGAAAATCCTGATCTTTGTGAATTAAGTGATAAGCTACAGGTTTCTGCATTTGTTTATGTTATTCAAACACTGCTTATAGAAGTACCTATATTTACAAATTACAAGGATTACCTTTATCATTTCATCATTGTCTGCTGTTTTACTTTTGGCTATTATATCACCTTCTTCATTACAACTGATAAAACAGCTGTTGGATGCTAACAGAGCCATTTTTCCCTGCAAGGGAAAAAAACAATAACTAGAACAAAAAGTCAAATTAGATTATTTGCTTAAGGTTCACATGCAAGATTTAAAGATTATTTTTTCAGGAATTTATTTCCATACCCATTAATTCCAAACCCATTAATATTATTTTTGATCCTAAATACGTATGCATGTTCATAGATTTTGGATAACCATTTGCCCCCACTTTATTAATGTTACAACACAGCATTTTAGAACATTATTACAAATTTAAATCAAAATCTACATTTAACAAATTGACAATTATTTTCAATGATATGCTTTTTCCAGGTGTCAGACTGAAACAGCCACTTCAAAAATATGTTACAGTAAATGTTCCAATAGTGTCATTTTGGTCTCAGTAACATCAGAAGTTGTCTTATTACAGGATATATTATTTCATCCATTTAATCCAAGGTGAATCCACACTTCTCCAATAGGAACAATCAAATCCCTAAATCGTCAGAGATAGGTAGAAAACTTCCATTATTCACTTACAGTAAAAGGCATTTGTATGTAAGTATTTCTTTGCCAATTTGTGCAAATATCTCTTTTCTGGAGTTGGGGAAAAAGAAAATACCCTGTAATTGGGCTACTGAAGGACAGAATCTTGACACCCAGTTTGATTCATGAGACAGAAGTCAAGCCCATTATAATCTTCCCTGCCTGAACAGGACTCTTTGGCAATCTTCTAATCAAGTGCTATCTGATATGATGTAACTAAAGAGGCCATGGATTGAGCACACAATTTATTGTTCACATGTTTTTGTATGGCCACCTAAATCAAAATGCAGATCTGTGTAGCTAAAGTAGGATTAAAATCAAGAAAAGATAACCAGCCAGAAGTGTGAAATCACAAAAGAGAAAATACAACTGAGCTCACAATCATATTCATCTTCCCAATTACCATATTACAAAATCAGTTCATCTAACATCTTCGCCTAATCCTGAAGAAAGAACCAGGACTTTAAGGTCTTACAGACCCCCCCCCCCCCAATTGGAGCCATTCGAATCTCAGGAGTTATGCAAACTGCATAACTGCATTTTCTTGCAACAGAAAATGCAAGAGAGTATTACCAAGACATTGTTTCTTAGAAAGTACATAGAGTACACTCGCCTAGGTATATTTCACTGGATGGGGTTAAACAGGTTCCAGCAAATAGCCTGTCCTTATGTCTTGAAGTGCTTTATAGGTGGTAATCAGCCAATATATCAGGGCTGGGAATCTATGGTAACTTTAAGACCTAGGGACTTCAACTCCCAGAACTCCTAACGCAAACAACCCATTTCTTCAAAAACTTCCTAAAGCTGCAAACCAACTACATTCTCTACAACTTTCCATAAAAAAGGAAAATTGGAGACAAAATTTGTCCTGCAGACGTGGATTTTCTGCGAGTTTATTGAGGGGATGATAGACCATTGTTTCTTTAAAAATCAGACGTTCTCCACTCACAATGGGGTGTGGAGGACACATTCATTCCTGCCTGGATCCAGGACCTTATGAACAGGAAGTCTATGAATTTAATAACAATGTGGCTGTGCCTCTAGTTCTGAGGATTTATTCACTTCCTCTGTACTCGTAAGGTCAAACCCTTCACAGGTAACTCCGCTAGACCATGCCTCATCAACTCCAGGACCTGCACAGTTAGAGTCTGGCTTATAGCAAATCATTGTGACTTTATCTGATGTATGTGATACTTTGAATTCTCTTCACAATTACAAAGTACATCCTCTGCTGCTAAGATACATTAAGAAGGACAACTGAACACTTTAGAACACTCGCCTCTTGAAACACAGGCTCCCACTGCTCCCTTGCACCTATTGCATCGGAACGTCCAATTACAAGCCCATCTGAATTAATGCCAAGGTATTTTCCATACCCTGATTTCAATGCAATTCTGAAAGAAAGAAGGAAAGATAAAAGAAACAAAAAAGAAACAAAAAAGGAGAAACATTATTTGAGGGATTGATCAGATTAATACTGAAGTTAATATTTTTTCAAGTTATGTTCTAGAACACTCCCTGATCCAATGAGAAGACAATAAACACATTTCTTTAAAAGAAATTATGAATAGCTGTATGGATGTGTGTTAAGAGTACACTTGCAGTTCAGAAAGAAACCCTGAGAATATCCAAATAGATATTCACATGAACTCACTATGCAACCAAGAGCATGAACCCACTATCCAACTATCCCCAATGAACTTTCCTATGTTGTATTATATAATAAATAGAACTATATAATTATTGTTGTTACTGTTAACAATACGGTCTATATATCCTGATTTTCTTTGGGAGTTTAAGTGAATGGCATTTGTAGGCTTTTCTTTTCACTGTGTCACCATGAAAAATACTTAGTGAAGTAGTTTCCACTAGGAAGGAATGACAACAAAAAGGTACTATGATTAAGTAGGGATTTCAATCTGGGTTTTCTCAAATCCCAATTGGGTTTAAGAACTTAGAAAGGTCAATCTAAGACCCTGATTTGCTTTTAGATTGTTTAAGATAGTTCTTAAACCCATTTTTTCCTATTTCTAGCAGAAACAGAATATACAAGGTAAGACAATAATGCAAGAATACTTATTTTATGCAAGGTGCATGAGGAAAGGTGTCATTGTTTTCTCCAGACAGAACATGAGCATATGGGAATGTGGCTAGCCGCTAGAAGAAGAGGTTATGTAGTCTAACCTTCCCCTAAAGACATGTCAAACCATCCATTGCAAGTTATGGATGAATCTGAAGGGGCTCTAGTTCATATAGTATTTTCCACCCTTTCATGTGGGAGACCTCTATATCTGCAGAAACTGCACAATCGAAATGTGTCAGCAGCGAACCTAACCTATAGGATCTCCTTCATGTGTTTTTTTCAATGCATACATGCAGTGACTCTGTAACTCTTGTGGACATACATAAAATTGATACATATCAATTTCTTAAAAGGGAAATATTATTTCTAAACTATGATTACAAAAGCCATCTAGGGACAGATAATACAATCTAAATTTGATATCTTATATTAATTCAAAGTCCAAGAGAAAAATTACCTTGTATCTGACAGCTTGACCGCAGTGAATTGTTCAGGAGGAATAGGTCCTTCATCTGTTTTTTTTTAAAATAGATATGTTTATTAGAGTTGTAGAATTCAATCAAAATGTATTTACTAAGACCAAAAACAAGAAAAAGACTAGCAATACAGTTAACTATAAAAAGGAATTTAAAAAACAAAATTTCTAACACACTCAATGGTTACTAGTTTGCAAACTGGGAAACCCAGCCTAGTCTAGTTAAAGCACCAAGCTAGAAACTAGGAGAGTTTGTGGTTGTGGGAAAAACAGGATGAAAAAAAAGTATTAGGCATGTTTGTCACGATGGGTTATTTATAGAGAGCCAGTGGTATTGTGGTTAAAGCACAAGGACAGAAACCAGAAAACTGTGAGTTCCAGTCCCATCTTAGGCATGAAAGCCACCTAGGTGATTTTGGACCAGAAACTCTCTTTTAAACCAATCCACCTCACAAGTTGTGGCTGTGGGGAGAATGGGAGCAGTAATATTAGGTATGTTCACCATCTTAAGATTTACAAAGATAAAGGTGGCATAAAAATTCTATATAAATAAAATTAGGGAGGAAAAAATGGTTTGTAAATTACTGATAAAAATCTGTCAAACATCTTTGAGGTTTCTGAAGAGTAACCACCCAGGAAAAGGGGAATGGCCTCCTGAATGCAATGGCAATTAGAAATGTTAACAATTGGAAATATAAAATATGATCACAATTCAGTGTTCAACAGGCATATGATATATGATATTTTATACAGTATGATAGTCCATATCAAACAAATTCTACTTTCAAGTCTGAAAAGAAACAAGTCTGGCTTTCAAATGGGAGACTTATATATCTACCAATTGTTGCCATAATAGGTAACACCTCAATCTGAGCCAAAATAAATAGTTTCCTATGTAGACCACATAACAGCTTAAAGAAATATAAAGGGACAGTCCAAGGAGAAAAAGGAATTGTGCAATAAAGGGGGTGAGATTGGCTCTGTCATTTTCGATCTCTAGATTCTCAAATCTTCTCTTTGGTCCAGCCAGAGCTTTATTAAGTCCCAAAGCAGGTAGTGCTGTCAAAATGAGACTGTGGTATGCCAAATCATCAATAATTTATTCTCTTGAGTGGAAGTGAACCTAATAAGATGAGATGGACCAGGGAAGTTCCCCAATAGACTTGCTTCAGCCAGAACAAGTCTCCAAGGGAAATGCAGACTAATTCCAGTAGTGTTAGAGAATTGGAAGTTGAATAAGGAACTTGTGGTAGGATTTTCAACAACTGTGACTGAATTGCTTTTAAATTCCTTATAAATATATAACTGAGCACCATGTAGCTTCAATCTAGAACTTTGGTTTTAAATGCCATAGTTTAATAGTTGTTGGGAGTTGGAGAATTATTTTAACAATTATTGTACACAAAAGACTCAGAGAATGCACTAAGGATATTAGGAAATTCAAAGTTTATTTTTTTCTGAGATATTCACTACCTATACCTGTGATGGTGAACCTATGGCACGCGTACCAGAAGTGGCACACAGAACCCTCTCTGTGGGCATGCGTGCCATCGCCAGCTGCTTTTCGGGTTCCATCGTGCGTATGCATGCCAGCCAGCTGGTTTTCAGGTGAAGACCAGCTGGCATGCGTGCACCATGGAAGAGAGCAGCTCTCTGACACGTAAACATGTGATGAAACCTGGCAGTGCATCTGACTGCTGTGCCCAGCTACTCTCTTCCGTGTTCCGGCACGCTTGAGTTTTGGCACTCAGTGCCGAAAAGGTTAACCGTTAGTGACCTATACCCATCTATAATTTATAACAGGACTGGTTTTGCATCACAAGAAATATAAAATTAAATGCACATTTGGCATCTACCTAAAAAGGCAGCATATGGGGTGGCCAAAAGGGAAGAGATGGGGGTGGGTGGGTTAGGGGTTAGGCAGTTGCAGGGAGTTGACAGGAAGGCATTTCCTTACCTTAGAAAAACAACAGCTCGGGGCTAGGAGAAACCAAGGCAGGAATGGCTTAGTTCAGGATGGGTTTTAACTAATGACTAATGGAATTTAGTTAAAGATGGCAACAGGGACCTCCAGGATTGCCGTTGCTAAGCAATGTGGCACATAACATTGGACTTTATGATCTCATTGCTTAGTAATGGAAATTCCAGCCCTAATTGTGGTAATGTCAAGATCTATCTGTACTTGGTTCCGTATTGTTTGGGTGCAACTGGCATGCCCATAATTAAATGCAGTTAGAAATCTAGACACTGCTTTGGCGGGGTTTGTAAGATTAATTTACCATACATTTGCTATCGTTGGGAAAAACAGAATGGTTTCATGGTAACATAAATAGATGTGATACCAGCCTTTATGTGGAGCTCCAAGAGTGAAGAGGCCATTATCAAGAGCACTGATATAGGTACCAAGACCCATCTCTATTGCTACAGTTCCTGTGATTTCACCAAAATTAGTTACCGTCCACCAACCTTCTAAAATAGAGAAAACAACAGAATAAAAAAGCTGCTCCCTACATAAAATGTAAGGGATTTTAATTGCTTAAGGAAAGATTTTGGAAATATCAAGCAACTGCTTTCCTTTGTAACAATTTATTTTAAGGAGAGATCAAATTTAATGCTCAATTGTAGCTGTTAATCAAAAGCCTTTTAAATTGTCATTATCATTAAACACATTAACTTCTTTATGGGATACCAGATTTAGACTGCAAATATATGGGAGGCCTCTAGATATAAAACACATTTCTCTATCTATCCTTGTTTGTCATTTTTCAATCTAATAATAAATTGTTTAGTTTTAGATGTAGAAATTCTCTTGCCACAACAGCTGATAAGAATAAACATGAAGGATCATAATATTGCTAGCTTTTGACTATGTATTTGAGTTCATAAGTTAGACAGCTTGAAGTATTAAGAATCACAATAAAATGCTGTGAATGTTATATTCAGTAAGTTATCATAAAATATGCAAAGTATAGACACAATTCTGTGACTATTCCATTATGCTCAGACTCCGACCATCAATATTGCTGTATAATAGACTTATCTTCTATTATTAGAGTCAACCACAAAACACAATATATTAACTGTTTAAGACAGGGAAGTATGTCCCAATCAGCTATATTTTTATTTTCTATGAAAAAAGTCACTTACCAACTATATCAAGCTTATCTTCTTCATCATCTTCTCTTTTACGTTTTTTATCTGTATTTTTTTTCTTACTGAAAGAAAAGGGGGCTTTTGCATGCAATTAATAATTCTAACCAATTTACTATTGCACATTTCCTTTTTAAATGACAGCAACACTCAACAGAAGAGCAAGGACATGTCCAAAGAAAATGCTGAAATTTAGAACTAATTAACTAAATTTCTTACCTGGAGGCATAGTTTCCCAAATCCTTTCTGAACTGCTCTTAAACATCAGTGTTCCTCAGAATCTCACATGTTAAGAGAAAGGCCATCTATTATAAATCTACCCTGATTTCTATTGGTGTTTTGTTTAAACTACAACTCCCTCTCCTCTGAAATAAAACTTCTTTTGAATCTATCCATAAAATAGCAACACAATCCATTATACAGAGATCTTTATATCCTAGCCTTAGTCAAGTCTGTTAAGGTCCTAAAAACATACCACCGGACATCTGCTTAGGTTTATCAATAATGCAAATTCCATTTTTATAAATACTGCCAAAATATACCATATTTTTCAGAGTATAAGACACACCTTTTTTCCTCAAAAAAGAGGCTGAAAATCTGGATGCATTTTATACATCAAATACAGCATTTTTTGCCTCCCGAAGGCCCGCCCCCTTCACCAAAATGGCTGTGCATACCCTTATGGAGGCTTTCAGAGAGCTCCTGGGGGCTGGGGACGCAGAAATGAACAAAAAATGGGCCGTTTCCCCCCCACCCCGTGCTCAGCAGCACTCTATAAGCCTCCAAAAGGCTATACATGTTTTGACGAAAAACGGACTGTTTTGGGGAGGTTTGCAGAGTGCAAAAACTTTTTTTTTCCTTTTGGAAAGCTCTTTAACTAATTGATGAGAATTACATTGATCAAGTGCTGTGCCAGCAGAAACACCTACCTATCTACTGGAATTTTCTCTATCTTTATCTATCTCTATCCCTCTCCCTCCCTCCCTCCCTACACACACGCATACACTCTCTCTCCCTACCTACCTACTGTATTTCTCCCCCCCCCCCCAAATCGTTCTTTCCTTGGGATCTCAGTGCAGACGCACATTCCCCAAAATGCTCTATCCAAAGCCTTCTCTGGGTCTGTGAAGAATTCCCAAGGAAAGGATGATTTGTGGGTGTGTGAGAGAGAGATCCCTCCCCCCCCCCTCAAGGCAGCCACATCCCTCCACTAACCTGCTTTCCTGCTCCATTCTTCTCTGCCATGTGCAGGGCAAGAAAAGTACTTTGTGGGACTACTCCCAACTTCGCGAGATTTTTTATGTTATTTTTTTGCAAGAACTTGGAAGGTATTTTCTGGTTTTTTTTTTTTACCATAGGCACAGAGTCTACTTTTCTTGTCCTGCATGTGGAATGGAGAATGGAGCTGGAAAGCAAGTTAGTGAAGAGATGTGGCTGCCTTGGAGGGGAAGGGGTGTGTTTTTGTTTGTTCTGCCAGGAAGAGCCCCCCCCCCCCCCGGAGGCCAGAGTAGCATAGTCAGCTGTTCTGCGGTCAGCAAGCAGGGCAGGCGAAGGCCAGGATGCAAGGAGAACTTGGGTCATTGTGGTTGCAGGCAAGCAGGTGGTGGGACGGAGAGGATGGGGCTGGTGGGCTTGCTGCTTCCTGCACCTGAAAAATAATAAGTCCTCCCCAAAAATAAGGCCAACCCCTTATTTGGAGGGTCAAAAGAAAATAAGTACCTACATACCTAACTACTCTCTCTCTCTCCCTACCTACCTACTGTATTTCCCCCTCTCTATTTCTCTCTCTCTGTCCCTCTACATACCTACCTACCTACACACTCTCTCTCTCCCTTTATCTACCTACCTACCTACCTACCTACCTAACTACTCTCTCTCCATACCTATCTACTGTATTTCTCTTTCTCTCTCTCTATCCCTCTACCGACCTACCTACTCTCTCTCTCTCTCTCTCTCTCTCCCTTTATCAACCTACCCACCTAACTACTCTCTCTTTCCCTACCTACCTACTGTATTTCTCTCTCTTTCTCTCCTTGTCTATCCCTCTATCTACCTACTTTTTTTTAAAGAAAAGCCTCTTCAAAACCTTGGTGCACCTTATACTCCGGTGCATCTTATACTCTGAAAAATACGGTAACCAAAAAACAAATTAGGAGCAAACTATAGTTTACTTAATAAGAGGTTATATAAAGTGGAATTTAAGCAGTAATGTGCTTTTGAGCTAAAGTCTGATTTAGGAGAAATAGCCTGGTGTAGTGGTTAAGGCACCAGGCTAGAAACTGGAAGACTGCAAATTCTAGTACTGCCTTAGGCTAGAACCCAACTGGGTGACAGTCACTTTCTCTCAGACCTAAGAAGGAGTAATCACTTCTGAAAAAACGTGCCCATGAAAACTGCAAAGATTATTTCCAGGTAGTCCTAGGAATCAAAAAATTGACTCAAAGACACACACAAATAATCTAATTTAATTCTTTGGGTTTAGAATATGTATATGAACATACATATGAGAACATTCCATGCTGTAATCATCTCCATTTCATAACGACATAAGATGTTTATGTATTTACAAGAACAGCAAGTTACAAGAACCAAGCAGGGCAAAGATGCAACATACTAGTAATGTTATCTAGAGATTTGCATATTATTTCACTTATGCATTTTGTAAGGCGTTTTCCCAGGGTCATGGGTGGGAAAAGAATTGTATCTTAATTTATTATTATCATCATCCCTGGCCTGGGGTTATTTGTAGCGCTGGTGGTTATTGTGCGTGTCTTGTGTGAGATAAGCAGCTATACAAATCTAATAGAAAAATACTCTGAATTGAAATGTACAATTAAATCCCTTTTTAAAAGCGGCGTTAATTGCATTTTTTAGTTTAAAAATATAGTTAACATACACTTTTTAAAAATTAGTTTTAAAATTTCTTAACTTCCTCCTTTAATCCCAGCTGCATAAGGATTTTTTTTCCCCCTCAAAAGCGAGGGAAGGACATCTGTGTATGCTCAGAGGCATTGAGTCATTATTTCAGGGCGAGACCTACAAACCGCCTCCCAGGCGAAGATCTCGGCCACACTTTATGGAGAAAAAAGAGGAAAACCCACCCTCTTTTCCACCATCCTGAGGAATAACACGCTCACCTTTTCGATTTCGCCCCCTTCAGAACCAGTTTTGTTTTCTTAACGCAAGAGTATTCCGCCATGTCTGCTGGGGTAGTACGGGAGCCGCAGAAGGACAAACTCCGCCTTTCGTTTTTCTTGCGCCGCTACGGAAGCTGGGAAGGCAGATCTTTTCGGGTCTTTCGGACTGAGCATGCGCATTGCAGGCATCGAGGCTTCATGCCTGACGAAGGGCGCCTGGTGTGATGCGCTTCTGCGGTCTTCCCAGCAGCTTAGAGGGCAAGCTTTTCTAATGCTTGCGATCTTATCAGCTTCCCACATCTCCTCCAACGGTCCCACTAGGGGAGCGAGGCAGACCCCATAATGTTTCCTGCAAAAATCCGGTTGACCGTTAAATGATAACAAAGAGATCTTTGGTGCCATTTAAAAATGCTCTGGGTTTTTACAGCCCGCATCTGGCAGCCGCTGGGTAGGGGCAACTGAACCAAAACCCGGGCGTCTTAGTCTTCTTCCTAGGATGCTTCCATACCATCCACAGATGCCCATCAGTCTATCCTAGCGCCTGGAGCCAGATCTTGATGCCTTTCCCCTTCCTGGAGACTAAAAATGTGGTGTCCAAAGGTGCTTTTTCCGGAGGCAACTGCACTTCGTTTTCTTTTCTTTTCTTTGAAGATGTTTTGCTTCTCATCACGAAAGAAAAGAGGGTCCAGTTGCCTCCGGAAAAAGCACCTTTGGGACAACCATGACCTGGATGACTGAGAATCTCTACAGACTTTTAAACATGTGGTAGTCTACCTGATGTAGTGTATTCCACAAGGATGCCAGGAGTTTTCTGCCTGGGTATAGTAAAATAGGGAGGCCGTAGCTCAGTGGCTAGGACGCTGAGCTTGTCGATCAGAAGGTCAGCAGTTCGGAGGTTCGAATCCCTAGCGCTGTGTGACGGAGCGAGCTCCCGTTACTTGTCCCATCTTCTGCCAACCTAGCAGTTTGAAAGCACGTAGAAATGCAAGTAGAAAAATAGGGACCACCTTTGGTGGGAAGGTAACAGCGTTCCGTGTGCCTTTGGCATTTAGTCATGCCAGCCACATGACTATGGAGACGTGTTTGGCTTTGGCTGGCTCGTTGGCTTTGAAATGGAAATGACCACTGTCCCTTAGAGTTGGAAACAACTAGCACATATGTGCAAGGGGAACCTTTACCTTTTTACCTGTAGTAGTAAACTTCCACAACAATGGCTATTTCACAGAGACTGAAGCAAAGGAAGGGGAGTGACAGCACATTTGTTTTGTCTTTTTGTTGCTTGCATGCTTGCTAATGATGCTCCAGTAAAATGGTCCAGCATGTTAGTGTTACATTTTGAAAATGAAAAGGAGCATCTCTGGATGATGTTCTTCAGGCCCCTCTTTCAAAGCTGGCTGATGCCTTTACAAGTTACAGGAAACCCAACTGCAATATTCCTGCTGAGTGTTTGCCTTAGTATAATTCTGCTCAAGAAGAAATGGAGTTTTATTCCAGATTCTTTGGGGCCTTGGCAATGTGCCTTTGGAGGAGGCCACTTCTTCCTTAGTGGTGGGTTTCAAATTTTTTTAGAACTTCTTCTGTAGGTGTGGCCAGCTTTGTGGGAGTGGCTTGCCAGCCATGTGACTGGGTGGGAGTGGCTTGCCAGCCATGTGACTGGGTGGGAGTGGCTTACCAGCCATGTGACTGGGTGGGAGTGGCCAACTTGTAAAATGTGGTAAAACTCACTTAACAACGCTCTTGCTTAGCAACCAAAATGTTGGCTCAGAAACTCTGGCATTTGAAGCACACAAGTCTTAAAGCTGTCAAGTTACAAGACCCTTGCACCCCTGACCCTTTAGGAAAAAACCCCAGGGGTGTTCAAACTTGACAGCTTTAAGACTTGTGGACTTCAACTCCCAGAATTCCTCCTCTCGCTCTTCATCTTGATGATGTGTGGATGGGTGGGGGGAGGGAGCTTGAACCGGTTCTAAACGGCACTGTAGATTTGTGGACCCACCCCTGATCTTCCTCCTTATTGACTTCTGCAGATGCCGGATTGCTGAGGGAAAGAGCAGAAGAAAGATCATAGCTGTTGCTTCTTGCTCTGATGTGGCTTTTGCCTCCTTTGACAGTACTTGAAGATGGTTTCTCTCTACCATCTTTCTTCAGAAACAGGACCTCATCCAACCCTGTTTTTTTTTTAATCTTTCCAACTTGTTCCAGCAGGTGTTGCTGTTACTATAAAAATCTGGAATTGGAAAAGGAAAAAGTCATTCACGCTGTAGAGTGATTTTCCTCCACTCCAAAGCATTATTGAAAGGAATTGTGGAATTTATGGTCAAGCTGTTCACATTAAGAGCATCTTAACTCTATTCTAAGTGCAAAATTCCTAATTAATTCCAGAATTGCACTATAAGAAATATTCAGTAATTTAGCACAATAATGGCTATGTTATGTACCACGGAGCCCGGATGTTTTTTAGGAAATTAACTACATTTTCCAGAAGCGTAATAGCATACATGATTTCCTTCAGGTCTGGTTTAGGGGGAAAGGGGGGCCATGATGTATGTAGGTGCACTGGACCTGGAACAGTAAGGAAATACTAAGGGTGCAGTGAGCTATGTGTTAAAGATGGGCCAAACTAGAACAGTCTGTCTCTCTCATTCTGATCATGAGAGAGCATCCTGTATTTACTTCAAACCAATGAGATTTCCCGGAAGGTCAGCTGCCTCTGCAGATTGGGATAATGGAGTTTTTGACCCATTTGCCAATGTGGTTCAGTGTGAGGCCAGGCCAATGCTCAGGTCATTTTCCTGAGAAGGATTTTATTGTGTAGCGTATCCAATATAAGTCTCCTAGATAATCTTAGGTTATTCTCTGGATATTCCATTCTGAATACATGTCTCATTTTGTAGGAATCCATTGATATTAATCTGGGACTGGGTGTTTAGGTGATTGTTTCATATGCGGTACTCCATTACTAAGCCCTCCCAAATTTCTTAAACTGGCCCTGTTTGCTGGAAAAAAACAGGATGAGTGTGACTTCTGTGCAACCACAATAATGTTGGCGATGTTCTACTATGCAATCCATTCCCATTCATGTGGAGGAAGAGTTACACTCAGTACAGCTACTCCTGGAATTACGACCGTAATGGAAGCCTGCCCATTAGAGTTGCAAATCATAATGGTCATGAAATGGGCTGGTCATGGAACCCAGCAGCCTCCAACCTTTCCCGATTGGTGGACAGGCGGAAGCAGCAGTGGGGGAGGGAATGGTTTTGCATGCATGTGCTGCTTTCACAAATGCGGTGTCACACGCGCACTTACCCACCACTTTGGTGGCCCAGTTCCACACAGGCCATGGCCAGCATTGGGCCATGGCCCAGGAGATGGGAACCCTGGATCAGGGACGTGCGGTCAAGGGAGGCAGGGGAGGCATGAAAAAAAAAGGGAAAAGGGAAAAGGCACACGTGGTCCCATTCCCCGCCTTCCTGAGTCAACATGAAGGGGACCACGGAGCGCGCTCCTCGCGCTCCGCAGTCCCCTTCATGTTGACTCAGGAAGGCGGGGACTGGGACCACGTGTGCAGGAGGCTGAGGCTGCCTCAGCCTCTTGCACACGTCCCATTCCCCGCCTTCCTGATGACATCACCAGCCTCACCAGCCATAAACCTCACCGCACGTCACTGCCCCAGATATACGAAACTCAATTCCATGTTTTTTGCAGTGTTTGTTAGGCAAACATTGTGATGATTGCTGATGATTGCTATGACCAGAGTTTTGTTGAAAAGTGGAAGTAATTAGTTTTCGGCCAAATCATTTTAAAGTGTGGGTACATGATTGCAGTGCTGTGCACACAAAGCACAGGTGGGTTCCTATGGTTCGGCCCGGTTTGGCCAAACCCGTAGTGGTATGGTGGCCTGGGTTGCTGGAACCGGCAGCGACCCAGGCCTGCCACGCCTCCGATCTGGTTCCCTGGTTGCTGCCAACAATTTTAATTGAACTGTGTATGTGCGTCCAGTGTGCACATGAGCGAACTGCCAGTAAACAGGCCGAAACCCACCCCTGACCCAAAGTGCAATCCGGTGACCAGAGAGAGGCGAGCAACTGTCAGAATTTTAGACAGTCCCCTTTTTCAGAAAGTTTGTAACTTCAAACAGTTGCTAAACGAGCAATCGTAAGTCGAGAACTACCTATAGCTGACTTGAGTATCATTACAATCTGTTACCCTTAAAATTAAGGTGACCAACCGTCCTCCTTTAGGGAGGACAGTCCTTCTTTTGTAAGTTCTGTCCTCCCTCGAAAAGTGTCCTCCTACATGTCCTCCTTTTTGATATTTGAAGGCTAATCCGTTGCGCGTTATGTGACGTATTTTATTAAACAGTTTTTAATGGTGTTTTTTTTTACTTCATTGCAAGTATATTGAACAGATATTGAATCTTGTGTTGAATTTTTATCTAAAGAAATGCTAGACATTAAAATAGACGACAATTGTCTCTTTGAAGAAATTAGAAAACTGAATGTATATTTAAATTCTGAAAAATTAATACAATGGGAAAATCAACACGTTGAAATTGATAAAAGATGGGTGGATATTTTCAGCCATTTCAAAAATGAACATATTCCATGTGAACCTTTATTTATACTTGTTCAATTTACGTTGTGCTGCCCTGGAACTAATGCAGCAGTTGAAAGAGTTTTTTTTCAATTGCCAATGATTTTTGAACAAGTGAGAAATCGAGATTGAATGTTGATACTCTAGCTGCAGCACTTGCCATAAAATCCAATATGAAGGATGTTTCTTGTTCAGATATTTCCAATATATTGTTAGAAGATGATACATTGACAAAAAATATTAATTCAATGGAAAAGTACTCATTTAAATAATAATTAACAGGCATGTAAGCATAATTACAATATAAAATGTTGCAAATGTTTTTATTATGCATATATCATATTTTAGTGTATTATTGTTGCAATGAATAAAATATTTCTTTTATTTACGATATATTTTTTCCAATTTATTTGTCCTCCTTTTCATTGTAAGAAAGTTGGTCACCTTAGCATTTTGGACAATAGAACGTGTTTTGTCCTCCTTTTCATTGTAAAAAAGTTGGTCACCTTATTAAAATAGAATTGAGAATCGTTTGCAATCTAAGCAGAGCAATAAAAAAGTGCTTGTTTAATACAGAAAGGCTGAAACTTTTTAGTATATTATGGTTTCCAATCTTGGAAGTATAAAGAGCAAAATGTTTCAAACTTTCAGACTCCAGAATCATTTCACTAGTCTTTGAATAAAACGCTCCAATTTAATGTGAGCAGCCTTTCTCTCTTTTAATGCTTCCCAAAAAATCTCCTGGCAAAAAGAAACCTTGCTATTTTTTTTCTCTTTATCAGATTTACCATTGTAAGAAAAAAAAAATGATGGAAGAACTAGGAAGAAACCATCAAATATTAGCGAACTGTAGTAGGAATGTTGAGCTGACCTTGGGAATAGAGAAGGAAGGAGCAAGCCATTAAAGGAAGAAATGATCACACAGTTTTGAGAAAGCAGAAAAAAAATGAGAAAGAAATTCAGAACAATTCCACCTTGATTTTGTATACTGTAAGATGTAAGAGTGAGAAACTAGGACAGGCTTTCAAGATTCTTTACCATACTGAAAAGCATTTATGAATCCCTGCTGTGCCTGTTTCTTGATCTGACCTGTCTCAAAAGGCTGGTACAAAAAGATGCCTAGGCCTTTTTAAGCTGGGCAAAAATGCGCTTGTCTGGAAATATACTCCATGAAAATAGGCAGTCTCTATAAAGTTGTGGATAAGCAAACACAATGTGATTCCTCCGAAGCAGATGAGCTAAAGGCAGGTTAAAAAAAAAGATTATATATTTTTTTCTGAATAATTCTACTAAAGGTTATTTATGTTATTTAATGTATTAATTTTGTTCATTATTTATTTTCATTCTGCATTTATTATTATTTAATAAATAACTCAAGATGATGAACATACTGAGTATATACTTTCTCCTATTTTCCCCACCACAACAACAAAGCTGTGAAGTGGGATGTGCTAAGAGAGAGTGACTAGTCCAAGGTTGTCCAAACTTGGGAACTTTTAAGACTTGTGGACTTCAACTCCCAGAATTCCCCAGCCAGCTGCGGAATTCTGGGAGTTGAAGTCCACAAGTCTTAAAGTTCCCAAGTTTGGACACTCCTGGACTAGTCCAAAGTCACCCAGTTTTTTGTTTTACTTTGTGCAAAAATTTTATACAACTACAGAATAAAAAAATACATTAAATACATTCAAACTTTAAAAGGGGTGTGCAGAAAAAGAAAAAAAAGAAAAAAGAAACCTCTTTTATCCCAGTAAGAATAATCAATATTAACCATTTATCACTTACCTCTTAAAGTATAAACAAAAATCTCCTCATTCCATACCTTGCCCCAATTTTTATAAAACCTCATATCTCCCTGTTAAATAGCAAAAGTTCAGTAAAAGTTATCAGAAATAACAACATACCTGTTGCAGATTATATCTATTCCACTTAATCGAAACCCTTCCTTTCCCTTTAAATAAATCGCCCCCCCCCCCCATTTCCTCTTCAAATAATCAAAGTTTGTTCTCACTCAAAAAAAGAATGGAACATTACCAGAAGTAATAACCATCATCCAGTTCTAATATTAAATTTGTAAACATCCCTGAAAAGAACAAGCCGTTTCTGTAACTTCAGCCAAATAGACCAATTCTGTATTCTTTCTGCAAGCAAACTTTAATATCCTCAAAGGAAGTTTTTAACATCTGCCTTCCCATATCCTCCTCACAAAATTCTTGTCTTCATCTGCCCCTTTGTACTTCCAATGCAGGAACTCCAGCAAATCCCTCCTGCAAATTCAGTATAAGGTGATAATCCAGATTGCTCATCTGATTTCTATTTCAATTTTCAACTTTCATTTGTAAATCCATTATTTCCATCTCCTCCTCGTAAGCTGTAATTTTTAATTCTACCTGTTCAATCTTATTCAATGAGATTTGTTCCACTACAATAGCATCAATCGATGCTACAAAAAGGTTGTATGGTCTCCTTTCTGCATAGCTATCTAGCGCCCTCTAATGTCTAATCTTTAAAATCTTATCAAAATAGCCATGGTAACAGCACTTAGACTTGTGCACCACTTCATAGTGCTTTATCTCTAAACGGTTTACAGAGTCAGCATTTTGCCCCCAACAATCTGGGCCCTCATTTTCCCAACCTTGGAAGACTGAGTCAACCTTGAACTGGTCAGGATTGAACTCCTGTCTGTCGGCAGAGTTATCTTGCAATACTGCATTTTAACCACTGCACTACCATGGTTGATGTCAGTGTTTCTCAAAGTGGTCCGTACCGCCCCCTTGGGGGGCGTTAAAGAAGTGCAAGGGGGCGGTAGGAAGTTCCGCCTTACATGGGGGCGTTGAACGTACAGAAGGGGGCGTTGAACAAATTCTATTTATTACTTGTTCTGTGACTAGGCGGACTCACACAGCAGTCATTGCGCACGGCACGCGGGCAAACCTGCAACACCGATCGTTGCTGTTGGAAACATGGCTTTCATACGAGCGAATGTGCACTTCCTTAGTCAGTCTTGGGTCTAACATTGCGTCCCCAGTAGCGCAAGGAATAGAAAATTCAATAAAATCCCATAGAATGCTGATCAAATTTCTATGATATCCTATTCAAATTTCTATGGCTGTGCTACTGGGGGTCTAGTGTTTGCCGCGCGCAGTGTGAGTCAGCCTCCTTTCACTGCGCCAGGAATGGAGGCTTCCCCAGTAGCACAAGGAATAGAAATTTCAATAGAATCTCATAGAAAGGTGATCAAATTTCTACGGTATTCTATTTAAATTTCTATGGCTGTGCTGTTGGGGTTGCTGGGTCTTCTTCCTAGAGTTTAGGCGTCCTTGGCACATCTAACGAGCGAAAATGCCAGTTTCGGATACGTCCTTCCCTTCTGTCTGAACAGCCAATCACGTTACAGATCGTCATTTGTGTGTCAGACGTCGGAGATGCCCAGTAATTACTACCATAGAGTTATGAATAGAATTTCATCAAATTTCTGTGGTATTCTATTGATATTTCTATGAATATTGTTTTACTGGGATTTTTCAGAAATTTGAGTCATATACCTGGTGGAAAAAAGTCATAGAGTTATGAATAGATTTCCATAGAAATATTGTAAAATTCTATTGATAACTCTATGGCTTTTTCCACCGGGATGATGATGTTGTTAATCAACGGATTTTCAAATTAATTGTACTATCAGCCATCCTAAGATAAGGTGAGTGTTTGACCACCTCTATGGTCGTTCTAACTGTTAGAACTATTGTTATTGATATAGAATTTAAATAAATATTTCGTATAAGTCGATGTACAAGATTACAACATCCGTGCTTCAATATCTTGTTATAAATTAATAGAGTTCAGTCATAAAGCTGGCCTATTGTTTCTGGGGCTCGTAACATAAAAGCTAAGCTGCTTGCAAACTAGGATATAGCAAGCACTTGCAAACATTCCTGTAACATAAAACGTCTTTTCTTGCAACTGCTTGCATAGCCACACGCAAACGTAAAAAATGCAACCACTTGCTTTTGGCAATGTAACATAAACCTCCAATCCGCTTGCAAAGCCGTTCGCAAATTTGCATGCAGCTGGAGGCGCTTGCAAATTCACCTTTCTATGATTCATCGATGAGAATGAAGAAAAAGCCATAGAGTTATCAATGGAATTTCCTAATACTTCTATGACATCATGTTCATAGATCTACCGGTGAAAAATTTATTTACATGTAATACATTTTGCAATTTAATACATTTTGTATATTATACAATTAAATAATCTTTAGGGGGCGGTGGCAAATCAAATTGTGTCTTAAGGGGGCGATGGTTACAAAAAGTTTGAGAAACACTGGTTGATGTAAGCAATGGGAAGGGAGAAATCATTGGATCAACTTCAAAATCTTACTTTAAGTCCATATGAGCCCCTAATTCATACAGAATCAATAAAGGAGCATATTTGTGGCTCAGGGCTGAAATGAGGGATCCTTGATGCTCTTTGAGCTTGCTTGTTTTCTTGCAGATGTTTCATTACCCAAAGTAGGTAACATCGTCAGTGTCCTGATGAAATTAACTAGTTTTGGGAATGAAACATCTGCAAGAAAACAAGCAAGTCCAGAGAGCACTTAGGATCCCCCATATAAAATTTTCAAAAGATGATAAAATCATTGCTTGCTGATTAATGTAAAGAAAGTACTGTCAGCGTTCCAAATACCATGCATGAAATCAATCAGAGACCAAGGCAGAATCATCCTTAAAGTTCCAATTTAATCATACAGGCATGTTGGCACGGCTGTGGAATTCCAACTCTGATTCTCTTCCTGGAATTCCACCCAGCACCTACAATCCATCACATGTTCCAATCATCATCTTCCACGCTGGCATCTATACCCCTCTGCTTCCGGTCAGGTGTCGAGGTGCAGAGACAAAAGATGACCTTGAGCTTCTAGAAAAGAATGACAACAATACATTCCACAATCCTACTCCTTTCTATTCCCCCCTCCCAACTACTACACTAATGAAACAGCATAGGAAATTATAAGAAAGTGTGGCAGGCCAAAGATCCTAAAAGGAACATAACTACAGGCCTGACAAGTACATTATTTTTAACATTTTAAAAAGTGACAATAATTACTTGCACAGTTAGCGCCCCCCCCCATTTTAATGGAGAAGAAGGAAAGAGGAGAAGACAATGAGCAGCAGGATAGATAAACTCAACTATAATAGGGATGGGTCCACTGTTGGAAGACCTGTAGGATCGGGTGATTGGGAACAGAACATTCTGGAGATTAGCTGTATGGTTGATAGGAGTTGACAGTGATGCATAATCAATAGCAAGCTTTATCATTATAATTCAGAGATAAAATAGCAAGCTGTAACAGCATGGAAACTACCAGAACTACAGTTTATACTGCAATTTATTGGCTAGTATCTTTTAAGATACATACACCACCCTTCCTATTTATTAGTTATTGGAATGATGGGAGAAATTCATCTTCTTGATAGTAATGGAAAGAGGTGGGTGTGCTTGTTGTCAAAAGAGAAAATAAGCCAGTTTTTAAAAATTGCAACTGAATTTTCCTGCTGGTTCAGAAGTTGTTCTAACTCCCCCAGCTGTAGATGAAATGGCTGAACACAGTGTGGTTTGAAATGTGTGTCTGTAGATGGGTATTCACTTCTTTTAGTGGGTTATTAAGCTTCATTGAGACCACTTTGCATCCTATGTTAGTAATGAAAATTGTGTGGCCAAATTTCATCAGCACAATTTGGAAGGAAAAAATAAACCTGAAGGCCATTCTTGTGTCAGAACAATATGTGCATCCAGTATATTATAATTTGAGAGTGCTTTACATAGCTGTTATACACAGCCCAATAACCTCCAGTTTAGTCCTTTGACACTAAAATGTCAGTTTTCTGTTTGTTTGTTTCTGCATCTCAACTCTATGTACAGTAGCATCTAGATTCCTTTTTTTGCAGTTGGTTATCTTCTGCAAGAGCTCTAGATAATCTTACCTAGATTATCTTTTTGCAAAAGTTTAAGCCTATAACAGATTAACTGCATTTCCTAAAGTTGGAATGTTCCCAGAGTATATTTCTATATTATGATAATCAAAAAAGCTCAATCCAGATAAAATACAACATTGCTGAACATGTGTTTGATGTGGGCAGACACGATTATCGCTGTGATGGAGCAATCGAGTTATTTACTAAATCATGGAATTCAAACTGAGTTTTTTCTGAATTTTCTACAATCTGAATGATATATGGGCTTTTAAATGACTAGTTAGAATGTAGGAGTCTTTTTTTTTTAAAAAAAAACTTAGGAACTCTAGGTATTTCCCAGCAAATATTTAGAAGCACCCTATTCTCTCACTGTTTGTGAAGCGAGAGTGCAACAATGTGGTAGCATATATTTTACTACTGTATTAAAGAAGAACAAATTGCATCCTGCTGCTTTTTTGCCTTATTAATATTGAGCATTTGTTGCTGGGTAATCTATCCCCCAAACCCCGGCTCAGGAGGAAATGCTGTGGGTCATAGATACCTTCCTTGGCACCTGCTTTGCCAGGAAGTAAATAATGAAAATGACAGGATGCAAATATTTGCTGCTGCTGAACTTTGCTAGAAGAAAACATTTTAAATCTCTTGAAAAGTATTTTAGATGTCTTCCAAAGGGTCTGTAACACTCTCTTCAACCAACATTTCTCTTTGGCTTGATTTTTTTTTTTTTGCCAACTGAAGTTTGTTTATTTTGCCTGTTTGAAGGGTGGTTTGTCCTAAGTGACTTGGCTATGTTTTATTTCCTATAGCAGTGGCTGTGGACTCCCATCTTCTTTTCACAAAAGGTTGAAGTTCTTAATTAAAGATGTTTCTAACCATTACAATTGACTGAGCAATCTTTTGGGCCTTGAAAGTAATATGCCGTGCAGAATGGTGGGTCAGGAACTACTCACACACCCATGCATAATGCTTTTCCTTTCCATTGCAATGGGAATATGGGAAAGCAACGTCTCCTTTTCTAAAATCTCTCTCCAAGCATGATTGATTGAATGTTCAGCCACCACCAAATAGTTGGAGAGTCCAATTCCTCTGAAGCAGAAGGTATGGCAGGCGGTTTGGTGCACAGTTGCAGTTGTGGCAACTGGGATATGTATTTGTATGTTGGCATCAGGGGTAAATGGCAATGGATATTCATGGAAGAGATCAATAAAGATCAATGCAAATCTGTCTTTAATTCCCCAAATGAGGAAAGTGTCTTTCTGAATAATTAGGGGGATTTCCCCCTCAATTAAGGTAATTTTGGGGTGAAAAAGCTCACTAAATTACCAAATATTTTATTCCGAGTAAATATAGAACCATGCTGAATATGGTTTCAAACATAACTTGACTCTAATAAAGCTTGCTTTCCAAAGAGAATACATGAAATCATTCCACAACTTTGCTTAAAAGCCTCGAGGACTATCTCTGCCTTCCTCCGCCAGGCAGCCTTGCCTAGTAAATTCCCTCCCTTTTCTGGGAATTTCTCCTCTGTGTTAGAGGAAATAACCAAGATGACATAAGGTCTCCTGTTGGAGCAAGGGGTTGGACTAGATGACCTCCGAAGTCCCTTCCAGCCCTAGATTGCTGGACTTTTTCTAGGGATGTTCTCTGCTGCCAGGTTAGCAGCCCTGCATTTTCCCCTTGGGGATTGAATGTTTCTGTTTCTATTTCTTTAAGAATATTTTCTTAGGGGAAGGGATAGGATTTTTTAGGCTTGTGCTATATGTTTCTAGATTCTTATCTCCAAATGTCAAGAAATTATGTCAACTGTTTGGGTTAGAGCAGTGTCTCTCAATGTTGGCAGTTTTAAGATGTGTGGACTTTGACTCCCAAAATCTCCTAGTCATAATTTATTTTACTGAAGACAAGACTAAAAAAAGAGGTAGATGTCCATACTCTAGAACAGTGGTTCCCAAACTTTTTCAGTCCACTGCCCCCTTGGTGCTACAAACTGGTCCTCAGTGCCCCCCACCCAGTGGTGGAATTCAATTTTTTTTACTACCGGTTCTGTGGACGTGGCTTGGTGGGCATGGCTGGGGTGTGTGTCACGTGACTGGGCGGTTTGTAACAAGAAAATTCAAAATTATAACAATTAATTGCACATTTATTCAAAATTCAATTTAAAAACCTTTTTAGTTAATGTTAATTCAACAAAATTGTTGAACATGATCCAGTGATACCAGGTTTTCAAAGTCTGATAGTCATTTATCAAGAACCTTAGTAACTAGTAACTTAGTAAACTCAGTAAAATTTAGTAACTACTTCACTGTTCAGTAAATTCTTAATGTGATGGATGGGCTTGATGAAGTGATACCAGTTTCCCAATGTCTGCTTTTAAGTCACTTAGCAGAGTGCAATGTTTCCCAACCTTGGCAACTTGAAGATGTCTGGACTTCAACTCCCAGAATTCCCCAGCCAGGGAATACTGGCTGGAGAATTCTGGGAGTTGAAGTCCAGACCTCTTCAAGTTGTCAAGGTTGAGAGACACTGCTCTAAAAGCATCAGAACTGTTTTCCTCTCCTCTCCTATTATGGTATCAGAGGAACCTTTTTAGCGGCATTAACTCCTGGCTTTCCAGTAGTTTTGGGTGATGGTTTATCTTAAAAGACACTTAAAAAGAGCAGCCCCTTTTCTACCAGTTTGCCCCTGGAGTTCATGCAAAACTTGCTTCATTGTAGACCACATTGAAATTCCCTTTGGCCATTGCCCTGCTGCCCCCTTCCCACCCAAGGAACACCACCCACCACCTCCTTTTTTGTGTCGCCAGAGGATTTTAGTTGCCACACGCACATATGGGGATCCCGGGTCCTGGGATTGCCCTTCATGCACTCGCAGAAAAGAGGGCTCCCTGCCTGTGGAACGCGATACTGCCATCCTTGGTGCACAGTGCGTGGATCGGTGGAGTGTGTGCCGACTGACTGGCTACTCCGAGGAATGCACAGTATACAAGAGGCCAGAAGCAACTATTCGACAGGATGGGGAGGTGGGAGGACGGGAGTGGCCCATGTCTGTGGCGGGCTCAGGGAACATGCACGTTCCGAGCCGTGGTGCTCGGTCTAGAGAGGGGGGAGGAAAAAAGCCCAAGCGGCATGTACGTAGCCAGCATGTGGGAACAGCTCGATGTCTTCTAATCTAGTTGTTTCGACTGACTCCACTCCTCTGCTCGGTTGCACGTGCTCTATATGTTTTTCCTCCCTCCCTCCCTCTCTCTCTCTCTCTCTTGCTGGGTGGTGGTTGAGACCGCTGGTAGTTAGGATCAATTCTGCTGTTGCTTAAGTTGCCACGGCAGACAGTAGCAGCAGCGAGAAGCAGCAGTGGTAGTATCGAGTAGATCAATGAAGAAAGGGCATTTATGGCAGGCTGGGCAGCTGAAGCTGTAGGCTCAGTGCAGCTCCTTCTCTGCCGCCTGCCACCCCCCTTGCCTCTTAGCGCCCCCCCTAAGTCATCCCACCACCCTCAGTAGGCAGTACTGCCCACTTTGGGAACCACTGCTCTAGAGCAATAAATTACATAATTCATTTTCAGAATTCTGAAACTTAGTTTTTGACCAAAACAAGCTTTATTTGTAGAATAAATTCTATTTATTCTACAATTTTTAAGAATTTATTTATTCTAAAAAGAAGCTATCTTTCGGACAAATCCATTTGGATGCAAGGTGATTATTTAGTCCTGAGTTGGCCAAGATAAGTTTTTAAATGTCCTGTTATTCATTGTACAATTCTGACATTGAGAAGAGTTGTATCAAAATAGCTAACCATTACTTATTGCAGAGGGGATCCTAATTCCCAATTCAGATCTCAAAGGCTAGTTGGAGATAGCCAATGACTTTATAGTCCTGAGAGAAATGCTATTCCACAGAAGGAGGGTAATAGTTGAAAAGTCCTGCCTTTATGACCTCAGAAGATAACACTTTATAAGAAAGAGAATCTGAAGGGATCCACAGGTTACGTGGTCTAAAAAGTCAAGATAACAGCCCCAATAGTGCAATAGAAACTGCCTGTTGTTTTATTTACATTGCACATCTAACACAGTTTTTTAAAAAAAGAACAGAGCTTCAACTGCATCAAGCTGGCTCCCATCATGATTGATTTGACCATACCTTGCAGAGGTTTCTGCATCCAAACCTTATTGAATGAGCAGATATTTTGAACAGCAGGCAGTATCTTATCCAGGTGTTGAGTCAGGTAGGGGTGACCTTGAATCTCACCCAAAAATTACATGTGGAGATCAAAGCCTTGCTATGTAGTATCTTGAGATGATGAGAAGTCTTTTGTGCTGATTGATTTCAGTGAATTTGAGTGTTACAAATCAGTCTGCAAAAGTTTTGCATTTCAAAGGTGCTAAAAGAGGGAGATAAAATGCATGCCTAACATTCTTCAAAGATTTTGAATTGTTTCAATTTTTTCAGGATGTATTTGTCACCTCCCTCTTCTGAAGTTTGTTATAAGCCACTGTGGACAATTGCTGAATGACATCAGTGTCTTTGTTGTCATCTAAAAGACATCTGACTTTGTCCAGTCCAGCTACGGTAGACTTAATTCTGAATGGTTGAAACAGATTAGGTTAATAATTCAGAACTGCAGTTTTAGAAGCAAGAGACGCTACACAAATTAATCATGGATTTCAAAATCTATGTAAAGTGTCTGTTCTCTCAACATTTGTTATTGAAATACAGGGAAGGTATGCATATATGCCCAAACATGTTTGAAAATAGGATAGTGTTAGAGAAATAAGATGGTTGCACCAGTCTTTCCAAACAGAATATACAAACTTCCCAGAGTTTCCAAGTCATCATTATCTTTGCTTGGGATTCCAATGCTGCAGTCTGAAATTCCTAAGATTGGGAAAGAGTGTGTTATATTATTGTCTTGCAGGACAGTGTTGTTAGTTGAAATCCTTACCCAAACTGATTTTTACTGAACTAAAAAATAATTTCTGGATCTGGCCTAAAAATTAGGATTTCATCCTACCCCAGAGGTAAGATAACCTTTCTTTCAGGATGTTAAGTGGTAGCTGATAAAAATCTATTGGATAGCCAGACATTCATTTGTTATGAATTTTCTTCTTTTGGGAGGAGTATGCTTTTTAATCCTTGATAATTTAATAAGCTGATACAGATCTGGGGACTGACACTTTTTTTTTTAAATGCCCATTTCATTTATGATAGTCATTATTTATGCAGGATGGTCCTTTTTAAAAAACAACAACAACAAAGCATGCATGTTAGGGATGTGACCCTAGGCTTGGCTTGGCAATGTATATAAGCCATGATTGTAACAAATGTATCTGTTACTTTAAATGTTTAAGAGTTGTAATTGGCTGTTAGCTCTCTGTTTTGTTAGAAGCTGATCGGTGTAGTTTGAGGTATTGTGGTTTGCTACTGTTTAGCTATACTTTGTGTGTTAGACTGACTATTTTGATAACCGAATTACTGAACCGTGTATGACTTGGACTGTTAACCAGACTCTGAATACCTCTATATTTCTACATAGTAAACTACTACATTTTTATACTATTCAGTGTCTCTGTATGCTAGTTTGTGTGTGTTATTCCATATCACTCTCATTACGCTTCTCTGCATACTCGCTCTTCTAACGGGGAGCTTAAATACTAAACAATGCAGATGAAACGAGAAGTTGATTGGTTCAGGGCTCTCATCATCTCTGCTCCCTCATTCTGTCTCTAAATTAATTCCATTCTGCCTGTTAACTAGCATTTTATGGATAGCAGCATGTGCTAAATCAATAAAGTGTTCTGCAGGTTTAGATGGAAAAGGCATATGAAAACAGGATGTTTTGAATCTCTTTAAGTTGTTTATACTTTTTTAAAATATCCCCAAAGCGGTTACCTTTTTGATGTATGTATTGCTTGATTGATTTGGATTCATCTAACAAGAGGCACACTTCATTTGGAGCCTTTCTCAAGGCTGTAAAAATGAATAGATTAGTTTTAGTTGCAATCCACTAGGAGTTAATCAATTGTGTGCAAAACAGCAGTGCGGCCTGGGTTGGGTTGGATTTTGAAGGGTTTAATGTTAATCGGATGGAGAGCTACAGTTGCTTAGCATTTGTTTAGCAATAAGAGTTGATAAGACGTTGATTTAAAACAAAAGTCTAAGCATCATAGCTGCAGCATTCTCTTGGATTGTTAGACTGTTAGATTGTTAAATGTTACAGAATTAAATGAAATGCTTTATTTTTTATTTATATACAAGCATTATTACTTTTTGCAAATAACTCAAGGCAACTCATTTGTAACTCATAGTTACAAATAACCATTTCCCCCACCACAACAACTCTGTGAGGTGGGTTGGGCTGAGAGAGAGTGACTGGCTTGAAGTCACACAGCTGGCTGTCATGCCTAACATGGAACTAGAACTCACCGGTTTTTAGCCTTGAGCCCAACTCCGCATCGGACTGGAATGTCATCTTGTCATCTGAAAAAGGAATACACTTTTGTATATGCTTATAACAGTGGATAAGGGGACACGGTGGCTCAGTGGATAAGGCAGTGAGCTTGTCAATCAGAAGGACAGCACTTCAGCAGTTCGAATCCCTAGCACCGTGTAACAGAGTGAGCTCCCGTTACTTGTCCCAGCTTCTGCCTGCCTAGCAGTTTGAAAGCATGTAAAAATGCAAGTAGAAAAATAGATTCCACTTTGGTGGGAAAGTAACAGCATTCTGTGCGCCTTCGGCATTGAGTCATGCTGGCCACATGACCATGGAGAATGTTTTTGGACAGCGCTGGCTGTTTGGCTTAGAAACGGAGATGAGCACCATCCCTACAGCCGGAAATGACTAGCATGCATGTGCAGAGAAATTTTACCTTATAATAGTGGACAACTTGCATCTCCACATCCATGTAATTCCCCTTTTCTCATGGGGGAGGAATATTCCAAGTTAAACTAGTGTGCCATTTTAAAATTACTGGCACAACTTTCTGTTTTACATGGAAAGTATGTAAGAAAATGGTATAATTTAAGCAGAAAACAGAAATAAGAAAGCCTATCTATTTCCAACAATTCCCCTTCTCCCACAAAGAACTTTCTAGTTCCACTCACACAGGTGACACGACCCAACTAGATTTCATCATCAAGTTTGCCATCTTCCCTGGAAGGGAGTTAGAGATAACCTGTGGCCTCTGATCATCAAATGTTTGCCCTTGCCTATATTGCCAGCATATTTATAACCTGCTCTAGCCTATAAATGTTTTGACTGCCCCATTATTTAACAGCTCAGCAACTGCAAAAAAGGGGAGGTTGCCATGGCATCCGAGTCGCTGTTCTTCTCTCCCCTGCAAGAAGTTAAAAAGGCAAGGGAGTCCAAGAGAAGATAACTAGTTCAGTCCCGAAACAACATATATTATGGTGGAGTCAAAATAATTTGAAATGCTGTCTTCACTTACTTGTCAAGTGCTGAAAGGGAAAGCTTTAAAGCAGGCAGCAGTTAGGATCAGGGTAATGTAGGTCATTTTCACATTTAAGTGCTTTTCACCCCATGCCTTGATTCATCGATGCACAAAATCACATGGACACAATTTGACAATTATATTGGAATTGTTTGAAACAAAGTGACATCCTCATCATGGATCATAGATCGTGTGTTGCTAAAATAGGGAAGCTTATTCAGGAACACCAATGAAGCTTTAAATATGTGAAATTTATTTGATGGTGACATTTTGGGAGTGACAGAAGAAGCGGCTTGGTAATAATCTATTACAATTCCTAATAAAAGTCATTGAGAGATAATGAAGCCTAGGAGATGACACGGAACAAGGAGCGCGCTAAGAAATGGCTAGGGAGCAATCTTTCAAATTTTACATGCAATTGATTTTCAATTGTACATGTTTACACTAATGATGGATAAAGCATGTGACAAACCAAATGCAAATTACTCAGCAACACTTTAATTTAGAAATGGAACAGAATATGTGGGATGTTCTTGGGGGACAAGAGAAAGAAATGCCGCTTAGGGAATTATCGTACAAGGGAAGGAGGGAATCCATAGCCACTTAACTTCCCACCCCAATACATCAGATGGTTAAAAGAGGCAGTGGAAACTTTGAACCTTTAGTCCATGGATGTCAAATTTGCCACATCATGTTACCGTCACCTGATTTTTCACTATGTTTTTCCCTTTCACAGAACTAGGGTAGGTATGGCCTGCAAGTGATGGATCCAGCCCACGGGCTGTCAGCTTGATACCCCTGCTTTAATCTTACAAGGTTTTGTTAATGGAACTTTACAATAAAGTAGATTTAACTCGTCTAATGCTGTTTCCTGTCTTAGCTAATATTTTACATCAAGGCTTGATAAATCATCTCATTGGTTTTGTGACTGGATGATGACTTAGAGGTCAGAAAGGCATCTGTATTTAGCCAGAGGTTCCATTGCTCCATCTGTAATAGTAGATGATAGACCTTTAGTGGCACAAATCCAGTGGTCAATCAATTGCATTTTGGAAACTCCTAAGCCCGGATCAGGAAGTGATACCTCTCTTCCACTACTATTCCCCGGGAGCTGATATTCAAGAGTTAGGACTCAGAATTCAGGAGGTGTTAACCAATTATTAGGAATCCTGTAGGAGCTATTTCTTACCTAATCTTCTAATTTGTCAAATCATCTAAACTGATGACCATCATGACATATGTCAACAGTAAATGCATCAATTTTAATACGCTTTATGTAAGAATTAGGAAATACAGCTTTGTTAAGCTTATATATTGATGAATCTTTATGGGAGTAGCATTTATTTTTGTTCTAGATAAATGACTGAAACAGGCAGCCAATGAAAGTGGTTCCTATCAGTTCAATGTTATCATGATACCTTGTGATACAGAAAGGAGTTCAATTTTCCAGGGACAGAAACATGGAATAAACATTGTGAATAATTGTCTTGACTTAATTATTTGCAGTTGCGTACATGGAACAAAGTACACTTTGATCTCCTGTGAACAGTAAGGATGAGAACGTGCTGTTTCCCCCAGGAAAACATGGGAGAAACAGCTGATCAAAGAAGTCCTTAGCTTCAATGAGACATATCAGATGGTTCTTTTTGCAGTCATGAGTAAAAATGGAAGTAGAGATGGAAACCTTGAGACTATCCTGAGAAAAAAAAGAAAGCCTTCTTTTAAATGATTAAATCAGGTTCATGACTCATAATGACCTAATTTAATTATTCTGCAAATCGTATCTGGAACTAATAGACACTATGCAAGAGATGTTCTTTGAATATCTATCTAATCTTAATTTCTGATAACATCTTTGTTCACTTAGGTTTGTGAATACATAGATACATAGCCCAATAAGGAGGACATGGGGGGAAATCCTCATGAATGGGCATGAAGATTCTGCAATTATTTGCCACATCATACTGTGTCCATGAGGTTGAAGGACGTATATAAATCAGTATTTTGTTATGCCTCATATTTTTAGTAGTTGCAACCCTAATTTAATAGTTTAGAAAGATATTCAAAGGAATGCCTTTGACTGGAGTTGTGAATGGGACCAGGTTATAGATAAGCTCATGAAATGGGTACTTTAAAGTGAAGTTAGTTCCTATCATTCTCTATAGCCAGAACATTACTACCCAGAATATTCTGTACTGTCTTAGTCTCTTTTCTCTTTTTCATGGTAGATGAATGTCCAAACAGAAAATGAGCAGGATCTCCTCCCAATTTCTACTTTTTAGGACTACTTACATGTGGATCTGGAGCATTCTCAACTCTCTGATTCAAGCATATACACATGTATATGCATGCACACACACAGCATGCAAGAGAAACAAATTAGAATTTTAAAATAAATTTACCTTAGCTCTCTGGTGGAAGCCCTGGTTTCAATATCATTTTTCAAACTCAAGGGAGAATTTGTCTTAATTATGAACAGTCATTTTAATATTTTTCTTACTTTTGCATATTGTCCAGTGATAATTCCAGATATTCTAAATTCATCACATAGCATTATTCTATAGCCATCTGGACATTTCTATAAAGAAATAAAACCCCCAATTGCTCTACTTTCATTTCTGTAGACTCACAGGCCACTTGCAAGTTCAAGAAGATAAAACAAGATTTAAAAGATGTTGGTGAGTTGAGTTCTTTAGCAGATCAAGTTGTTTATTACGCACATCTCTGCAGAAGATGATATCTTCCTCTCAAACCTCAAAAGTCTACAAATCCTATGTTATTGTATCTAAAAAATTGAACATTTTACCTACGAGCTGGTTGGTCTCCATAAAGTCAGTAATGAAAAGCTCCTGCTGCTGTTAGGCCCATAATTTACTAGCATTGTAATAAATAGGGAGCTGTGAACTTCCTTCATTGGTACTAGTCCAATTTAATTCAGAGCACCTAAAGTAATATAGAGAGTAAATGCAACTTTTTAAACTTCTTGTGACTTTACTCGAGGAATAAAACAATACCTTATGGCAGGGGTGTCAAACTCAAGGTCCGCGGGCTGGAGATGGCCCATGGGGTGGTTAGACCTGGCCTGCAGGACCACACTGGAAAACAGCAAAGGACTGGCCTGCGCTGTCTCTGCCTGTGAAAATGGAACTTTTTTTTCACTGTCAGAGGGCTGCAGGAGGCTGTCGCAGCTAAAACGTGCATGGTCCTCCCGAGTTCTGTTTTCAGCCGCGACAGCCTTATGCAGCCCTCTGCCAGTGAAAACAAAGCTCCATTTTCACTTGCAGAGGGCAACAGGAGGATCCCCCCAGCCTCAGCCAGGCCACCACAGGTGCCCCCCGACACTAATGATGTTGAGCTGGTCTTGCCATCCTGGTCACGCCCACCCTGGCTGTGTCTTCCCTGCCCCCGGAGGTCAAACATAACCCTGATGTGGCCCTCAATGAAATCGAGTTTGACACCCCTGCCTTATGTCAATTTATAATAAATTAATAATTACCCTCATTAAATGATCTTATTTTGCTTAAATAAAGTCAGAAGCTTTTTCTTTGGCAGAGGGAAAAATAATATGGATATTTTTAGATAATATTTTTAAATAGTCTCAGGTAAAACCTTCTCTGTTATTTTCTACAATGAATAATGAAAACCCAATGCAAAATGTATGAAGGTTTTTCAGAACAAATTTTTAAGTTCTCTTTTCAGGATGTTTCCCAAATGCAGCTTTTAGATTAACAGCAAGTAAGGCAAACATGAGGGCTGCAGTATAGAACATGACCTTCTATTATCTGCTTAAATTATGTTTAAAAACAACAACCAAGAAACCGAGCTATCGTTCATTTTTTATGATCATGGCAAAATATGGCCTTTCCTCTAACTACTTATGCCATTGGGATTTAGCAAAGCCAAGGATATAATAAAGTGATTATGATATATTATGCTAGATATTTCCCCAGCCTCTTCTCTATATTCTTTGGAATTCTTAAAACTAAAAAGAGTGTTTTTATTGGTACATTTTGATGGGCTGATAATTCCGGTGGAAAATATTCCATGTCTTCTTAAGCTGCTCCGTTTCAATGGCAGTAACGATACTCTTACAAGTCTTCCCACTAGGATCACTCATGTATTTTGTTTATTACCAGGGCCAAGGATAGGTCATACCTGAAAGGTAGTTACATTTTGTGTGATAGTTTGTCACCAACAAAGGTTAATGCCTGCTTTAAGCTGAAAGTTGCCACTAGATTAAAAAAATCTCTTTCTTGCTCCTTTCTTCTAGCTTTAATATTTTTTTTTTACAAAATGATTTTTCTGAAGGATGGTTTGGTAATGCTGATCTTGTGATTGCAGAAAATGGAGATGAAATAAGCAAGTGCAATTTATCAGATTGCTCTAACGGTAACCATATTGTTTGCTAGATATTTTTTTTTGCATGCTGACCTTTCTCAATCATTTAGCCTGGTTTTCTTTTATGATTTGTGTAATTCTTAGGGGGAAGGAGTCCATAGATGAATTGGCAGCCAATACAGATCCAACAGCTTTGGAAAAATGCACTCCAGAAAGCAAATATGAGGGGTCAGCCTGGCAGTATTATTTTGCATCTGTTGAATTTGCTGAGCAGCACTATAAATTGTATGCCCAAAATGCCTTTCCTGATCTGTTGCTCTCCAGATCTGCCAGAATTCCTTACTTCTGGCTGGGAAGCATATAGTTAAAGAAGGTTATCAAGAAATGAGGATAAATAACTTAGACCTATGGAAATGGCATAGATCTAAAACTTACTGGATGGTGTGTATTCTTTCAGTAGCAGAGGCAATATGAAAGGGTATCAGTCTTCTTTATTTCACTTTGGGTAGGAAACAAAAGTAAACAAATACTCTTTTGGAAATGGTACAGACATAAAATTGAACATCATTGCCATGGGGTCACAGCTTCGTAAGGTCTGGAATTGTGGCAATAAAACTGGAATTGTTATTATATGTAAAATTTGTGCATTTTTAAAAATACTATATGTGCATTAAATGATAAAACTTTTCTCGAAAGCAGATTTGCCTTTCATCATTCTAGCCACTGTCTATCCACTGCAGGATGAAGGCCTCTTCCGCATGTTTTCAACTAATATTGTCTTGAACTTTCTTTTGCCAATTGGCCCCGCAATTCTTGCTGATGTCATCGCTCCATCTTGTTTTAGATGTCTTTTGTGGATACTTTTTATTAAGTGGAATCCATTCTATGACTGCCCTAGTCCATCTCCCATCAGTTAACTGCCTTTATTATTGGTTATATGTGTTCTGACTGAGCCTTCCCCAAAAAGCACGAGACAGAGTCCTGGTCCTGACAAAACTCCTTTTATTAAATGAATGTGAATTCCTCTCATTCACTTTCAGCAAGGCCTGGCAAACAGTCTTTCAAAGGAATATTTATGACTACAGACCTTATTTATCTTGGAAAGCTGCCATGTAAATATTTTCCAAATGAGGTGCTGTGCAAGGAAAGACTGGGCACGGAGTCTCTGGGATTCATGGACTGATCTTCACACTCCTGAAATGAATCTGATGACCGAAAGAATGAATTGTTTCCTGCAAAAGCCCACTCCCCTTTCACTCCTTTTTTATTTCCTATGG
Source organism: Natrix helvetica (assembly GCF_964273705.1). NCBI lineage: Eukaryota > Metazoa > Chordata > Lepidosauria > Squamata > Natricidae > Natrix > Natrix helvetica. The sequence goes on from NC_138558.1 coordinate 42,604,418, forward strand.
AAGGGCCAATCACCTTCCACCCGTGACTTTACTCCCAAGTCCACCCTGATTTCTGAGTTGTTCTTTTCTTCTGGCAGCTCTGCGCATGCACACACTGGGAACAGGCTGTTCCTCTGCCTCACAGTTGTATAGCTCTGTAATCACATGATCACTGCCAGACGGCCTCGGCCCCATCTCTGCCTGTGATGAAGAGCCGTCATCCAAGGCTTCCCCAGCCTCCAGGACTGGCCCATGTTCCTCCCCAACCTCCTCAATGTCCGACTCTGCTGCCAGCTCTGCTGGCCACTGGCAGGTCACAACAGTATGGTGGACTTTATTTTGCTTTATAAATGCTTGATTTTTTTTATTTCTCATGATCAGGTTGAAGTTTAGGAATTATTCTCACTTGACTAACATTGTTTCTAGAGACTCAAACTTTAGAAGCACCAACTTGTTATTCATTTTGAATCTTAGCCTGGGTTCATAGGTCACACCAAACTACGGAATTGTGAATCATAGTTTGTTGAATAAATACAATGGATGTGTTTTCACATTCTACAATACTAAGTGATAGACAAACAAACCACATTTAAAGGGGAAGGTAATTTGATCCTCTGTAAGAGGTAATGTATGAAATCATGATTTGAATTATAGTTCAAAGTCAAATTGGTCATATTCATAAATCTAGATTTTCAGAGGTTTATAGCATATGACATTTTCTAAAAATCCATCCATGGTTGGGAAAAAAGAGCTAGGCACATGAGGTCATATTATGACAGTAAAGAATCTAAGCTGCATATTCAATTTTCATTTGTATGTGTGCATAAGCAATCACAGCACTTTGCTGTACTGATATTGTTTGTAACTCCATGAAACAGAAAGGCATTGATAAAATTCAGTGATATGGTTGTAACAAATAAAATGACTATTTTTGTTTATGTTTCCATTATTCTAAAAGTATTAAGTGATAAGTGCATTTATTCCTAAAATACATTTTACTTATAACCTTTTAACCTGATTTTCGGTATGAAAAAATAAATCCAAACAAACCATTGTTGTAATGCTGCTAACCTCAGTTTTAGTTATCTAGGCATGCACAGATTTGCTTGTTTCTATGATTTACACAATAAATATCTACAGAAGCCAGCAATGCGTACATGCAGCAAAGCAAAACAAGCGATATCCTTGTTATCAGATTTAGATAAAATGAATCTGTTGTTTATTTATTTAGTATATTTATATAACCGCCCATCCACCAAAAAGTAACTCTGGTGTAAACAATTTAACACAGCAATACACTTTTAAAAACAGGCATGATTAAAAATGGAAAAACAATCCATGTTTAAATGTAAACTACCAAGCACAGGAGAAATGAAAGATATGAAGAATGAAGGAGCCATCTTAAAATGTCACTTGTCCTCTGGAATCCCCAGTCCTGCTTGACATAGCTAGGTCTTGAGGGACTTCTAGAACGGGGATCTCCAACCTAGGCAAAGCTGGCTGAGGAATTCTGGGAGTTGAAGTCCACAAGTCTTAAAGTTGCCAAGGTTGGAGAATCTTGGTCTAGTGCTATAATAAGGAAGGAACTACTCTCACTTGGCATGGGGGAGAGTGTTAGGTTGGTGTCATAACAGACAAACTTGCCACCTAGGACCCATTAATGAAGGGGTTGCTGGTATATGGGACCTGTAGCAGGCTTATGCCAGATCTGATGGGGTAATTGAGGAGAGGACCTCCTCAGATAACCTGGTCCCATGTCATGAAAGGATTTTAAAAAATTAAACCTTGAATTGGACCCAGAAGCAGACTGGACCCAAAGCAGCTTGTGTCAAAAAGGTGTGCTGTTCTGGAAGCACACATACCTGCCTGTACCACTGCAGTCTGCACCAGTTGAATTATTTGCACCAGATATTTTTCATGGGCAGTCCTATTACGATGGTCCAATCTGGAGGTGACTAGAGAATGACTGACTGACACTTGCTTATTTGAAAAACAGAAAGTGAAGTTAATTATGCCAAATCTGTCAGTTGGCAAGATTTTTGGCACTCTCAAATTCATTTTATTTTCTGTATCTCTATACAACTTTGAAACTACGAGCTGGAAAAAAAATATTCCACTCTGAACACATTAGATGACAGATCTATTTTTCAAAGGGAATGAATGGTTATCTGATATTCTGCGGTATTTGTGGCCTAACAAGTATTTCTTTAAAAAACCAAACCCATATCGAACACAGAGGACTAAATACCAATTATTTGATTGCATTATTGATTTTCCATCTTCTTCAGATGGGAAACTAGTTGGTCACCAAAAACACAAAGTCTTTCTAGCATTCCTACTTCTCCAGAAATTACGAAGTTTGTTCTTTGTGGTCACATTATAAACACAATGACATTCCACTCAACTTTTGGTCTGCTGAGTAATGGTTGGGGAAACTACCACCGTGGCAATGCATCTCACATAGTACAGATCCTACTAAAGTTAAAAAAAACCCAAAGAAAAAACAATTCAAACAGTTCCTCAGAGAAATGGTTGATCTCTTTCACTTAATCTTTCCAATGCAAAATTATAAGGAATGATTTATCGTTTAACAGTTAAAATAACTGCTAACTGTTATGCAACTGTCACTGCATATCAGGATTGAGCAGGGATCCTTTTGCTCTATATTTAAGAAATAGTCACCAGTTACATGATCAAAATTTGGATGCTTGGCAACTGGCTCATATTTGCGATGGATGCAGTGTCCTGTGGTCATGTGATCACTTTTTATGACCTTTTGACAAGCAACATCAACGGGGAAGGCAGATTCACTTAACAACTGTGTTACTGATTTAACAACTGCAGTAATTCACTTAACGACTGTGACAAGAAAGGTCATAAAATGGGGCAACACTCACGTAATTGAGGTTGTATGTCAAGGAATATCTGTAACCACAGAAGATATTTAATTTTTCCAGAAAAATTAAGCTAGAAAAATTATCTTATATAATCAATTTCAACTGGATTGGAGCCATAACTTTTGCAAACTTTCTGGCACCTGTTGACCAGCCCAGATAACAGTTTTGAAAACAATCAGTGTAATGAGCAGACAGAACTTGATAACAGCACGAGGACCTGACAGTCTCTAGAACACAATTGGATTTTAAACATGTCTGCTAGGAATTATCCATGGTTCTGAAATACCAATCTTTGTCTTTTCTGTTGCTTCTGAGTCTTTGTGACCTAATACAAGGAGTTCTTGATTATGATCACAATTTCCATTCCTAAGCAAGGCAGTAGTTAAGTGATGTGTGCCCAATCTAATGACCTTTTTTTTTGTTTGGATATGTTGGCTAGAAATACTTGGCAGAACAACATTGCAGTTGTTGTGAATCACACAGTCATTAAGAGAATAGACTTCCGTCATTGTCTTTGCCTTTCGGAAGCCAGCTGGGTTGCAAATGGCGATCACTTCATTGTGGGATTCTGCAATGGTCACAAATGCATGTTGGCAGTTGACCACACAAATTGAGATCGTGTGACCCTAGGGATGTGACAGTTATAAATGTGAGGACCAGTTGTAAATCTCTTTTTTCAGTGCTGATGCAACTTTGGCTGCTAAACAAATGGCTGTGATTGTCAATAATAGTTTCTTTAAGTCCTTATTAAACTCATATTGAATTATTGATGACAGCACAGTTTTAATCCACTTTGTCTCTTTGCTGGTACTTTTACAACTGTCTATGATGCTTCAACCGTCACAATGTATAGAGTCTTGCTTTCACAATATAAATTCAAAATATCTAAGCTTAACACAGTAAAGTGTTACTGTCTAGTTACTGTCTTACTATCTAGTTTTATTGTATCTATTATTTACTGATGTGTCCTCAACAATTTTCTCTAGCAAGCTAACCCAAATGCATTGATGCATTTACTTTAACTTTATTGTCCAGCTGATTGTACCATATGGAGTTCTTTCCCAGTTCAATCCTGAGTTACATATATTCTTTTCTATTGGATTATATAATATGTTACAGTGGAAGGATCATGGTGTAGACTAATTTAATAAAATATTATTAAATTGGAACACAGTTACATTGAAGCAGAATTTGTTGATTGATAAATTTTGATACTGGAAAAATAATAGAAAAGACTTGCAATCCTCTTTAAGGGCATGCAAATAATATTTTAATATGTTTATTAGTGTAAGGAGCATTTGATTGGATATTTACAACATTCAACTACTCAATAGAATATGTCATTTGTGAGATTGATGTTATCCTTGCCAATTCGGTTAATAGATGTAAAAGTTAAAATAGGTAATAGGCATATGGATACAACCCCTTCACAAGATTTAAACATTTTATTGTGATTTTGATGGCAAAAACTATTGTTTATTCAATTAAAAATGTGATTTCTAATTCCACTTTAATGATAACCTCTATTTTATAACCTTCACTTTTCTCATTTCCAATATTTCTACATAGTTTGGGGTTTTCTTTTCTATATCTATTACATCTTTGACTTCTTTAAATCTTCTTCAAGAAATATGTTGGCAGGTATGGAATTATTGCAGTTGGTTTAGTTATAAATTTCTCTCCCAGTTTTTCAAAGTTCCTTTGAAATGTCTTCAGTGTCATACCTTTATTTGTCATTTTACAAATTTCACTGTTCTTTTTCCTATCTAAAACTTTAGTCCTCCCTGGTGTCCAATTTCTGCATTCACAAAATCTCAAATTTATTTTCAACTTTCCACCAATAATTTCTTTCCTCATAAACTAAATAATTCATATTTCCATAAAATTGTTGCTTGGTTTTATTTATCATTTTTTAAAATCTCTTAGCAAAAGTCCTAAGATTACAAATTTATCTGATTCCTTAACCCATTTAAAATATTCTTGGTTTAAATTCTTATTTAGCTTTTTGTCATTTATTTCATGGTCTTCAACTGTTTAAACTGTAGGTTATGTTTTATTTCTATTTTAGGATGATGTTCTACTTACCAGGTACATTTTTAGATGTTGTTTGGAAATAATAAATTAGAAGTGACTAGAAAGTGAGGTTAGATGAACTTAGTGTTCTTAATGGCTCAATTGTGGTTGACAACTTGATGGTTTTTCTTGTCTCTTGTCTCTGACCTGTGGGAGAATTACTGTTTTGCAGTCTTCTCATAAGGAGCAGCCATCTGGAGTACAACTGGGTGATCTCTCATCTTCCTATTGTCCAGAGAGAGTCTGTTGAACAAAGTTGCTGATGATCCATCAGTCATAACCATGTTATTGTTTCTGCTAACTCAGAGACATCTAAATTGCTACTTTCCTTGCCCGGAAGACTGATTTTGGGATTTCTGAGGTACAGTTTTTCTACATAATTACCCATCTATTCTTTGAATCTTCTTTATTAATCTGATCTTTGCTTGCTAGCCTTTATTTAATGACCATCTTTGTATAGCATTTCATTTGATATCTATAATTTTTAAATAGATCTCTTCTCTTTTGATAGTTGCTCTCAATTTCTTTGTATTGTGTATCTATTTCTTCTTTTCTGGAATTTGGAATGTATTTTGAATTTTTTGAAATTGTTTTTGCTTTTCATCTTTCCATGGCTATTGTTAACTTATAGACAAATTGATTATTTTGATTTTTGCAGTATAGAATATTTTTAATTGCTTTATCTTTAATGATATTACATATTTGGTCCAGAGCTCTTTGTGTGCTCTATCAAATCTGGTGTCAGGCCTGCAGCCGATGAAAGGGGAAGTTGGGGCAATTGTGGCTGCACCCGATGCTTAATCAGCATGTCGATTGTGAAGCAGCTAGGCATACGCACAAGACCCCTAACCCATCCCATTCGGTTTGAGCAATACTTTGCCTTGGACTCTTATTTAATTTTGGATGTTATTTGGAACCCTGACATTTGGTTCATTACATTTTTTTCCTTTCTTGTTCTGTATTCTCATATGGAATATTATTTTGATCATATATTGTTGGCTTTCATGGTCATCAAAAAAGATCTAGCAAGGAAAGATCTAATTAAGAAAGAAGATCCAAAGAATAGAATTATGTAGAAAAACTGTACCTCAGGGACCAAAATCAGATTTGCTTTCTTTCTTTCGTTTCAGTTGGAATTTTGCAAAAAATAAATTCCTGATTTTACAATACAGTAAACATCAACTCTGCAGGATTCACTGTCTTTGCTTGCAACTTATTTAACTAATCTACTTTTGAGATTGCTCATCTATTGATGTGCATGTGTAAAGCTGTCTTACATTATTGGAAAAAGATTTGCTATAAACATAACATTGTCTTGGTAGGACTTTATTAGTCTGCCAGCTGTTTTGTTTCATATACCAATAACAAAATTTCCAATTATTCCAAAATGGTCACTTATTTATTAATTTATTTTTATCTCATATGTGTTGAGTTTGACATCATTATTTGGAGGGTAGGTGGATCTTGTATTGACAGGTTGTCACAACTGGGAAAGTAATTGTTCAGTAACAGCTTCACTGCATCTGTGTATTGACGTTACCACTCTTGTATAAATAATTATACAGAATAGAATATAGAATAACAGAGTTGGAAGGGATATTGGAAGTCTTCCAATCCAAACGTTGCATTCAGCTGAGCAGGAGATCCAATATCATTCTAGATCAGTGATGGCTCACCTTTTTGTTGTTGTGTGCGGAAAGCATGTGCGTGCATGCGTGCGACAGCGTGCACATGCACCAGCACCCATAATGCAATGCACGTGTGACCCAACACCCTCCCCCGTGTGACTGTTTGGGCTTCCAAGTTGATATAGGAGGACTTCTAGTCCCAAAATGGGGTGCGGGCCACCATGCGAGGCCCCACAATGTAATGTGAGCACCCCATTTTGGGACTAGAAGTCCTCCTATATCAACTTGGAAGCCCAAACAGTCACACGGGGGGACATGTGCATGCCCGTGCATGTGCCCCACCCCTGAACATGTGCCCCACCTCCATGCATGCATGTGTGCATCTCCCACATGCACCTCGCACATGCGTGGCAGAAACCTGAAGACCAGCTGGCCAGTGGAAGGTGCATGGACATACATGGTGGTTTTTCACTATGACATCTAGATCTGTTGAGCCATTTGCCGCCTATTTTATACCTGCACATTTGGTTTTTCTTGTCTATGTCTAAGATATTACTTTTCTAAAGATCATTCAGTATCTTGAGTTTATCTTCTACATGTTGGCTCTTCTCCCCAGCTTTAGCACTCTTGTGTAAATAATTATGGCTTCTTAATTTCTTCTTTGATTTTCTTGCATACTGTAGAAGAGTCGGTGTGCCTTTGATATGATGTGACACATTCTAGTTTATTTCAGTTTTTGATTCCTAGTATCTCAATTTTCAAGTCTTGTTCTTCTTGCTCTGTCATCAAGTTTGTCTTGTTTTATATTTCTGACTTGCCACGTACCAGTGACATGTACATTTTTGCAGGATCAAACCTGTTTACACTTCATACCCTCAGTGCTACTTGTGCTAGCCCTCTGTTCTTTCTGAGTGACTCATTGAATAACCTGGGGAGTGGCTTCATCTTCTTCTGTCATGTAGGTATTGTGCTAACTTTGAATATCCATTTGTTTTCTTAGCAAAATACTAGGATGGGTTTCCTTCCCTTTTTTTTAGTGAAGCATGCTTAATCTAGCCCATTATGTATGCATATCCAACATGAGTAATCTTCTGGGAATGCTTATTCACAACAAAGCTCATGGGTTGATTGGCATGTACAAACATCTTCAGCACCAGAAGGCGGTTCATAAAGGGGGCCATGAAGGAAATCATGAAGGAGATTCATGAAGGGAATATTTAACTAAGCCATCCTGAGCTTTATGGGATGCAATAAGAAAAGTATGTTTTCCCTTCTACTTCCTGGATGAAACACATTTTGTATTTCAATATGAGTGGAATTATTAAACCATGCCCTGGAACTACCCAGCATAATCTGTGACCACTTATACCAATAATATTAAACTTGAGCACCTCATCCAGGCATACAGCAAAATCAGAGTACTGAATGGCTAGTGGTTATAATTGGCTAGATAGACTGCAAGTTTCAAAAGCCTGAACCCAAAGGCACAAAATATTTTCAAAGTAATGATCCCTATTTAAGCACAAACCGGGCTCTCAAACATTTGCAAGACCTCTGATGAATTGGGAGTGCCACTGCGCTTGTGCATTGCAACTTAAATTCCTCAAACACTGTTGGACCACAATAATCATTTTACTGAAGCATTTGATTTCATTATTGCTGCAGAAACCCAATTGCTTATGTACACACAGAGCTGGCAGCATTTGAATGGGAAAATATTCAAAAAGCACTACCAGGAGAGATTTTTGAAAAGCAACTGTTGTATATCTCACTGGATATAAAAGGCTCGAAGAGTGGCACGCAGTCCTGGAGTTGGCTGGAGGGTACTCTCTCTGTCATTTTAACCTTGCCCTTATTTTATTCTTCACTCTTGTGTTTAATTATACAGTATGCCTTTGATATATTTTATTGTGTGTATCTGTAAGCCACTCAGAGTCAATTGGATAGCGAGCAGGGTGGTGTCTAAATATGACAAATAAATAATCAAACAGTGTGATTCCTTAATTCACAGGGCACAAACCCACGCAGGGCACTGAGGCTGGTATTTCACTTTTTCCACCTGCTGATCCCAAGCCAGGCTGTTAATTCTCCAGCACATGGTGTACATTTTCTAGAAGAAAGTTCTTCTGATACAGTTCACAGCAACCATTGGCAGACATCAGATACATGCTGGTCCAACTGACTTAGCATGGGGTCACATTTGGTGGCAGTAAATCATGGTAGAATTCCTGCTCTAGCACTATTTCAATTTTATACCAGGATGAAAGCCCTCATTTCCAAAGCAACACAGGCTTATGTGACTCTATAAATAGAAAATATCAGCACTGGTTTGACGAATGTTTGTCAGTCAGAGGAATGTCAGGCTGAATTCACCTGTGGAAATATTGCAGAGTACTGGAAGCCTTGCATGTGATCCTGTTTGACTCAGATGATGCAAAGCCAGTAAAACATTAGGCAGTTGTTACAAAGTACAGGTGTGTGTGTGTGTGTGTGTAGCTGTCCATGACTACTTTAAAAAGTATGCACAATTACAAATTCCCTGAACTTTCCAAAAATCAAGCGCCATGTCACCTGTAATTTTGAAAAAAAAACAACCTCACAGTGAGGCCACCACTTAAGTACATGTTTTGTCACTGTCTTTTAGGATAAATATAGGTCAATTTTTTGGAGGATGGGCTCCATTCAGTTAGCTGTTAGGAGCAGGAAATAATATAAAGGTGCAACAAGCAGCACAGCCTTCATTTAGCCTTGGGCTTGTGTACACTTGAAGAAAGTAGCTTTTTAAATTAATAGGCAACTTCAAAAACAAATAGTGTGAGGAAGTATTATGATCAAATCTTTGCATGTAAATGAATTTATTTTGTATGTTGGAGATAAAGCACATTCCACACTTGACAAATATTATATTAGCATTTGCAAAATGCCACAAAGAGTATACAATCTTTTGAGTTTGCCAGATTTCTTCATAAGATGAGCACATTATACAGGAGGATCTCAAAAGCAAAGAATTTTCAGACCCACATTATTATAGTCACGAGTGGATGTCATACTTTCACACCCAAAATTTGGGATAGAGAGTCAATGACAGTCTCATTTAATCCTGATAACACAAAAGCTTGATACATTCAGATATGTGCCCTTTTTTGGACAAATTTTAAAAAGCTCCTTGGCTTGGTATACTTGTCAAAATAAAATGAAACAAATTTCAATTTATATTAGTGGATGGAATTCTTAACACCATTTAAATAATTAATAAATGTCATTTCTTTGCTGCCAAAATCTGAATCCTCTCCCCTTTTGCAGACTCACTGCTGCTCTTTATCTGAGGAGGTGAAACAGAGGAGAAACATCTGGAGTGCTGCTAGAGGAAGACTCATAATATCGATTATCAATTTTTAAAGTGTGTAACTTTCAAATAAATGGATGGAGGCACCAGAGAAGACACCTGGTTTTGGGTAACTTTGCATCTTAAGACAAATGCTGGTGAAGCTTTCACTGCTTCATTAATGTGAAATTTCCCCTTTCAATGTTGATAGCTCACCAAATTGCAATGCTGATGTTAAACAGCCAGTTTGAATCTGGTGAATGTTTTTTTTCTAATGACCAGATCCATATGAGAAGCAGAATCACATCAGCTCCAGCAACTTGGACTGATGAGTTATTCACCACTTATATCAAAGCAAGGATTTTGAAAGTGCTGTTGTATCCATACCCAACTATTTCATTAATGCATTTACTGAAAGAACTGGTATGTTTAGCCAGAAAACTAGTAAGGCTTACAGTTTCTATGTGACCCATAATGATGTGGTCTTTCAATATTTTGTTTAGCAAAAGAAGATCCACCGAGACAAATCTGTTCCGGGAAATGCCAGCTATAATTCACGTTATAATTAAATGAATGAAGTCTTAGGTCTAATAAAGCCATAGGACTCTTCTGAGCTATTGATATTTCATATTTATTGAGGAGGAAGGAAACCATCCATGCCATTTTTTAATAGTTTGCATTACAATCTGACAAATATGTTTCCCTTTTACCAAGCAGTGTATAAGTAACCAAGGGTGGGATTCTTTGAATTATTTGAGATTATGCTATCTTTTTGTGGTCCTAGGATCACGTTTAAGTTGCTGGGCTCCACACCATGCCTAAGTCTAAACTCAAGTCAGATGAGGAGAATGGCACTAAATCTTTCTTACTAGCCCTGCTGGTAGATCCTGAAATGGTTACCCTCCCGGTATTAGGCCTTCTGGACTAAGCTCTATGCTCCTACCTTGCTAAAATAGGGATAGTATTAGGTTCTACATGTAGGAGGAGTAACTCTTAAGAAACTTCTATCTCTTATACAGATGAAACTCGAAAAATTAGAATATCGTGCAAAAGTTCATTTATTTCAGTAATGCAACTTAAAAGGTGAAACGAATATGTGAGATAAGACTCATTACATGCAAAGCAAGATAGTTCAAGCTGTGATTTGTCATAATTGTGATGATTATGCCTTACAGCTGGTGAAAACCCCAAATCCACCAACTCAGAAAATTAGAATATTACATGCAATCAATAAAACAAGGATTGTACATAGAACAATATTGGACCTCTGAAAAGTATAAGCATGCATATGTAATCAGTACTTGGTTTGGACCCCTTTTGCAGCAATTACTGCCTCAATGCGGCTTGGCATGGAAGCTATCAGCCTGTGGCACTGCTGAGGTGTTGGGGATGCTTCAATAGCGGCCTTCAGCTCTTCTGCATTGTTCGGTCTCATGTCTCTCATCTTTCTCTTGGCAATGCCCCATAGATTCTCTATGGGGTTCAGGTCAGGCGAGTTTTCTGGCCAATCAAGCACAGTAATCCCACAGTCATTGAACCAGGTTTTGGTGCTTTTGGCAGTGTGGGCAGCTTCATACTTCCTTCCGCAGATGAGCTTTATGGGGATGCTGACTTAATTTTCCAACTGCCCACACTGCCAAAAGCACCAAAACATGGTAATAGGTGTTTTTATGATAGTAGTGGAACCAGACCCTTTCTCCCAGTTACCAACTTAATATTTATTTATTTGAAGAAAGATATCTGATTCAATCAAAGCTCTTCAAATCAGAAGACTGCAGAGAAATTTTGATGTTCTTGAACAATGGAATTATTGACTTCCAATTTAATGTACTCTAATATACGCTGGTATTAAATCGGTATTCAATAATGATGGCAACAAGTTCCTTCATTTCCATATCATACTGATCAAAATATTATTATTAATAATAATTTCTACCAAAGCCAAAATGTTGACTTTATACAGTTTAGCAAGATCTGACACATCTACCATTTAGTGAATTCTAAATGTGAAAGATTTATAGACACCAATACAAAACCGGTTCAGTTGGGAATGACAAGCATGGATTATGTTTTGTGTATGGAGATGATGGGAAAAAGAAACTGAGTGAGAGAGAGAAAGAATAGTTACTATAAAATCACTCTGAAAAATAATTCTAGGAATCTTTTTACAGTGTAAAGTGTAAGTAAAAGTAAGCTAATGAGTATTCCCTGCTCTTCCAGAAGAAAGCTTTCCCTGACATTCATACCAAATCAGTTAAACTAGATTCACCAAGAAAGAATCCATGCTACACAGAAATTAAACCTCAGAATATCTTTGGGTCCTAAATCACCAGTACACTAAATTGTTTCTCTTAGGGGTAGGTAAGCCTTTGCTTTTTCTGGGGAAAAAGAATCATAAATATACACAGTACACCTATGAAATGTTCATACCCTATTTTTTTCTGCACACCACTGTAAAT
>NC_138558.1:42616978-42706978 GCF_964273705.1 Natrix helvetica
CTCATTCTCATAAAGCAATGAGCAAAATCCCTTTTCATTGGCTGAGTCTAATGGGACATCTAATCTAAAATATATAGATGTTACAGCTTTACATATATTTCTTTTTAAATGCTGATTTTCCTTCTAGGGCAAAACAGAGATCGCTGTTGCAGATATGATTCTAACAGGAGCTTTAAAATGACAGCCAGGGTAAGCTTTGCATCAGAATTCTACAGAGTTGGAATTTAATTTTTGTTTACCATGCACAATGCTGAGAGAGAGAGCTTGGATAAAAATACCTGCTTAACAAAAAGAGTTTCTTTGCAGATTTCCTGTGCTGCGCAAAAGAATAAGCTCTTGGCGGGTGGTTCCTATGCACTTTTTCTGCTACCAATCTGATATTTTCTCCCAGAACCTCAAAGCTCTCCCTTACTGAGGACAAAGAACACAATAAAAGGAAAGACTTACCCTTGTGCTTCTTTCTTTCCATATGTTTACAAAGCATTTATTACAGTTGTTACAAATTGCACTGTGATCCTAAAGTGAAGTTAGGTAATAAATAAGGCTATTCACCTCATCCACCTTTCGTTATACAGTCACCATTGGCTACAAATAAATGTATTAGTAGAGAGGAAGGCCATTTGAAGAATATTGTGAAAAAGGCCTCAACAAAATATCAGAGCCCTGATTATTTTGACACAGGGCATAGGTTTAAATCTAGTTAGGATATCGGAGAACACACACACACGCACACGCACACGCACACACACGCACACGCACACAAACACAGAGACAGAGAGACACACAGACAGAGACACACACAATCTGTCCGTCCATCCATCCATCCATCCATCCATCTGTCTGTCTGTCTAGTATTTCCAAACCTGCACACTAGTACAGGTAGTCCTCAACTTACAACAGTTCATTTAGTGACTGTTCAAAGATACCACGACGCTGAAAAAAGTAATGTACGACTATTTTTCACATTCACGACTATTGCAGCATTCTCATGGCTGTGTGATCGAAATTCAGATGCTTGGCACCTGACTCCTGTTTCTGACAGTTTCAGAGTCCCAAGGTCATGTAATCCACCTTTGGTCTTACAAGCAAAGTCAATGTGGAAATCAGATTCACTTAATGACTGTGGCAAGAAAGATCATAAAATGGTCAAAAATCATTTAACAACTGTCTCGCTTAGTAACAGATATTTGGGGCTGAATTGTGGTCGTAAGCCAAGGATTACCTATAGAGTCAACACATCCTTTTGGCACCTTATGACCAGCTTCTGAATTGCTGAAGCATCCTTGAAGTGGATGTTTTAGCCAATTGAGCTACCTCAGCCACTCCTATATGAAGCCAGACGGAGGAAGAAACATAAACGTTTCAACAAGACCTTTGAAACGGCGGCAAAACCTATGTTGACTTGAGAAATATACATCCCATTTCTAGCAGATATTTGGTCAGTATTATAGTCAACATTATGTGGAATGTGTATTGATGCATAATAAATACAATGTATTTGTAAATGTTAGAATTCTTCAGTGTCCAGGTATAGTATTAAGTTTAAAGAAGGGTTATCTAGGATAAGAAACTTGATTTGGGAAATGCTACCAAGTTTCTGTTCTTTCAATACATTTTCAAATTATGAAATACAAAAATCACAACAACATCAACAATGACCCTACATCAACAACAGAAAAAGATGGTTATTATATAGTGAAAAACTAAACCCTAGTATATCATCATGAAAATAAACACAACAAAAGAAAAAGAAAAAAAAACCCACAGAAAAGATCCACATAGCTACCTATACATTAACTGTAAAGTTAATTCAGTCTTTAAGTTTATCATTACCAATACTAGAAGAGGAACAGTAGATTTACTATTCTAATATTGTGTAATAATTATTTTAATTATTTTAGCCAACCTCCCATGGCTAAGAAAAGCAACCCACAATTCTTGTTATTTTGACAGATTTCCAAATACTGTGGTTACGGTTAACAAGAACATGTGTGTCTTTAATAAACAGCAGTTGGTCCAGAATGATATTAATAGTCCTGTCAATGTTAGATTTGAAACACAGCTCTAATTGGACAAGACCACACCATATGGAGTAATATTCCAATTCCTGAATTCATCTCCAAAGCAGGATGATTGGAACCAACTTCTATTCAACTTCTATCTCTGAAACATCCAGTATACATAGAGCACATTGCTACTATTATCCTCATTTAAGTTCTCAGGAAATGTATTTCACATTGCTTAATGTGATTATACACTCATTTATCAGGAGCTTCGAGAATCTGCAGTATATCTATCCAAAGCAGTAGAGCTATGTGCATTTTGAAAATAGTTCATAGGAAATGCTACAAATCTCTCACATACTTCTCTGCTTCTCATCAGGTTCTATACAAATCTCAGGGGGCTGGGAAGAGATGCCCCTGACTTTAGATTTTAGAAGAGAATATATGTTGCTCAGCGTTGAAAACTGTGATACTCTTTGGCACACTCTGCACTTGGTTGTTAGCTTGCAGACACTTCGTTACCATACTTGGTAGTATCTTCAGTGCTCTTCCGTGCAGCGGCTTTAATGACTCTTTAAAACAAAGGCCGTGACTTATGCAGAAGTTTGGAAAATGACTTGATTGCATTAATTATTAGCAGAAAAGCATTTCTTCTGATCATTATTAAAACATAAATCTGGAACATTGCTATGGTCTTTATCTTTACTTTTCCACTATGGGTTTCTTTGAGGGGCAAAAAGTCTATAAGGAAGAACATTCTAAATCAATAATTTTCCTTAATAAGATTTTGGTATGAATAAAGAACCTATTACTTTCACCTCCTGTGCAACTCTAATGGTGCCAGTGCCATTCATTTCCCAGCTTAAATTACTCTGATGCTTGTTACAGCAAAAGACAGGGATATGTTTATTACTTTATTAAAAAATCATCCTTAGCTGAAAGGTGTGCTTGTTCACTGTGATTGATAAGAAAGGAATCTTTGCGTTTCCTTCTTTTACAAAATCAAGTATGCATAATCAATTTGTCATTAAAATGGAAATGAGTTCAGGTAATGATAACCCATAGAAATTAATGCATTCCAGTATAAGAATAAATATTATATATTCATTATAAAATCTGGTCCCCAATTTAAAAGTGATTCCGTTTTTTCCAGACTTGCAAAAAAGTCCACAAAAGTTGCTGGTTTGCTAAGCTTGTGTGTTAAAAAAAAAACCTGTCTTCTGTTGTCTCCTGGTATTATTATATCAATTATCCACACTTTCTTATTTTCAACCACAATTAAATATGGTATGTTAGGCACCAAGACTTTATCAATATGTATTTGGAAATCCCATAATATTGTAACTTGCTCATTTTCAACTTCTTTTTCATTTATATGTTCCCACTAATTTTTCATTATTGGCATGTGATAATTTTTGTGGATGTTCCAGTGAATCATTTTGGTGACTGTATTCTGTTATTGTTTATAATAAGTTTATGCAATCTTCTTGCCCAAACTGACCATATGATCTACTGTTTCTTCTGTTTCCTTATACAGCCTGTACTTTGAATGATTTTTCGATTCTGGCCTTGATTACATTAGTTTGAATAGCTTGCTCTTGAAAAGCCAACATTAAGTCTTCAGGTGTTTTTTTTTTAAAGTTCAAGTTGCAAATTGTAATCCTTTGCCAGGTTTTATCTTTATCCATTTCCCTTCAGTCTTTTGTAGAAATTGACCGTATAATGCTTTTCCTTACCAGTATTCTGTTTATGTTTTTATTACATTATTTTGACATTTAAGTTTGGTTTCTTGTGCAGTCAGTAAGTTCCAATTTTTAACTTGCACCAATGCTTGTTCTTGTTTGTTTGCTTTTCTGTTTGCAAGTTTGTTTGACCTCTTCCTCAATTTCTCTGAAGCAGATATAATCTATAAATATCACCACAGAGATGTAATGTATAGCAAATATTCATCAATTTTCTTGCTTTTCAGTCTAAACTGTCTTTTCCAGCTCGTGTCCAGTTAATAATTTGAGCAGTATATGGCTTTGATATTGATGCCTTTGATAGTGTTTCCACCTTACAATTTCATCTTTAACAATTTTACCACTCTTCAGATATATTCTTTACTAGTCACATTTCATGCTTGATGTCATCCAACTGTAAACTGTTCAGAAAGTTGTAGATTTGATCCAGATGGCTTCTGAGGGTTTGTCCATTTGGCATTTCAACTCCATTATGGATTTTCTCCCAATGTATTGCACCTGTGTCACATTTGTTTACTATACAATATATATAGCAAATATGGGATTTTATTAACAATTAGACAAAATGTTTTGTTTCAAAATGACTGAAAATAGGATCATGGTAATCACAAATAATAAGGATGACAATGAATTACTCCAGAAGATGTCTTTCCTAATATTGACAAATCCATATTTTTCATTTACAATCACCAATTCTGTCTTCCACAGCTTTGTTATTATTATTATTTCTATAAACATTCTAGTGTTTTTTTTAACTGATGCAAGTTGTTTCCAAACATTTGATGACCCAACTGTAGGATAATGAATCAAATGAATGAAGCAATTTTTTTTGCGCGCACCAACCCAGCAGTAGTAATGCCAGGAGCAACTCACCCCTGGGTTGCACAAAGAAGAATAGTTTGACTACTATTCTCCAAAGCACCCGAGAGCAGGACAAGAAGCAATGGATGGAAACTAATTAAAGAAAGATGCAACCTAGAACGAAGAAGAAATTTCCTGACAGTTAGAACAATTAATCAGTAGAACAACTTGCCTCCAGAAATTGTGAATGATCCAATACTGGAAGTTTTTAAGAAGAGAATGGATAACCATTTGTCTGAAATGGTATAGGGTTTTCTGCCTAAGCAGGGGATTGAACTAGAAGATCTCCAAAGTCCCTTCCAACTCTCTCTTCCTCTTCCTCTCCCCTCCCTCCCCTCCCCTCTCCTTCCATTCCATTCCATTCCATAGTCCTGTTGACCACCTGTCAACAGACGCCCAAGAACTCTAACATCTGAAATAGTCCCTGACAAAGAGACCCTGATCTGGTAAGGAGTCTTTTTCTGTGTTCCTTTTGGTAGAATACACTATTGCCAGCATAACCTTCAACCTTTTAAGAGCATCAGAAACCCCAATCCTGTATGTTAAGGGGAGAACCTTGGAGGGGATTGTCTCAAAGATGCTTTTTCAAAAGGCAACTGGACTGTTTGTTTCCTTGAGGAAGAAGATGGCCTTTTGCTTATCATCCAAGAAGCTTCATTCGTCAGTTGTGACTGAATGATGGGGAGATTGAAGGGTAGGTTCTAATGGCAGGATGGGTAGGGGAAGAAATGGAAAGATTGAATATCTGGTCAGTCATTTGGTCATTAGCACTCTCTCTGAGAGCCATTGAGGCCACTTGGGGATCCGTGCCCTCAGGGTCACCTGAATCTTGGAGGGGATTATGTAATTTTTTAAAATAAAACTTAAGGCCTGATCATTAGCAAACTATTTTTTCTTCACTTTAATTCCTGGCTTGTAAATCTTTTATAACTCAACGATAAAACCATAGGCATTAACATTTTCAAGAAAGATAAAAAATTGAAAAGAACACACATTGTTGCAATACAGAAAATCAGTCAAACAAGGAAGGAAGAAAGGAAGGAATTATAATTAGTACCAGAAAATATCACTATTATGATTACTTTTCTTTTCCAGCTTTTCTTTTCTTTTGGGTTTTGGCTGTGCCTGATTAATATTTCTTATGACTTTTCACAGCTGACATTCCCAAACTGCTTCGTGGTGCCTCCATTTCAATAAAGAAAGATGCATTGTCTGTATCAAAAGGCACAGTGCTCAGTGAGAGGACTCTTTTCTAATAGGCTTTTTGCAGTGCTCTTTCCTTTAAAACAGGCTAAAATGGTTTTCATTATCTTCCCTCAAAAGAAACTCATTGCTTAAAGCAATGCTCAGATGCCAACTTCTTCTTCCAAGTAGTTCAAACATGGGTTGTGTGAAGACTGAACAACTTTGTTCCAAAAATGAAGAAGGGAGAAGGAAGAAAAGCAGCTGTTTCTGTAGGACCGAGTTAAAGTTATTAGAAATGGCCCTGGGTCACAGTGGGTCGGTGAGAAATCGCCACTCAAGTTACTCCAGCTTTCAAGTTGAAGGGCGGGGGGGATTTGGAGAGGAAAGAATACCAATGTGGAGATGCTCATTTTTCTACACTACAGGAATACAAAAATTGTGTCGATCTGGATGAATTAAGAGAAGGAAAAAGCATCACATCATCCTGCATTATATGCTTGACTGTAGCCCTACATACCTGCAGTGTTTAAAATGTAGCCATTTAAGCTTCAATCTACTGGTAAGTCAAGGGTGAAGGGAAGAAAAGAACAAGGTTAAATGTTTGAGGTTTTATTACTTACAAATTCTGTACTCACTCAGTCTATCTTAAATATCAACGCTTATATTCACAAGTGATCAATCTTTCACAGACTTATGTGGGGAGTACAGAAGTCTGTATAATAACCTTTCTTACAATCATTCGCTTAGTGACTGAAGCTACAATGGCACTGAAAAAATGAGTTATAACTGGTTCTCACATTTATGATCATCTCAGCATCCCCATGGTTATAGAATTAAACTTCAGACTCTTGGAAATTTGCAGTGTTTCTGTGGTCATGTGATTGCCATTTGTTACTTCCCAGGTGGCTTCCAATAAGCAAAATCAATGGGATAAGCTTGATTTTCTTAATGACTGCATGATTGGCAATGAAATTTCTGGTCCTAATTATGGTTGTAAGTCTAGTACCAAGGTCCCCAACCTTTTGGATCTCAGAGACCACTAAATTCATAATTTTAAATCCCGCGGACCACTAATATGATCTGCCTAATGACTGGCTGGCTGGGTGTGACTAAGGTGGTCATGTGACTGGGTGGGCATGGCCAACTTGAGGTCACCCACATCGAGGGTACCTTGCCAGCTTTTACTCACCCCTCCCCTCCCAGGCACTCCTCACCTGCCTGCCTGGGCTCCTTAGGGCCCCAATAGGAGACAGTTGTTGGAGCTAAGCAGCCACCATGAGAAAGAGTTGGCAAAATAGCTCATTTCAAATTGGATCTGACTGAGAAGGAGGCTTGGCAGAAGCACCTCACTGAAGACTACGAGCATAGTCTTTCCAAGCAGAGGGAAGACCTGTGGGAGTTGAAGACCAGTACCAGCACCTGGAGGCTCAGCAGGTTAAGATGGTCAGCCAATTCCAGACCATGATACAACCCACCCGCGGTGCTTCCCTCCAGCCTTTGCCCAAAGCCTTGCACTAGGAGGCTGAAGCAGACACCAAGTTGGAATTTCTGCCCTCCTCCGATCCACACAAAAAGACCCCGAAGGGGGAGACTCTCTGCAGCAACACAAGCATTCATTGCACATATCTGGCCCAGGGGCTGTAGTTTGAGGACCCCTGATTTAGTGCAATATAAACAATGCAAATATTTTTTCTGCAAACCACCAATATTTTCCAGTTGGTGACCCCCGGTCTAGTACTACCTGTAAAAAAAAAAAAAAGAATGCATTCCAGCTATTCCAATGAGATATATGTGCATTTCTCGATTAGTATCCTGAAATTGAGAGAAAATTTAGAAACATTGGTTGCTCTTCTGTAATCTTTGAGAACTCAATAATGTTCTGTTTTAGATCTTTCTCACAGCCTGAAGTGCTTTGCTTTGAGAAATGTAATACTTAACGGTTTCTGGGTTTCAGCAAACAGATATACCTGGCTGACCTTGCCTCTGCTCACAATTTAAGCTGTGTTGGATCTAATTAGTACAGTTCGTTTCCCAGGCTGAACACTAGACAGGGAAAATACAACAAATAAAACTTCAAAGAAGAGAGTTCCAAACCTCTTCTATTCAGTCACCAAGAAAACCATCTGGCTATGTCCATTCAATTCTCTGGAACAGTGTTTCTCAAACTTGGCGACTTTAAGTCCTGTGGACTTCAACTCCCAGAATTCCCCAGCCAGCTATGCTGGCTGGGGGATTCTGGGAGTTGAAGTCCACAGGACTTAAAGTCGCCAAGTTTGAGAAACACTGCTCTGGAAGCTGAAATGACTCAGATCCATTTTTACCATGTCCTAACTTTTCCAAGTGACTTATGTACCTTCTGAAACTTTTCAGTGATAAGCTCCATAATCTCTCTCTTAAAATATTGTGATACTTCGATCTCTCTTTTAAAATATTGCATAATCATTGCAATTATTTTGGCCTTAGGAGGGTTTCCCAGTGAAACAATGTCTAATTTTGATTCCATTAGGACATTTATATTCTCCTTTTGGTTTTTAAAATATAAAATGGATATTTATTAATTATAAAGTTATAAAATATGCATTAAAATGGGGGAGGGGCAAGACGAAAGCTAGGTAAAAGTCACACTTTGGAGGTAAGCCAGATAGTTGTTTTCACTGTTTTCAGCTATTATAAGCTCTCCCCCAAGACTTAATATTGTTATTATTTATTACTAATATTTTGGATGATTATTTTCTTTAATAGAAGAAAAAAACACATATTTGAAGAGTTTTGATACTGCTAAACTGGGTGCTTACATCTTTCCTTTTGGTTCAAATTACAATGTGCATAAATATGAGTGGGAGTTAAATGTTTTTATTGCTCATTAGCTCTGGCAAATAAATGAAGTCTGAAGAGCCAATGCCTCTCTTGTGAGAAGAAATCAGGTGCATTGATGGTCTGGGTGAACCCGTTTCATGATCCTGATTATGGTAAATGGATGTTCTTGGCTGTTATGCTATTTTGTGTTAATTTTGATTTTGGATTTTACTCTGTTTTTATTCTGTTTTTAACTGTTAGCAGTCCAGATGTAATGAGATAATTGGCCATATATCTATTAAATATATTTATTCAATAAATATAGAAAAAATAAATAAAGAGCTTCTAGGGATCTCTAGCCAGTCATTGTCCAGAGTGGACCTTTGAATCAGATTAACCTGTGGCCTAATCCAACAAATTGGTTCTTTTTCTTCATTTATGAGCTTGTACAATTCATCTTCATCCAAAGTATCTTGAATAGGTAAAGAACACTCAAATCTATCTATCAAGTGAAAGTTTCCAACAGTGACATCAGTATGATGTGGTAGAGTAACTAGTAGCATAAGCACATCATCAATGCTTCAGTTGGGATTGCAGAAATCTCCAGCAGAAAATAAAATACCAAGACTCAAACATTGCCATTCAAGAATTCTTGCATGTCTTTATACCCTCCCCTCCAAAAATAGAAAACCCTACCAATTTCCAAGAGAAATAGAGTTGGAAGAGACCTTGGGGGTGTTTTAGTCCAGTCCCTGCCTGAGCAGGTGAGTCTATACAAGGGCGATCAAACTTCTGGCCAGATGCGTCATGCTCTGGCCATGTCACGCCCAGTTTAGCAAAGAAGAAAAAAGTCCCGATACATCACATGATGATACTGTGATCACGCGAGTTTGACACCCCTGCTCTATACCATTATCTGAAATGGTATAGGGGGTTAGACTAGAAGATCTCCAAGGAACCTTCCAACTCCATTATTCTATGTTCAATATTTTCTGGAAAAATAAGTGATTTGGAAGATGTCAATCATTATGAAGAGAACAGTTTTTATTCTTAATGTGACATCAACAGAAACAAACAGTCTACCTGGTAACAAAGGAAATGTTAAGGCTCAAAAAGTACTTCATTTTATAAAAGAAACTAATTAAATTGTGGGTCTTTCTTTAGATACAAGCAAAGCTGGACATACTGTAAGTATAGAACATTTCTCAGTTGAACTTGCATGATCTTCTACCCATATTCTAAGAACTGTCTACTCCAAATGTAAAATTAATGAAGAATATTCCATGCATCTAAAGCAACGTCTTCTGATCTATAGTCTCCTTGCTGTGTTGGAGTTTTCAATAATTTCAAAGGTGATTTGCAATATATCCAGTGCATCTGGAGAACATTGCTTAGAGAAGGCTGCCCAGAAATCTTTCAGGCTAGGCAACTTGCTTCAAATCAGCCTGATAAAAGAATTTCAGGGGCCTTTCTGGTATAGCTGCTGATTTAAGACTTAAAACTGTCCTGAGACTGAGAAGCTTTTTCCTTCAAGATGCCTCAACATATTTCAAATTCCTTTACTTTTATTTTATTTGCATGAAGTCAAGTCATTAAAATACTGTGAGTCTAAGAGATGATTCCAGACTTTATCTGACTTTGTAGGTCTTATTTCATGCAGACAGTTTCTTATTTTTTCCAGAAACTAATGCTTGCTATTTGGTGTTGAGCTGCAGGATGACTCAACAATTCTATCCAGTATGGCTCTTAGAATATATGTACATTAAATTTGTCCATCTAAAGGAGGAAACAAACCTTTGAGTATTAGAAGAAAATTTGCTTCTGTATTTACTGTTGATATTTGCAGTGTTAACAGCAACTGAAATCTTACAATGTGTTGGTATATAAGGCTCCATCCTTTACTGTATAATTTTCCAGCTAAAATTAACTGTGAAGGGGAAAAAAGATAGACACAACTGAACTGCAATTACTGCTATTTTGTTCTCTACATAATTGCACTTCATTTAAAATCTTTTACAGATGTTTTGAAACTTTTTTCTGTCCACATTATTTGATTTACTGCTGTTAATTATTCAACCATTTGCTAAACAAATAGTCTCCCCAACATATTTGAAAGCGTTAAATAACACCCTAAATGTCCAGATTTTGAATAGTGTATCATCAGTGCCCATTGTCCCTTTTATTTATATTAGCCTTGCATTTACAAGGCTTATCACTATTTATGATTCACATTGTGTTGCAACAAATAACAAGAACTTCATAAATCATACTGTTTTCAACTGTATCACAGCTATTATGGTCGGAAAGTTTTGTTTTGCCTTTAACTATATTCCCATAACTTGCCTTGTTGAAATGTGTTGGTTTAAGATTGACCATATGGTCCCTGTAAAATAATCTTATTGCTAATTAATAGAAGTAAGAATATAAAATGCAGGCCATCTGCTTATAAGTCCCATAACAACTGACTTTTAGCATTAGTAGTTAAAGTATCACTTATGGATATATAGTATGAAACTATACTTTATATAGGATTAGTACATCACATTTATGGCATAACTCAATTTCTTTAGTTCCAGTTTAGCATGCAATCCAAGCCACTGTGGATTATAAACTATCATTTCTGATTTTCTATAGGGTGTAAATCCAATCATGCTGGTTTATGCACAAATCAATTATAGAAAATAATGTCATAATATTATGGTTGAATGTAGCTAATGGGCTAAAATATTGGTCCTTTTAACTTAGGGTAGTAAATTTTAAAAGTGGGATCCACATTGATTGCCTAATAGCCTGTTTGCCACTCTCTGTGTTTCAGTTTGTAATCTGAAAAAATAGACTTTCCCCACTTGCATGCTACTCACAAAATCTACCAGGTTAGGAGTAAAGATTTGGACAAAATATTTATCTTGCATTCCACACACTGATCCAGGTTGCCAACTGGTATCACACAGTGGCGGATTAAGGCTCACTGGTGCCCTAAGCACTGACAACTTGGTGTCCCTCCTTTGTAATACTGTACAAATCTTCATTGTTTTTTTTCTTTCTCAAGAAAGAAAAGTGTCCCCTTGGGCGTGGTGCCCTAAGTACGTGCTTAGTCTGCTTAATGGTTAATACACCACTGATGTTACTCAGTTCAACAGACTCCTGCTGTCTGAAGTAATGCAACCAATCTAATTCACAAGCCAATTTCACAAGCTGTTTATATCAGAATATCTTCTAATCCTTAATCCTTTTATTTTATCAGGATATCTTCTAATCCTTAATCTCTTTTGATAGTTTCAAACCTTCCCACTTAGTTTTGCACTTCCTATAGAATATTGCAAAGTTTGGCCTTCCCTGTTTATAAGTCTCTTAAACCACAAATGAGAATGATAGCACTGTAACTTTGAAATATACTATAATTGGTAGTCCATGAAAGCAGCGATGGCTAAGATACAGTCATAGAAAAAAAATTGATTTTTGGTTTTTGTGGGCAAAAATTCATCAGGAGGACAGATTGATCTGTATCAGAACTTTTAAGAATGAGGTAGTTGTGTGCCATAAAATATTCATATAGAAGAAATTAAGGCATTCTATGAGATTTCATGTTCTAAGAACTATGAATTATGCAACCACATGTTTTTATTACTGGGTAATAGAAATGTAATGCAAATATTTTGGGACAGATGTCCCCATGTGATGCTGAAAAGATCCACTTTTTCCTTCTATTCAAAGGTGTAATCAAAACTCATATCATTCACATTCACATACTGTGAAAAAGCTGAGCTCATGAAAATTAATTCTTACAAGTTAGTGCCTGTCAAATCCCTAGCAGCAACACACGATAAGAACAGAGAGATGCGCTGGAATTGTAACATAAAATGTCACTTAAAAGGAGAGCCAGTTGTGTAGGCTGAAGGCATCTGGCCAGAAACTGTGAGACTGTGAGTTTTAGTCCTTCCTTGCACATGAAGCCAGCTGACTGACCTTGGGCCAGTCATTCTCTCTTAGCCCTGGAAAGGAGACAATGACAAATTTCAGAAAAACTTTGCCAAAATATGGCAGAAACTAGTCCATGTAGTTGCCAGGAAACAACACTGAAACAAAGACATACATGTACAAAAATGATTAGGAGGAACCTCTTATTAATGAATTCATTAAGATGAGATTTTTAAAGATTGCTTGAACTTCTTTTTCCAGATAATTTAAATGAAGAATAATGGTCCCTTTACCAGATAAGAACATTTTTTTTTCTTTGTTAGGTTTTGAAATGCTGGCTTGTTTTTCAGTCTTTGAAAACCAGTCTATTCAACCAGTATCTCAAATGGTTATCATAGTTCTTTGTCAATGAAGAATATATGTAATGCAATGTTACATTACATGAATAATTGATATATGATATTATATATGACACAATATTGTCAATATGCAACAGTAGCAATGAGGGATTTTATTCCATAATATGAGTGTTCATATTGTATTCCATCCTTTCAGACTTGAAACCTTTAATGTAATCAGTTTATATGCTAAATTTCTCAACACTGTCCTTCCACTAGTAACACATATGTCCTTGTCAATAGAAACCCTGAGCACATCTCGTTCTGTTGCCTCTGTAGGGAATTCCAGATGACTTCTGTCTATCCAGTCCTGAAAAAAATTCTCCCACAGAGATTGTGATCTCCATTTATTTTTCGTTTCATCCATCCAAGATCCAGAAATAGCTTCCAAGGCTCTTAATTTTGTACTTCCATATGTATCTATCTTTACTTGTTACTGAAGATTTGTAATTTGTAAAATTTTATATAGTGTATTTGACTTTTCACCTTATGGTTGTAATAAAGATTAATTCCTAATTAGTAGGAAGAAATTGACATTTAAAGCCACATCTCCCCTGTGTGATTCTTTTCTCATCAGTGAAATATGAAATATGGACGCTTTGCTATCTGGTGTTTCTACTCTACTGGCTTGAGCTATAAAAAAAATTTTTTTTTGTAAATCTCTTTGAGTCTTTAGATTTATAAAAGCTATTTTCATATGTAGGATTGAACTGGATAACAAACAGCAATTTCTTACTCTGAGGAAGTTGATTTTCTGCTAGGTAAGAAGCAAAAAGCAAGACTCCCAAAGGGATAGTTTCGCAGAAAAGGAAAAAAAAAAGTATCATAACAATTTCATAACCATTCCCCACTGAGACCCAACTCCTGCCACTTCTCTTACAATAGCCTTGGACTGTCAGTGCTTCACTGCTGTTTACAGCCATTTGAAACAGCTGACAGACAATCAAAATCTTGCAAAAGTTGCTCAATTTAGCCACCTGTAAAATGAAGTACACCTAGGGTAATAAGCTGTGCAATGAATGCATTGCTGAAACTGGTTTTGGGTGCTTTGCATCTTGCAAATTGATCTGAAAAAGAGGATTTTTCAATCCTGATATTTTTCGGGAGCTTTAGCTTTTTAAGCTTCTTAAAGGATGTTTCCCACTCATCCTTGAGCAGGCATAAAATAAGGCTGGCTGCCGTCATTATTAGCCATTGCTAATTTGTATTCAGACTTCACTGCCTTTCTCCTCAGTCACCTGACTTCTTCCTCCAATGTGATAAACCCTTACAGATTTTGATCAAGATTTGGTAGCAGGGTGTCAGAAAAATCCAGAAATACTATTAGCATAAATAACGATCAGCCTTTGAAAGGGAGTAGCTCAGGAAACATACTCCACAGAAAGACCCTGAAATATACTTTATTGAGATAACTATAACAATATGAGCAATTCAACAACCATAACCGAACCTGGCAATTACAGTTATGATGGTTGTAAAGTGGTTCACCAAATGATTGACCCATTTTTATAACCTTTTTTTTTGCAGCGGTCATTAAGCAAACACCATGGTCATTAACCAAGCACTGCCGTTGTTAAGCAAACCCATCCAAAAAAATCTCAACGGTAGGATTGGTATAGACAATGTTAAAACTTAATCCCATCTCCCAGGGAACGTTAGGAAATATGATCAAATGAGCTGATTCTACTTTATTGTAAAGCTACATCAGCAGAATCTTGCAATATAAAATTACAATTCTCCCACCAATTCTCTTACTGCCTGATAAATTAGGGAGGTTTCCTTCTAAGTTTTTTTTTGCCTGTTACATAGCTATGGGCTCCCCCTAACCCTTATCTGATCTCTCCCTTGGCAGCATCTCCTTTCCCTATCTCCCAAAGTCATTCCCACATACCATCATATTGGGTAAGGCCAAGATGAAATACATCAGCTGGCTTATGATCAGACAGCCACAGGCAAATTGCAGCATCTCTACTGAATCAGTGTAGTACTGGGGAAAAGAAACAATGGCAAACTATGCACAGAATACTCTTGGGAGAACCCATCAGGATGCTAACAGATTCAAATGAGAGACAGGAGAGCTTTGATCCCTGCAGTCACTAGGCATTGCTGAGGACTCAAAGGAACATAACAGTTCTTCCTGTAAGTCCTTAGGAAGTTGTGCCATGCATTATTATTTCATTTCAGTGATAGGACCTTCAGAAAAGTAACTTGAAGCCACACAGTTCTTTTCTGGCCCTATGATTCCTAGATCTTTTCAACTGGTTTTCAATCAAGATAAGCTGCCTGAAAATTACTTTTGGAATCAGCTTTCCTGCCCAGAACAAGGTACAGACGTGATGCTATTAGCAGGTGTGAAGTTTTGAGGGTAGAACTTAAGTCATCTATGAAGAGACTGATAGTATTATCCCAAACTTTAATCTGGATCAATTGAGAGATATTATCTTGGAGGTTCAGCATCATGAGCCAAGAACTCATATTGCTGCTAGCTAAGAAACTATTAGTAAGAACATTTGCAATAGCTGTTATTATATTTGAGTAATAAACTTCTAGCTTTGGGTAACCTTTACTTTTGACTAATTAACACGAGTATATCATATATGATTAAATCTATGAATAAATCTATAATTTAAGGGTTATGTACAATGGGAAAACCTTTCTCATTCACAGGAAGGATGAGCTACTAAGAAATTCTGAATGTAAAAGCTGAATGTTTGTCAAGAAGTAAATTTGTCCTTTATATCTGCAGAAGTTTACCCATTAAGAACCTCTCCAATTGGACCAGTAATAATCATGACCATCATAGAGAGGCAGAATAGTTCCAATTGTCTGATAAAAATTTCCTCTTTGAAGGCTTATTAAATAATGGCAATGTACATATGCTCATTTTATCCATTTACCATATAATCAAAGAGAGCAGTTGTGTTATACATACTGATCTGTTTGAACACTTAGAAGCTGACCAGCTATCCCTTGAGTGGATGCATTAATGAAGGAAAAGGAGTAAATCTTTCAGTTTCATTTTATTTAATTTTTTTATCTGCCTTTTTTCATATATAGCTCAAGGTGATGAACATACCAATATTTCTGCCTTCTCTTATTTTCTCACAACAGCAGCCCAGTCTGAAAATGACTGGCCCAAATTCACCCAGTTGGTTTTTCATGCTTAGAATGGGATTCGAACTCCCAGTCGCCTGGCTTCTAGGTTCACACTTCAGCTACTACACCAAAATAGTTTGGGGGTTCTAGGTTTTGGGGTTGTTTCTCATCTTTTAGGATTAGGTTAATTATAATATATTTAATTTAATTTATTTCTGAAGTTAAAATAAAAAAAAATTGAAAAAAAGAAAACAAACATCAAACAGTGATAAACATCAAAAAGTGTACAAAAATAACGGATGATAAACATATCGTTAACATTAAAAATAAATTGTCCGCCCTGGTTAAATGCTGAAAATATATCTGAAATATCCGCTACATTCACTTTCTCCCTTCCATAACTGGTCTACGAGTAACCCCATTATATTTAATAAAAACATTATGTTGCACAATAATATGTCACCGATGTGGAAATCTATCAACTTCTTGATCCACCATCTGTTCAATATATACTAAGCAGTCAACAGGTAATCCCAAGAATGAAACTAATATTGGAAGCCCCCTATTAACGATTGATTATTATATGCAGAAAGCCTACAAATGGCTTCCAGTCTGTTATAAACATATTTAATCCATTGTCTCTAATCAATGCAGTTAATTTCACCGTTTCTGCCAGTTCAGTCAAATTTCAAGTCCATTCTTCAATAATAATCATCCGCGAATGAATGAACTTGAATATCTCTTTACAGGTTTCTGTTTTGCAAACAGTCAAAAGATTGACTGAAACGTGTGCGACTTTTGGTAAACTACAGAGGAAAATATTTTAGTTCAGGATTGAAATGGGGGGTGGGTGGGTGTCCTTGGTGGTCTCTGAGCTTGGTTGTTTTCTTGTAGATATTTCACTACCTAATGAAGCTGTGCATGGATGATGTTGACTAGTTTGGTTAATGCAACATATGGAAAGAAAATAAAGAAGCCCAGAGAGAAGAAAGGACCCGTCATTTTGGTAACCTATTTGGGATAACATGCATTCTTCCCTGTAGGTGTAATTCTTTTCACCAAGTGCAATTTTTACATAAAAGACACTTCTTTTTTAAAAAAAGAATTATGCCCATATTTGCCTTTGCCAGACCAATTCTCGAATACAGCTTGTCTGCCTGGAATCCACACTGTACGTATATCTGACATTAATACGATCAAGCGGGTCCAGAGGTATTTCATGAGAAGAGTACTCCACCCCACTGCTCACAATAGAATCCCTTATGCCATCAGGCTCAAAATTTTGGGATGGGACAATCTGGAACTGCGCTGCCTGCGATTGGACCTAAGCATAGTACACAAAATTGCATGCTACAACATTCTACCTATCAACTACTACTTCAGCTTCAATCACAATAATACACGAGGAAACAATCCATCCAAACTCAAGGTAAACTTCTCCAAACTCGATTGCAGAAAATACGACCACTCAGCAACAGAGTGGTCAACGCCTGGAATGCTTTACTTGACTCTGTTGTTACATCCTCAGACCCTCACGGCTTCAACCTTAAACTGTCTACTGTGTATCTCACTCTATTCCTAAAAGGTCTGTAAAGGGGGCTTGCATAAGCGCACCAACGTACCTACCGTCCCTGTCCTAATGTCCCCATTTATTTGTATTCATTTCCTTTGTTCATGTCCATGTTCATACTTAGGTCTGCTATCTTGTACATGTTTGACAAACTAATGAATAAATAAATGTTGCCTATGGGTTTCAGGAAATAAATTGGTCAATTTTTCATAAAGATGCATTAAAATTGATGTCTCTAATAACACTAAAGTTTCTATGACCAGTAGGAGCTTAAAAGGGAAGATAATTTGGTGAATGCGTGAAGAAGGCTCTGTATGCTAACCTTGAATCTGGCATTTTTTGTTCTTCTTAGCATGTCTGTCTAGAATGGTAGCATGTCCCAGGTTTATTCTTGAGTATCTTGAGTTGAAATGCCAAGCAGTTATTTGAGTCAAGTGAAAAACAAACTCTGGCACTCTATAATTTGGCATTTCTACATTTGCAGGTATGAAGCTAAATGACCTTGAAATTACTTTTGGAATCAGATCAAATTTTCTTCCCAGATCTTACAAGGCAGCAGAATGTGGTGTGAAGTTTTGTAGATATGAAGCAGGTGTGAAGTTTTGTAGGCAGATTTAAGGCATCCATTAAAAGACTTAAAGGAATTATGCATTCCTAAACTTTAATCTGGATAAAATGAGCATCAAAATAGCTGAGCAGTTCCATGCATCATCTCCAGTGGCACCTTCGCAAGGATATGGAGTCAAATCAAAGCCCTACCTTATATGTCAAACAGTTGCACTGCATTCAACTCCACTTGTATGCATGTATGAAAGGGACAGAGTCTACATCATGATGGCATAGCTCTTTCTTCACAATTTTAATAACATTGGAAGTTTCTGTATGCATGTGTCTGGTAAAACAACTTAAGCATGAAAAAACATTCATCTCTTTAAAGGTAGCTCTCATTTAGCAACCACAATTGGGAACAACAACTTGATCAGTGAAATTGCAACTGCAATTATGATCAACTTTGCTTTACAGATTTGCAAAGGTTGTAAATGTGAGGTGTGGTTATAAAATTACTTTATTATAACTTTCGTAACTGTCACTAAATAAGGCAATTGCCAAATGAGGACCCTCTGTGTGTTTAGGACAGTCACATTCATTCTGTTTTTTTTCCTAATCTGAGAACTGTAAGAATCCTTTTTGATTCTTTGTACACCACTGTGACTACTTCACAAAAGTTCAAAATCCAATTCAAGTATAATTCCTTAATTATCAGCAGGTACTCAGCAAGCTTTCAATATCTGAAAAACAATAAGGGGCATTCAAAGATCGCGTATGATATTTCACATGTAACAGCTTAGCGACTTGCACCAGAGAATATAACGAGTTTACAACTTCATCTGCTTTGATAAAGTAGCCATGAAAGCACAACCCATTATGAAAGGACCATTTGTCTGCAGGAGATGCTGGACACTTAAGGGAACAGCTGTGCCAGATAATGTCCTCGTCTAATCAGAATCTCACTCTTGATTATTATTATTTTTTAATCTATTCTCACCGTTTTGCATCCAAGGATGAATGCAACATTGATGACACTCTACTTACCTCCCCAAATTCCCAATACAGTTTGAGAAGTGATCGCTTGCAGATTTTTATATAGGTGCAAAGCATGATTCCTTGAGCTCTGCATAAATGTGCTGCCACCGAATAGTGTGCTACGGCAAGGTAATGGAGCAATAATTCAGGCAAAATGTAATCAGGTAAAGCAGAGCAGAAAGTTCAATTGGAGTATGGTCAAGATTTAAAACTGTGATACATGTGAAGCTGCCTGCCCATTCAAAAAATACAGAACCCTGTTCTCCAATACATGTGCTGTCAAATTATGTTGGTTTGGCTAACAGGATTTTCATCTATTGTTGAAATCTGAATTAGCATAGGATTTTCATTGCAGCACTTGACAAATCACCGCGACTACAATGACTTCAAGGACCTGAACTCTCAATTTCTCCCATGCATTAAGAGAGCTGATGTACAGGTTATGTCCATTATGACCATTAGTTTAATAATAGGGCAAAACGGCAACAACCTCAGAAAAGTGATTTATAATCTGTACTTACACATACAATACAATACAATAGTAGAGTTGGAAGGGACCTTGGCGGTCTTCTAGTCCAACCTCCTGCCTAGGCAGGAAACCCTATACCGTTTCAGACAAATAGCAACATATGAGTGTCACACGACACCCATGATCATGTGATTGCAATTCAGGCATTAGGTAATCAGTTTATATTTACAACTGGTTGCTAAAAAAACCCGTATGCTAACAAGACTATAGCCAGGAAAAAAACAGTCGATTCTTTATGTAATTCTTTTTTTCCCTTTGCTATATTTTCCTTTCTCTCCTATTTTTCTTTCTGTTTTGTCTTTTCTGCATTTTATGTCTTTTCTTCTTATTTGTTTACTTTTTAAAGTATGTGGTGAGTGTTATCTTTGTAATTGTAATTTTAGATAATTTTAATAAAATTAGTATGAAAACATTGATTCAGAAATGATAAAGTAGAAAAAAAAACACCATTAGCGCGTCTAATTAGCTCTGTTTCAAGAAAAAGCAAACAGGTATGGAATTTGCAGCAAAATGTTACAAAATTCAAACTACCCTTAGCTTCTACACATCATCCACCAATATATTGCTTTTGTTTTATTCATTTACTGTTGTCTCCCTCCCCCGCACCACAACCAGTTCAGGACAAAGCTGATATCAGGGAGATATCAGCAAAGACATATCCAGTCTTTGTGTAAAGGAAGGCAAAGAAAAACAAAAGGTAGGACAAACTTTATGAAAGTTATTTTATTTCATTTTATATTTAGCAGAAGAAATATAAAAAAATGAAGGGAAGGATTTTAGAGGAACATATATATGTATTGACATGTGGCCCTCGGCCAGGGAAGAGAAACAAAATGGATTAATATCATAAAGCTCAATAAAGACTCCATTTATGTCAGTCTTCACCTATCTATGAATTTAACTACCTGGAGACAGAGATAGAAAATGAGAATTTGTAATAGCTGGAATGACATGACCGTTTATTTCCTGACCAAGAATAAAGATAAAGGTCATAGCACAAGAGATTCCAAAACTAGCTATATCATTTACCTACTGTCTCTCCCCCCCCCCCCGATGTTGGGCAAACAGACTTCACAGAAAGGTCCCATAAATGCTGTTGAGGAAAAGAAAGTTGGTGTGATTTGGATTTAGCATTTAAATGGAATTCAATACATTTGCAAAAATCAGTTGTAATCTATGTTTGCAGCAGAAGAAGGAGGTAACATAACATCTACTTGGAGAATGCCAATTCCATTGAGCACGAATGGTTTACAATATGGCCTTTATGTCATTTGAATTAAAGCTGTAGTTCTACTAGTCTGTATATAAATATTTTGCTGAGAGGTGTTAGTATGTCATTGATGTTCCTCTACAGGTGAGAAACATTCGAATATCTTTTTGAAAAAACATTAGAGGGAGGGAGGAAGAAAAGACTGTCCTTATGCTGAAAAAATATAAACCTACCAAGCAAATTGGTAGGTTTACAGTGGCCTAAAGTTTTGGTGACTTTTGATGCCATATTCATGGTATCCTATAGGATTGCTCTGAGGACTGAGGGCACAGCCGTGTTGTGGGTTCACTCTTACCTTGATAACCAGGTTCATATGTTTGTAAAGTCAATCTCATTGCTATTCCGCAGAGTTCTTCAGGCATAAAATTCGATTCTTCGCCCATTATTTATTCTTAAATATCTCTATGAAGCATCTTGAACCACGGGTCAGACAGGATGGAATAGAGAACCATCTCTGTAGAAACTATTCCATAGATTACTTCTTATTTCCATCATCATTGTGTATGTCAGTCTCCATCATAACTTCCTGTCTGGACAAGTTAAATCTGGTCAGGATGAGGTGGAACAAATCTGGAGCCAGATGAGGGATTGTTACCTAGAAATAATTCTACTGATTGGAAGAGACACACAAAAAAGGATATTAACATGTATGCATATATGTATGTATTTATTTAAACTCATCTTTATTACTTTTACAAATACAGTAGTACGTCAGTACCGGACTGCTTCAAAACTTGTCAATTTTGGTACTTGACACATTTTGGTGTAACAATATTGTCCTAATACCTGATGTTTGTTTACTACTCAATGTGCTGCAATAGGAAGAAGGGGACAGCTGCAGAGAATGGACAGGAAGTCAGCCATGCTTGGAAGGTCACTGAAAAAGAAAGAGGGGGATGGCCACTGAGGGCAGATAGGAAATTGACCATGCTAGGAAGGTCGCTGACATAGGAAAAGAAGACTTTCAGATAATTCAGAAAGGCCTTGTCCAATTTTTCTTTGGTACAGATTGAAAAAATGAAAAATTCTGAAAAGGTTCAAAGGGGAATAAAACTATTTTTTTCAATTTACTAGAAAAAAATGTGAAAATAATTTTTCTTTCCCAACAAGTAGCATCACTTATTGTTGTATAATTCAGAGTCCCAACACATTTGAACGACACCTGATGAATGAATAAATATTGATAACTATGACACAATGACATCATCTTCAGTATTAGGCATAATCCGACAGTCACTTTTTATTATCCAACCACCATCACTTTCAGTATCTCTTTTCTTCCTCTAGGATGTGCATTTTGATCTGTTGGTCCCATTAGATAGATCAGAACAGAAAATCAACTCCATAGGAAGATTACTTTTATTAAGATTGACTATAATAACAGAATTGTCTAAGTGCATTCTCTTCATTCTTACAGTGAATTACACAGATAGTTTGCCTGAATCATGGCTGAATATCGCCTTGTTTGTCGGGAATTAAAAAAAAAATATTTTATGCACTTTTGCCTAGGAAATGAATTTTTGTGTATTTCCATCCAGGGAATCTCTATAAAATTAACCCAAATACTACATGCTTCCTTGGGTCAAAAAGCCAGGCATTTGTTTGGAGAAACCTGTTAAACTAAACATTCAAATAAAGAGCTGAGAAAGAAGGAGGTAGAATAATAGATTCAAAGCCACAGTAATTAGTGAAGTTGTTCTAATCTGAAAAGGGCTAGGCAACAGTAGGAACAAAAGAACTTGTCTTTATGTCTCTGATGATTCAATAGGGAAAATTTGGAAAGAAATCACTCCTGGTTTTGCCTAAGACAAACAAAGCACTGCTTTTATCTCCTTATGCTTGATGCTGTCCTTTTAAATAAAGTTAATCAAAAGTAGGAAAGACGTGTTCTATCTGCAACAACATTACAAAAATAAAACAATTAATGTTGCTACATTTTTGGGCCTCTAGGTATTCAAAAAAGCAGATTGTCATTTACAAGATTTCCAGGAGCCAAACTTTTGTAAACTGTGTCTGCATGTTGTTCCTCAAATCAAATCTGTATCTTGGCTCCATCTCTTAAGGCTATTGGTCTGTACGTAATATCGCACTGCAAGGCTACAACTATGTAAATGAAATTCCTTGACCAACCACACCCATAAGCACTGTAAATTGTAAAGTTGTTCTGCTTGGTTGGTTTTGACTCATCACCTTGTACAAGAGTCCTGCTTTGACTGGGTCTGCCTATCCAGTCAGAGCTAATAGGGTGGGCATGTTACTGGTGCCTTCTCCTTGCATCTGTCCATGATAGTGACTCTATAGTAATAACAACTAGAACCTTCATACTAAAAATAATATGCTAAGCCTAGAGTGGTAAAATCAAAACTAGCATGCATTAATCTCTCTCTGCCTTCAGGACCTCCCAGTGTAACATATTCTACTGCCTGGCTTTTTGCTGTTTCGCCTTTCAACAACCAGCACCACCACCAATATCCTAGCATGTTACAGCCACGTTCATCAGTTTAGTCTGTTAAATCCAAAGTCCTTATTTACTGTACTTTGGAAATTTGAAAAGTAGCTGCTGGTCAAAAGTGATGTGAAAGGAGTGATGAAGAAAGGGCTCCACACCCCCTGTTAAGTTCCCGTGGACCTCCTTTCTGAAGCAACATTGATGACATGGTTTGAAAACAAGCCTAATTGTTATTCTTCTTCTGATGACTATTTTTATAATCTAAACTGAAGACAGGAGCAGTAAGAAAATAATGCAGATGGATAAGCTCTTAAAACATTAAAATCTCATGGCATATATATTAACATTTCAGTTGGATATTAAGGAGCATAGTTTAATTCTAAGAGGTAGGAGTTATAACTTTCATATAAAAGTATAAATCTTTGAAAATACACCCAGTTGTTAAAGAGAAATAGAATGTTATTGGAAATAAACACAACAGGTTACTAGATTTTTTTGCAAGTGAACTGACAGATACTCATCAAAAATATTCATTTACTGCACCCAGTAGAATCCGCCATGAAGACATAAAAGTGGAGAATGTTTAAAATATACAGCTAGCGAAAGAGAATTTTGCAATAAAATTAAATGAATTTCCCAGTGGATTGTTTGAAGTACGGCTGTTCAATGGTATTTTTTTAAAAAAAACAAGAGTTTGTATATATTCTGAGCCTGTTTTATGTTTTCTTTTTCCTGAATCTACCAGTTTGTTGATAATTTCCCCATATTCCTCTGCTATCTGTAACCCAGCTTTATCTCTGATAAAAATATACAAATAGGAACTAAGAAATGATCACTAGTTTAGTATGAATCAATTGTATATTTAAGGAAAAAAATTCTGACTGTGGATCTGTACGATTGCACAGGGGGATTTTAAATTACTCTTTCTTTGCTTCCCCTATTTAATTGGAAAATAATAATGCTTCTCTTTTTTTCAAGACTCTTGTCTCAATTTGTTGCTGACAATTGAAAAATGATGGATATCTCTAGGCAGTACCAGGAACAAGGCATAAAGTAGTAAATGGTCTTTCAGCAAAGGAATGAAGTTATTATCTTGTTAATTTTGCTTGGTGGGAGGAAGAAAAGTGAATTGGTTCCAGCCAAATACTGTAGTTGCTGTTGTCAAGATAATATACCTGTATATCTTCTTCTAACATTCTAGCATTCTAGTCTGTTGATTTTGTCCAGTGTTAGAATAAGGCTAATCACATTTCATTGCAATCCTAGTTAAAGAATGACTGGGGGCACAACAGCATTTATTACAAACAGTCAAATGTATTTATATATTTTTTCCACTTCATCATTTCCCCCCTATTTTCAAGTAACCGACTCTTGTTTGATTTTCTTCCTGTATTGGGATACCTTCACTCTCCTCTTTATCCTGACTTGTGATGATTTTCTAACTTACTTGACTTACTTCAAGACTTTTACAGAAATGTTCCTTAAATCATTTCTGCTACAGGTTGATATCTATGGCTGCAGTCCTCATTCTTATTTGGCCTTTCGTTCTTTATCGGCTGCAGAAAATGCAGAGATTTGTGAGTTGACATTTACTATCTTGATATAGAAATGAGATTCAATTTTCATAGACATCATTTCTATTTCTAAATAAAAGACGAATATTTGGCAAGTTCCAAGACCAATGGTGGAAAGGGATAGGATTTGGAGCCAAACAATCTCAATGATTAAAGACTGCCCGGAAACAGTGGCGTAGTGTAGGTTGTCAGCACCCGGGGCAAGGCAAGTAATTTGCGCCCCCTAACCCAAGGGCGGCCCGACTGCAGCTGCCCCTGGGTCGGCATCAGTCAAGTGAGGCTCTCCATGCTGGCCTCCTGCCTTCCTCCCGAAAAGGAGCTCGAAGGGCAGCGGGAAAAGGCTCGACTGAAGGGAAGCAGGTGCCGCGGGGGTGGGAGGCGCACCGGGGGCTTCAGGAAGGCGCCGGCTCCCCGGGGCGCTCCAGGCGGAGCGGGAGGACGTGGTGGCGTTGCAGCGGCGGGCAGACGGAGCGCAGCGCCGCTCTCCTTCGGCTCCCGCGGGGGTGGCGTGGCGGGTCTTGCCGGCTCCGCTGGGAGGTAGGCGGTGCGCAGGAGGGGCCTGGGCGGGCCGGGGCCGGGGAGCTTAGTTTGCGGGCCGAGCCGGGCGCGGAAAGAGGTGGCCACAGTCCGGCAAAGGATGGCGCGGGGCGAGTCAGGGCGCCCCCCCAGACGTTGCGCCCGGTGCGGCCGGCCCCCCCTGCACCCCCCACGCTACGCCACTGCCCGGAAATATGAACTGTAGAGTCATTTTTAAAGGTTGAAGTGGCTCCTTCAGGATTTGTCCAGATCCTTTTTGCATGGCTAAACTTGTTATAACTTTGGAAGGAATACCCCTAGAAAAAATTGAAAGGATCACGTACTTCAGTTTACATGAAAGCTGGAACATGATCACTGAAGTAAAAATAAGGATAGAATGCTCGAATAGCATTCTTCAAAATGAAAAAGGTCTTCTGCAGTCATGACATAAGCCTAAGGCTGAAAATCAGGCTTGTCAGATGCGACATCTTTTCTATCCTGCTCTACAGAGTGGAGAGCTGGTCTCTGACAGAAAACCACTTGAAGAGACTAGAAGCATTTGAAATGTGGATTTACAGTTGGCTGCTACATATACATTGGGTTGACAAAATCAGAAATGAGGAGGTGATGAGCCGCCTAGGAAAGCAAAAGGGAAATAATCAAGACCATAAAAAAGTGAAAGTTAGAATATTTTGGACATGTGATGCGACATCCAGAAAAATACACATACTTCACTTAATCCTCCAGGGAAAGATTGACGGCAAACGAAGTCCAGGTGGAAAAAGAACATTATGGCTTCAGAAATCTAAGGGAGTGGTTTGGACAAAAGTCAACAGCACTTTTTCGTGCGGCTGTTGAATCACCAACTTGATTGCCAACGTCCAATGATGGATATGGCAGAAGAAGACAACATTATATATACAAACACACACACACACACACACACACACACACACTACATCAACATCTATCTATCTATCTATCTATCTATCTATCTATCTATCTATCTATCTATCTATCATCTATCCATCCATCCATCCATCATCTATCTATCATCTATATCTTATTTTATATGAATATAAAATGAATATATGTGTGTATAGTATTTATATAATCACTTGTATATCTAATTAGATATGTCACTTAATTAATATCAAGGATAACATTAGTGCAACAAAAGTAGCAAACCATATCCTAATCAAGGAACTGCCAAACAAGCTAACAGTAAGCAACAGACCAATTAAGGAGGCACCATGGCTACTCTTACCCACAAGACAAGGCAAATCACTAGTACAGAAAATGAGAGCAAATCCCACTCCCTATTAGCGTTGATGATGTTATCTAATTTGGTAATGAAATGTGTAATTCAGAGAACACCAAGAACCCACAGATATACCACTACTTCTTTTCTTCTGATCACTTATTTCCTAATATACATATTAAAAGAAAGAATTAAGGAGACAGTAATGCTACACCCTAAAGATGGTGTGATGACTTCCCAGATGTTTCTTGAGATGCCTCTCTGGATGTTATTTTGGAGGAGGATGAGCCAATCCTGGCACATCAGAAGGAGAGGTGGATGATGACTCCAGACAAGCAATTGGCTGAGAGTGGGATAGTTGAGGCACAGCTGCAGCAGGACAGCCCTGAGGCTTTGGGTGAAGGGGGCACACAGCTCCAGCCGGTCAGCAATGAGGAAGAGGATATAGGGCAAAGCAGTGGAGGTCAGCCTGACTACTCTCAGCCTCACCCTTCTTAATGGGCTGCACTAGGAACTGGCTATTTAGCACAAAGGAAGGAGGGGGAGTGATGCTAGGGACAATGTTCCAGTTTCTTGGCTCTGTCTGCTCCTGTGCTCATGGCTCTCGTCTTGGACTTCAGAACGAGTTTTGTGAACTCTGGACTTGTCTGCCATGTGGATTTACTTTGATTTTGTGCACTTGATTCTGCTTCTTGGACTTACCCTTTGTCCTGTGGACTTGCCTTGGATTTGTAGACTTGTCTTTTGTGGACTTGCCTTGAACTCTTTGAGGATGTTCTGTTTGTTAGTGAAGGGAATTTCAGGGAAATATTAGTTAAGAGTTGGAATCGTCAATAAAGACTCTTAACTCCTCAGCATGTGGGTGGGTGGGAGGGGAACACTGGAAAACTCACTTCATCCGATTATGATGAATATTTCATCTAGTCTGCTGATTTCACTCCCAGGTAATATTGCTGTTGCATTCTGTGGAAATTAAATGTAGAACCTGAAGAGGGCAGTAAAAGCATATAACTATATCATAAATGCATTTTTACTGTCTTGTCTTGTGTTGTGTATTGTGGTGTAGAAGGTGTTGTGTCACCTTGCATTCAGAGATCTGAAACATTTCTGGAGCTCTACCATTGAAAATATATTGTTGGCTGAATGAAATGTTTTGTCAAGATTTATCTACCCACGTTTCTTTCCTTCACGTGATAATGCAGAATTGGAAGTCTCGATCATCACTCATATTCTGCAAGTAACTGATAGTTAATGAATCTCATAAGCCAATCAAAGTTCAGGGATTTATTTGTGCCAATGGCTAAAAGTAACGATTTTACAGGTTGGCATGAATAAAACCTTATTTTCATAATTTGCTTGTAACTGATACAATTTTCCCTGAAAAAAACCAAAAGGATTTCATGAGGTGGATGAAGGTTTAATTTTTTTCCCCATTTATCTTTTCTGGGGACAGCTTGGCAGTCCATCTTAAATGGAAAACAAGGTAATCATATCTGAATCTTATATGAAAGGAGAGATAAATGTGTTAACAGAATAAAGTAAAAATGTTCCAGTTTTATGAGCTGAGCTTGCTGCATGGTTCTAATTTTGCCTTAGAAAAGGAACAGTTATATTTTCCTTTGAAAATTAATATGGATTAGCATCTTTTGCCAAATAAAAAAATACTAACTTTGACATGCGATTTATTTTGAACAACATACTTTAACATATTCACATGCACTCTTAATCCAATAGAAATATATTACAAAGAAGCTACCTAATTTTTTTACTTACACTGATGATGTCACCTGGTAATAGTATAGTATGAAAATGAAACGTGTGCAAAAAACCCACAAAACTCAGAGAGCACCAAGGATCCCACAAACTACTTTAGGAAATAGAGATGTGGAATTTTAAGATGCTCACAATAAATAA
Organism: Natrix helvetica; assembly: GCF_964273705.1. Taxonomy (NCBI): domain Eukaryota; kingdom Metazoa; phylum Chordata; class Lepidosauria; order Squamata; family Natricidae; genus Natrix; species Natrix helvetica. The sequence goes on from NC_138558.1 coordinate 42,645,645, forward strand.
GGAATCATTGTTGATTGAATTCACTGAAGAAGAGAAGAAGCAGAAGTGATGTCATTTGGTTGTTGGCTGACATATCTGCTTTCCAACTACCAACTTCTTAGTAGCTGAAGATTATCTAAAAGTATACTATTTCCATTTAAAATAAGAATTGCAATAGCCTTTCCACAATGTGATGAAAGTCATATTGTAAAAATGATATTGCCAAGGGTAATATTTTTCGAGTGATTTTAAAAGTTTAAGAGGTGGAATTGAATGACCTAAATATCCAAATTACCCATGGATGGCAGAAAAAGGATGGAATATTGAGGTCCATGCACTGGGGGTTGTACATTATCACATGCAATGTTTTAAACACAACATTTTAAAATGCCACCTCAACAACCAGGAGGATGAACTGAAAAACTAACAATTCTTTTTTAGATTCCCACATTTTTATCATTTCATGTAAAAGAAATATTGATTCATTTAGATGTCATGCAAAAGCACACACAAAGCATATGATACATTTTGCTTATTTGACTTCTATAAGTGATTTTGGTCAGCACACATTCATAAAATAACCAACATATCAAAGCTACATGGGATTATGTTAGTATTATATTATTTCCAATACTCCAATTGTAATTATTGGGAGTTCACAGGGATGGTGGATCTGGTGGCCTTATTGGCAACATGGTGGCCTAGTGGTGAAGACACTGGGCTTATCGACTGGAAGGTTCGCAGTTTGAGACCCAAGCATTATGTGACAGGATGAGCTCCCATTCTTGCCCCAGCTCCTGCCAACCTAGCACTTGGAAAGCACTCAAGTCGATAAATAGGTACCACTTTGGTGGGAAGATAAGTGTTCCATGTGCCTCAGCATATAGTCATGCCAGCCACTTAACCAGGGAAGCATCTTCAAACAACATTGTCTCCCTCAGCTTGAAAATGAAGACAAGCACCATCCCTTAGAAATCAGACATGACCAGAAAGGGGAAACTTTTACCTGTTTTTTAGTGCTTATATAGATAGCTGGGACATAATCTGTACTAAGTTTTCCATAGTTCCATAACTCCATGTGTATGCTGTTGAAAAATTACAAATATTGTAATATTTATTTACAGTTAGCCCAATGACACAGAATAGTATTGTACCTCAGGTAGCTTTGTGTAGCCCCCTATATCACCTTCCAAATGTTTCCACTACTTGTAATGTTGGAAAGAGGATATTACAAAATCTATTATTGAGACTATACTTATCATAGGCAGTTATACAGAAGTGCACTTGAAATAGTGAAAAACATTATTTTTCCTTAAAAGATAAAAATAACAAAGTTCATCAGATTAATTTTTTAAAAAAAAGCTGATTACATTATCATGCTGGATAATTCATGAGCAGAATCACTGGTATACTTTCAAAACTGTGAACTCCATGATTTTCCAGAGTTTATAATTCACTGTCTAATCTTTCCTTTAGAGCAGTGAATGAGATATGACATTTGGTATGCTGATCTTTTGAAAGGGGCTTTTGAGAACACAAAACATGGGTGTGTCTTTATAAATATTTTTTATGAAAGTTAAATATTTATGGCTGAATAGATACTCTTTGCATAAACAGGATATTATAAAGTTTTTGAAACAGCATGAATTAGATATTGATCGAGAGCTTTTGCTGAATTGTAATGGACAGGAAATACTTATGAATGTCAGGTTGGAGAAAATAACCTAAGAAAAGATGGGCACCTGATAGATAAACAAAGGTTGCCTAATGAAAAATATTAATCAACATTATCCTTATTTGTATTCAGTAGTTTTTATCTGTACAGTATGCTGTATGACAGTACAGATACAGAAATATGGTAATATCTTTTGAATAGCCTACCTAGTAAAATACTATGTTCATTTATTGGCTGCAGATCATTGAATTTTCAAGCAGGATTTTCCCCATCTTTTTCTTCCTAATGGAAGAAATTTTGAGAATTAATTCTAGTACATTCTGCATATATAATCGATGCCTTGCCTTGAACTATTGATAATTCTACTAAGTCAACAAGATATTCTGAAATAACTATGTACAGTACTGGAGCCTCATTTACTCATACAATGAGGTGGTTTGACATATCAGGCCTACATTAGATATTAACTATGAGTACCTGTCACCATTGTAAATAATGAGGCTGACAAAGAAAGATCCAATAATTCTCAGAATAGAGGTGTCCATTATTAATAAATATAATTATAATTACCTGATATCACGCCCACAAAATGCTGGATGAAGATAGTGGGAAGAAAAAAACTTCAAAGCTTCAATGCATCTTGCATTGCAGTGGGCATACAATGATTGTGTGAATGGTTTCATTCTTGTCTGGAATTAAGATTCTTATCTAGCCAAGCCATTCCTGTGAATCTCCTGTAAACTAATCATGGTTCACTTACCAAACTTTTCACATGTTAAATCAACAAACCATGATTTATAACCACAAAACCTCAGTCTGTTCTCTGTTGTGTATTTTAGTTATGACCGCCAGGTGTCAGTCAAGCCGAGAGGCCATCGCCATTGGTTCAGGCGCACGGGCGTTCCAGTGGGAGAATGGCAAAGTTCTAATTGGTTGCCTATTTGACAGCTCCCATATAAATAGCTGTTAAACCAGTAATGTTTTGCTTCTGTTCTGTGTTCTGCTGTTGTATTGATTAAACAACCTGTTGGCTGCTACGAATGCCTCAGTCATTATTCGCAACTGCGGAATATTTAATACTGGCGACAAAGGTGGGATTAAACAACAAAATTTCTCAGCCTTGATCGAATACAATCATTACAATGTATGCTATTCCAAGTTTCGCACCTTTCAGTGTGGATAAAGAATCATGGGAAGCATTCTTAGAGAGATTCAAATATTTCCTGCTTGCCCATGATTTCACTGACGTGAATAATGATCGGAAGGGGGGGTTCTTTTTAAGCGCATGTGGACCCGGAATGTTTTGTATGGCTTGGGCGCTGTCAGCCCCAATGCCTGTCAATACTGTTCCACGGGAAGTGCTGCTTACTAAATTAAAAAATCACTACTGTACGGCTCACTCAAAGATAGCGCATAGACACGTGTTTAGACAATGTGCGCAGCATGAGGGTGAATCTATTTGCCAGTATATGGCTTCGCTCTGTCAGGAGGCAATCCATTGTGACTTCTGTGAATCGGATGAAGCTTTTTTAGGGCAACTAGTTTATGATGTTTGAAATGTGAGATTGCAGAGCTGGCTCTTGGCTAGACCTGAACTCACACTTCAAGCTGCTGTCGATAAAGCCAGAACCGCTGAGATGGCTGAGAAGTCCACTGCCCAAATTCAAAACCATTTAAATTATACTGGTCCAAATTTCAACTCCATCTCAATGAATGAACAATTGGGGCTTGAGGGAGAGTGGACTGGCGACTATGAGGAAATCGTCCGCCTTAACTCTAGGTCTTGCTCAAATGATTGGCCTGCCAAATTCCCTCAGGAGGGTTATGGGTGCGGTGGCAAACATCTCCACTCTAATTGCTGTTTTAAAATTGCAATATGCAGGCATTGCGAATGAAAGGGTCATTTGGCGAGCATCTGCTGTGTGGTGGTACCCGACTCTGATCGTCAATGTGATTGCTACCCTGGGACGAAGCCAGCCAGGCCAATGGCTGGGAACAGACCCAAATGCTCTGTGGTAGATGACGGCCACTACCAAGACACCTGGGACATCCAAACCATGGCGGAGCAAGATCCAAAGGCGTCAAAAAGTTTCCTAACTGTGTGAATAGAAGGAACTCCATGTAAAATGGAGATTGACACTGGATCCACTAAATCTATTGTTTTGTGGGCCTCTATTCAGCAACTGGTGCCTAACATTCGAAAAGATTCTCTCACCCATTGTAGCTGCTGCCTCCATGATTACCAGGGGAACCTGATACCAGTTCTTAGAATGGCATCAGTCCTTGTTGAGCACAAAGAATTCAAGGGTCAATGACCTCTTGTTGTGGTTGCCAAGCCACTAGCTACTGGGCATTGACTGTTTCGATCATCTCGGACTGACTATTGATGGCATCCACTCCTCAACCGTAGCTGACAATTTTGATGATTTAGCTAAGTAATTTTCTGATGTGTTTGATAGTTCACTGGGTAATTATAAGGGAAACCTCATATCACTAGACGCCTGGGTAACCCCGATTAGATTGAATGCCAGGAGGGTCCCCTTTGCATTAAGGACCAAGGTGGAGGCTGAATTGGAAAAGTTGATCGGGCAAGGGATCCTAGAGCCCGTCAGCCATTCACAGTGGGAAACCCCCATCATTACCCCTATGAAGGCCGACAGGTCTATTAGGATCTGTGCCAATTATAAATCAACAATAAATCAAGCCTTACAATTAAATTCTTACCTGGTTTCGGTAGTGCAACATCTTTTTCACTCACTGGAGCATGGCCAGATTTTTGCCAAATTAGACATAGCACAGGCTTATCAACAATTGCCCCTTGATGAGAATTCTGCAAATGCCCAAACAATCGTAACTCACAAAGAAGCCTTTTGCTGCAAAAGACTCCAATTCAGGGTTTGTATGGCTCCTGGTCTGTTCCAGAGTCTCCTGGCTCACTCATTGTCATCTGGTCAGGAAGCCCCTATCACATATTTCTCGTGCACCTTATTGACCACTGAAAGGAATTACAGTCAGGTCGATAAGGAGGCACTGGAGGCCATAACTGGAGTCAAATGATTCCATCACTACCTGTATGGCTGCCACTTTCTCCTAATAAGTGATCATAAACCCCTTCTAGGCATTCTGGCAGGGGGTCATCAGACACTGCCAATCCTATCCCCCAGGATGCTTAGATGGTCTGAATTTCTGGTGGCATATTCATACCATCTGGAACATTGGCAACACAGGTTGCCAGATGTGGTGGTCTCGAACAACAGGCCTGGAAAACATGTGGGGCACATGGACACATTGAGCTGTTGCCCGTTGCCACTGCATGTCTAGGACCCGGCTCTGACTTCCCTTGTCCTAGTGGTGGAGCACCTTGACTTGCCGCTCACTGCTACGGATATTGCGGTGCACTCGTGCCAAGACAAGGTACTTTACTGCATGTTGGATTGGGTCTGTAAGGAGGGTGACCTACTGGGTGCCTATCTGAGGATTTTGTGCCATATAGCAGGCGAAGGACTGAGCTATCAGCTCTCCAAGGGTGTTTGCTCTGGGGCAGCTGGTGGTAATCTCTGTGTCACTCCATTCCCAGATACTACAAGGCTGCATGAGTGCCATCTGGATATTGTCCACATGAAGGCCCTCAGCTGCAGCTGTGTATGGTGGCCTGGGATGGATGAAGCAATCAAACAGTGGATGGGACTGTGTAAGGCATTTCAAGCTTCATGACCAGTCCCGCCCACGGCGATACCTAGGAAATTGGGTAAACCCTCAGCCCCATGGTCAAGGCTGCATCTCGATTTTGCTGGTCCCATACAAGGAACTTACATTATAGTAGTGGTGGATGCCTTTTCAAAATGTGTTGAAATCATACCCATAGCATCCACCACTGCAGAAGCCTCAATTAGGGTCCTGCAGCGATTATTTGTATGCCACAGGTTGCCAGACGTGGTGGTCTCAGACAGCAGGCCACAGTAGATGGCGGCCATTTTCCAGGCATTCCTCACCACTCTGGGTGTCTGACAGGACCTGACAGCCCAGTTTGACACGGCTAGTAATGGCCAAGCGGAGGAGCGGCCTGCTTTGCAAAAGAGGCCCTGGGGAAGATGGCCTCAGGTAATTTGCAAGACAAAATAACCAGGTATTTACTTTTCCAACATTCAACTCCCTTTCTGTTAACGAACCGGAGCCCTGCCAAGCTATTAATGGGCAGGAAGCTCCAGACCACACTGGACACGCTCCACCCACACTATGATACCTCCAAAACTTTTCCTGGGCCTTAATATACTAGGATATTAGAGAGGGGTGACTGAGTTCTTGAAAAGAATTTCGCAGGAACTTCCAAGTAGGTACCAGGCATGGTAACTGAAATAACAGAACCCTTCAGGGTCCTACTGAATGACGGTCAGCATTGGCGGCGACACATTGATCATCTGCGCTGCCGTGAGGTACCAGCAGACCCAACCTCCAATGAGTACCAGCCCGACAACAAAAAGTTCTAAGCCGCCTGCCGGCCAAGTCATACTCCAACATCTAATCCCCACCAGTTACCACCCATTGAACTCTCGCTGGATGATCTACCTGTGGAACCATGTCTACCATCCAGAACAGAGTCTCCAAGGTGGTCAGATGAATGTTATCCTCCTGCAGCTGCTGAGGGTACAGTTCCTCCTCTGCCGCCACTGTCAGCGCCGGTACAGGAACTATGGTGTTCAGAGAGGAACAGGAGATGACCTACCTACCTCTCCGACTATGCCTGTGCAAAGAGGTGTTGTGTATTCGAGTTACAACCGCCAGGTGTCAGTGAAGCCGAGAGGCCTTCACCATTGGTTCAGGCGCACGGGCGTTCCATCGGGAGAATGGCAAAGTTCTAATTGGTTGCCAGTTTGACAGCTCCCATATAAATAGCTGTTAAACCAGGAATGTTTTGCTTCTGTTCTGTGTTCTGCTGTTGGTATTGATTAAACAACCTGTTGGCTGCTACGAATGCCTCAGTCATTATTCACAACCACGGAGTATTTAATATTCTCCATGCCATATTAAAACTATGGTTTGAACTATGCTACTGTAGAACTGGGTTCTTCCCAAGTTGGAACTTTCTTATGTACTGAAATTGCTACTATATTTTTCAAACTAGGATCTGGCTAAGGTGAAGAAACTGTGAAAATTAATTCCCCTCTTCCTGTTGCTCTTATCATTTCAGTTCCGATCATCCTGCCCTATGACATACATGGCCAAAACTGATAGACTTTTTTGCAATGTAAACAGAGGGCTTCAGGCAATGCAGTTCAGTGATGGTCTGAAGCAAAGAACAAATTGCTTACTTCAAGCTACTTAGAACATTTATAACTAAGATCTGAATTTGGATTTTTAGCATCCAATTTTGATTTAATTTCATTCATTGCTAAGGTCAAATTAAATGCAATTCTAAATGCATGAATGAAAACTGCATCTCTTTAAAATTGCTTTACAGGAATCTCATTCTATTAGGATTGAAATCATGAGACATAGCAAGAATTCTATAAATTGGTTTTCTTCTGCTATGGCTTTAAATCTATTCATATTGCAATGGAAATTCCTACTAGGTGGAATTTTCACTAGGACTATAGGATGCAAGGGAGAGGGAGAAAGGGGGAGGGAGGGAGAAAGAGAAATACATTTTCCAATTATGGGTGTATTATAGAGTCTGATACAGTATTTCAGTTCACTCTTAGAATTCTTTTAGATTAGAGGTCCTCTGCTAATATGTCACTTTTGCCCTTATAAGGCATGCAAGAAAACTGTACTCATGGAACTCAGCTCTATCTGCAAAGGTGAGTGATTTCAGTCTTGCATATCCTTGCATCAAATTCCTATTTCCAATCTGCAGTGTTATAAACAGTACAGTTGCTTTTATTACGGTAAATTTAACACATTGAGATGCACATAGCTGTTCACTATCATCATTCTTGCATATTGCTGACTGTTTAAAAAAAAAGCCAGAAGTATCTGGTTTGCTTCTCAAAGCGTGGGTGGTCTCTTTCCTCCCTTAAGTGCACCATGGAAGGTAATAGATATTTGATGCAGGGCCTTTAACAAATCAGTGCACTATTAGAAAGATGCAATGCTATTGCAAAATTTGATTCGTGTACAATGCTTACAGGGTTTTATAGTGTATCTTTGCATGGCATATTAAAAATGGGCATTAATGAATTTTGAAGAAATTTATGTTCAGCAAACATAATGTCAGGATAAATAGTAGAAGTATTTTAGATAAAGGCGGACTTTAGAGTGAATGCTGCCCAATAGGTACTAGAAGGAGGAGTTTGATTTTTTTTTTTTTAGGAATTGCAACTATGTCTTCCTGTCCTCATATTACATTGACTAGTTTGTAATCTTGGCTTTTTGTTTCTTTGCTATCTTCTCTGATAGCCTAAGGTGATTTCCCTATAACTTGCCCTCGTGTAAATAGTTTAGATTCCAATTCTCAACATATCCAATCTAGCTAGTTAGAGAAAAAAGTTGAAGCCCAGCAATTGTAGCATGGAATAGAATTTCTTAATTTTTTTTTATTGAAAGTAGGGTGGGCAATCTTTTGGTGGCTGGGGACACAGCTAACTGACCTTTCTCTTTTTAGAAAAGTGAAGATTGCAGTGCACAGAAACTGGTATAATAACGTGACCATGGCACATATCTGCATCACTTGCTTGAAATGAAATGCAGCTACACATAGAATTAATGAATAAACAAATAAATAAATACCTGACGTTTGTAGGCAGGTATCCAATCTTCCCTTTAAGAAATTAAGCTAATTTATGTTGAGTTCCTTGTAGGGCTAATCTCTTCTGCATTGTCCATAACAATAACAAATAAATGATATATGACTCTTTCTATAAAGTCGACAAGTGTTAAACTTGACTCGAAGGAGACTTTACTATTACAATGTGTAATAAACTAAAATCCCAATATTTTCCCAGCAGGGAATTAAAACTCACAAATGTTTCAGAAGCCCAAATAAAATACCTGACAGTAGTAAGACCCTAATACCCAAAGCAATTTCAGTGGCAGTGCAGTGATCATGCTCCTTACTTTATGCCATAAAAGATTAACACCATGACATTTGATTCTACTCACCTATTAAGCATCAAAGCACTTCCTTCAAGGTATATTTTTTCAGATATGATAGTGCATAATCAAAACTTTGTGACTTTGCTAGCCCAGTTGGATTTCTCCCAACTTTTTTTTTTAGGATTAAAAAAAAGTATGATTTTCCCCTAACCCTTTCTATTAATGTGTATTTATAGTCTCCTTGGGCCCTGCGCAATAAAACTTATTAAAACCTTTAGTCCTTTTAGTAGTCGAGTTTTATGGCAGAAGTTATTTTGTAGATTTTCTCCTCAGAGCAAGGTCAATGCATTACAGTATATAAATTATTTTAAGTAATTGCCAGGCTATTTCACAGCTTAGTTGCACAATGTTTTTTTTTTAATGATCATTCCTAAAGTTAGCTTTTTTTTTGGGGGGGGGAGGTGAAGGCTGGCAAAAGAAAGGCATCATAAATCAGATGGCAACATGCCATTCATGCATTGGAGTTTACCTAACCACCAAATCCAGACGGCTCACTCTCCCTCACCTTTCCACAGGACATTCACACTGTTCACACTGTTTATTAAAACCTCCCCTTGTACTTTAGCTGTTTTAATGGAATATTTTTTGATTAATAGCCCCCTTGGAGTTTAACTCCATTGCACTTCATTAAAACTAGATTATACCAAAGGTTACTTCAATTAAACTGAAACCACTGCTTTAAATCTATATAGATTTTGGAAAATAAAATCAAAGAATATTATGCTGATCCATCGGGATTAACAAAACAACTTCCTTTCTACTAAATATAAAAAGAAATATTTATGCCTGCCCTGAGTCTGCTTCTCATTTTGTGTTGATGCTTTATGAGAAATTAGAAATCAAAAGTGCTTAAAAAAAAGTTAATGACAGATGGGAGGACTTGAAGAAGCTCGAGCATTTCAGGGTTTACATGAATGCCCAACATTTTTTAGCATTTGTCTGCCTGCATAGTTATGAGGGAATTGCCATGCTCTTTATGGCTTCAGTAAACTATAATACAGTTCCCTGCTGCTATGAAATTATTTTATTATTGATAGAAAAATATAAGTGAAAGTGCTTTAGATATTTAATCGACTCATAAGCAACCACCCTGATTGGGGTTTTTTTTTTTTGAGTGGACAGTTAGCTCCACATGCATTTCCTAACAGTTTCCATAAATTACATTTAATGAAAAAAAAGTAACTTTGCCAGAGAGGAAAATAAAATAACACACCATGGGCTTCACTGTCACTGAAAAGGAAATATTGAAGCTGGCATCCAGTTTTCCTTCATGGTAACAAGAAATTGATCACCACAATTACTGTCCCTATAGAGCAGGGGTGTCCAAACTTGGGAACTTTAAGACTTGTGGACTTCAACTCCCAAATTCCCCAGCCAGCTATGCTGGCTGGGGAATTCTGGGAGTTGAAGTCCACAAGTCTTAAAGTTCCCAAGTTTGGACACCCCTGCTATAGAGGGACTCTAGTTACATTATGTAGGTTCATGTACATTACGTGAGTAGGTGTAGAGATCTCAGACTAATAGCAACTGTGCAACATTCAAGAAAAAAGGCATGGATTTTAGCATCTTAAATGTCTAATGAGATTTCCTTAGAGCTAACAGGCAGGATAATGGAGTGGTGTTTTCGATTAAGAGTGAACAAAAAACAGGTGCTAGTCTCTCTCACTAAAGTTTTCATCAGTCTACAGTACCTTACAAGGTTCTTATTGTTGTAGGAAAAATAGGAGGTGAGATTATATTAGCTGTTTGAAGCTTCAGAAGGAAACACTGAATGTAAACCAAATAAATAAATAACAGTTTCATGCTGATGTTTGAAAAGAGCAAATGCATTATGCCATTTTTGAAGAAATAACATCCCAATCTATGCATTTCTCTGTTTTATTTTTGTAGCATGGATTTGGGGCAGTTTAGGACTTGGGAAGGAAGTCAAACAACCCACCACGCACAATGAACAGAAATATACTGTACATAGAACATAACATATATAGGCTGTTGTATTTTGAAAGAAATGATAAATATGCATTATTGTCTAAGGCAATCTGGACTTTAATATCCAAAGAATAATTCTCTAGCTGCATGCTGTGAATGGAACCTCATTTTGAAGCTTTCCACAGAGTCTAGAAAGCTTTAGGGTGCCAAATAAATAACATGAAAGAAAATGGATTTTTAAACACCTTTCTGCAATGAGATGCTGTGCCTGTGTTGGAACAATGACTTGTTTTGCTATTTTCCAGTTCTGTGACTTAGCCTTCTTGCACCAAATTGTATCCTCACTCATGGCAGCCCTATCAGTACCTGATAACTATATGTTATTATAGTTGAAATGAGAAGTGCAGGTTTCACATGCAATAGCTTTTCCATCTTGCTGTTCGAAGAACTAAACAAAGAAGACTTGTTTATAACGTCTTTAGTCTAAAAGCATGTTAGTATGAGAATCTCGCAGGATGGCAGCCTACAAAACAATGAAAAAGAAATATTTCATGAGATTGCTCATGTATCTAAGGAACTATCAGGTCCTAAGCTTCCTTTGATTGGAACCATCTGAACTTTCTTCCAACGTTTCTGTTGGGTTGTAGCCTGAGAATGATGCCAAATATGAGTTTGCTTTAAGCTGTTTTGTGACAAACTTTGGGAAAAAACCCAGGGAGAACAGTGTGAAAAATGTAGTTTTCTGATTTGTTGCAAGAGTTATCATCTACCTAGATCCGTTTCAGTTGGGTTTCAGGCCTGGGTACAGCACGGAGACGGCATTGGTCGCGTTGGTCGATGATCTCTGGCGGGCCCGGGACAGGGGCTGCTCCTCTGTCCTGGTCCTATTAGACCTCTCGGCAGCTTTCGATACCATCGACCATGGTATCCTACTGTATCCTACGGGCACCGTTTTATGGTGGTTCTCCTCCTACCTGTCTGATCGGTCGCAGTTTGTGTTGACTGGAGGGCAGAGATCGACCCCCAGGTGCGTCACTTGTGGGGTGCCCCAGGGGTCAGTTCTCTCACCCCTCCTGTTCAACATATACATGAAACCGCTGGGTGAGATCATCCGTGGTTTTGGGATAAGGTATCATCAATATGCTGATGATACCCAACTTTTCATCTCTACCCCAAACCACCCAAACGATGCCCTCGACGTGATGTCCCAATGCCTGGAGGCTGTGCGGATCTGGATGGGGAGGAACAGGCTCAAGCTCAATCCCTCCAAGACTGAGTGGCTGTGGTTTCCGTCATCCCGATTTGTACATCTTGTTCCATCTTTGACGATAAGGGGAGAAATTTTAGCCCCCTCAGAGAAGGCTCGCAATCTGGGAGTCCTCCTGGATATGCGGTTTAGTTTAGAAGAACACCTGACGGCTGTGACCAGGAGGGCCTTTTACCAGGTTCGCCTGGTACGTCAGTTGCGCCCCTTCCTGGATCGGGATGCTCTGTGCACAGTCACTCATGCCCTCGTCCTTTCTCGCCTGGACTACTGCAATGCTCTCTACATGGGGCTGCCCTTGAAGAGTACCCGGAGGCTTCAGCTGGTCCATAATGCAGCCGCGCGGGTTGTCATGGGAGTACCTAGGTGCTCCCATGTTACACCCCTTTTAGGCGGCCTGCACTAGTTGCCAGTTGTTTTCTGGGTGCGATTCAAGGTATTAATTATGACCTTTAAAGCACTCCATGGCTTAGGCCCAGGGTACCTGCGAGACCACCTACTGCCACCAATAGCCTCCCACCGTCCAGTACGATCCCACAGAGTTAGCCTCCTCAAGGTGCCGTCGGCCAGACAGTGTCGGCTGATGACCCCCAGGGGGAGAGCCTTCTCGTTGGGAGCGCCTTCCCTCTGGAATGAGCTGCCCCCGGAGCTTCGCATAATCCCTGACCTCCGGTCCTTCCGACGCGCCCTAAAAAGTTGGCTTTTCCAGCAAGCCGGCCTGGCCTGTTAATTTTAACTCATTTTTAAATGTATTGTCTTATAAATTCGTTTTTTTTTTTGGATATGTATTTAATTTCTTTTTAACTTTTGGGATGTGTGTTTTTTAATGTTGTATGCCGCCCTGAGTCCTTTGGGAGAAGGGCGGCATAAAAATCCAATAAAAACAAACAAAAGAAACAAAACATTTCACAATTCTACCACAGCTTTCAGCTTTGTACTCTTGTAGAGTTGGGAAAACAGTGCAATTTTTGGAGAAACTCTCCTACTTTCTTCTTTATCTTTGAAAGGAGAAAGGTAATTAGTTTTTAAGTATGTCCTCTTCCTTTTCAATGGCATCTGTCTGAAGCACCTCACAGAATGCTAAATAATGTTCTGAGTAAAATAGATGGGTGGACGAGGTTGGTTCAGGATAAATAGAGTTTATCACCTCATTGTGCTATTTATCAGACAAAAATGAATCACACCTTTTTATTGTTCTGTGGCAGCAACCAATAATTAGGAAGAGCAATTCACAAAGAGACCCAGAGAGAATAAAAATGAGAAGGGTGGGAATTTATTGATCTTTTCATTTTACTTCAAATAAGGCACTTCTCTACTAGTACTTTTCCATCTCCTCATATATATTACAACAGTTCAAAATTTCTTTTATAATGATTATAAAGATTCTTTTATAATGATTATTTATTTATTTATTTATTTATTTATTTATTTATTTATTTATTTATTTATTTATTTATTTCTTGGATTTCTAAACCGCCCCCTCTCCCAAAAAGGGACTCGGGGCGGTGTACAGTCAAATAAAATGCAGATAAAATACAATAATATAAAACAATTAAATACTAAACATTTGGATGGAGGAGATAAGACTGTACAAGAAATAAATATACTATAGAAACCCTAAAAAACATCCCCAATTAAAATACCCAAACTCAATTGAAATATCCCCGGGAGACAAAACTAAGAGAGTGCCAGGCCAGCTGATTGAAACAGGTGAGTCTTTAATTTTTTTTGTTTTTTTTGTAATAAAATTTTATTGGTCTTTCAACATTTATAGGGAAAAGGGTAAATGGACAGGTATACAAATTTTGGCAGTTGCAAAATGTGAAAGGCGCCCCTCCCTCCATACCCATAGTATACATTTGTATATAATGCATTGGTATATAATTGATTACAATCAGCATATTAGTTCTATTACTAAATTCAATCAGATTAAACATTACAGTATAAAATCCTAATATAATTCCATTATCACTTTCGGTCAGTTTATAATAATATGATTTTCTTGTTTATTTTTGTGATCTGAGTCTTCTTGCTATTGCCCCATCTCCCTCCACTGGCAGAGCTCTGGCCCCTCCCGTGTCCTGCGTATCCGTTGTAGTGTCTGGTGTTTTCTCTAGGAGTATTTTATTTTTTTCCATAAAGGCCTGCGCTTCTATGGGTGAATTGATTCTAATTCTTGTCTCCTCCCAGAATATCAGCATACCTTCAGGCATCAACCATCTAAACCACACCCCTTTCTGGTATAATTTATTCGCTAATTGCGAATAATTCTTCCTTTTTTCTCTAATCTTCTTAGGGATCTGCTTCAGAATGGTTATCTCCATATCATGATATGTCAATGCTTGCCCCCTTTGTACACCCAGAATTTCATCTCTTGTGCTTTTTCTAAGAAATTTAATGTGAACCTCCCTGGGTACATTGTGTGTTCTAGCATAAGCTGAGTTCACTCTATAAACCAGGTCTATATCCCACCCCATCTGTTGTTTTTCTTTGTGTGTGTAGTCAGCCAGGATGTTTGTCATGATGTCCCTTATGTTTTCCCCATCTTCTTCTATAACATTTTGAAATCTAAGATAATAGGACATTCTCTCAAATTCTAATTTCATCTGTTGAATGTCAAGATCTTTGTTCCCTTTCTGCACAGCTTCCACCCCCCCCTCACCTCCTCCACCCTCCCTTCCACAAGATTCAGTCTTTGTGAGTTCTTATAAATTTGGGCTTGATTTTCTTTAATTTCATCTTTCATTTCCCTTAGCTGTTTCTTGATTTCCTCCTGGCCCTGTAAAATTTGTTGAAGCATTTGTTGAAAGTCCATCTCTGTAGTCTTGGGTTGCATCAGTTCTGTTATCTTTGACTGTGTGGCTGGACTGGATGTTGCAGATGTTGGAGCAGACGTGGCAAAGCCAGGTTTTCCAGGAGGTGGTCTTTTGGATGCCATCCTTTATAACGTTAAAAGTTCAGTCCATATATAAGATAAACAGTCAGAAAAGAAGGGTAGCCAGGTGAGTTCCGGGAGCAGAAGAACCAGGCAGAAGAGAATCTCTCTAATAAGTCTGGCAATAGATAGAAAGTTTCCCCTAGAAAGTTCAAAAAATACCAATCCACAAGAGATTCCTCTGGGAGACACGGAGACAAAGACCGGAAGCCTGAATTTTAAGGGTGGAGTCAGGTTTCACAGTTCATAAAGACAACGGAAGTGTGCCATCTTGCCCTGCCAGTTTTGGGCACAGAGGCATAACAAAGTTTTTAAAAAGTTCCAAAAGTCCTCAAATCACAGTAATATGTAAAATTAAATTGAAAAGAAAGTCATCTCAACCTGGGTGAGGCTTCATTCGTTGTCTCTCCCCCCTCCTCCTCCCCCAGGGGCTGAGAGCAAAATTGTTCCTCGCCGCTTGTCCAAGGGGGGGGGAAACCCCCCTCCCTCCAGCCGCGCCTCCAAATTGCTCCGAAAGTTGTTTTAAAGAAAGCTGAATAATTCTTCGTACTAAATAGGGAATGAAGAGAGAAGCAACCTCACCGCACCGCAGCTGCTTCCTTCTATTGTTGCATTCTCCAGTCGGCTTTAGCGAGGCGCGAGGCGTAGAAACGCGAAGCGCCCTCCGATCTTGCTCCCCGGTGCCTTGGGCGCGCGAGAGACCTCCCGCCGGCCGCCGCCGCTGCAGGAGTCCTCCGCGATGCCGCCCCTCCGGCAGGACCCCTCTGCGGGGTGTCCTGTGCCCCCCAAGGAGTGGGGAAGCCCACCGAGGAGCCGGAGCGGGCAAGGAGCTGCCCGTCGCAGCCGCCGGAACCGGAACTCCGAGTCTTTAATTTTTGACGGAAGGAGCGGAGGTCGGTGGTAGTTCGGATGTTGGGGGGGAGGTCATTCCAGAGGGTTGGGCCCATCACAGAGAAGGACCTACTCCTAGGTGTCGCCCGCTGGCATTGCCTAGCGGATGGCACCAGGAGGAGTCCCTCCCTGTGTGAGCGGATTGGTCGTAGGGACGTGTGTGGTAGGATGCGATCCTGCAGATAACTAGGTCCTATGCCAAAGTTTACAATTGAAAACATAAAAACAAATATAAACTAAAAAATATAAGAGTAAAAAAAATTAAAAACTGCAAAAAAGAAAAAAATATCGAGACAAAATAGAAAAGAAAGAAAAAGAAAAAAATAAATGTATAACCAAGTAACTTTCCCTTTCATTACAACAAATATAAACAATTTTAGTAACTTATCCTATTCTCTTAGTGGCAACAAATGATCTCTTCTTAAATCTTAGCACCATTCATTTTCATTCCTTAATTCCTGATCAGCAACTATCAGAAATATTTTAACGTTGATCAAAGAATTGAACTTTAAATTCCTTCTCTATACTTTTAACAGTCTTTTTTTAAAATAATATCCCCTGAGTCTGATTTTCTTCACATTACTTCCTGGTTCCTTCTTAGGAAATTTTAAAGAAATTTAATAGGTATATAACATTTTTCCAAAATGTTCTTATAACTTCCAATGCTAAAATCTACATTAAAATTTATTTCAGTCTTGTTCTGTAGGAAGTTAGCACTCCCCGCATCTCCTAGAAAAATGAAATATTCTAGGAAATATTGAAAAGGCAGAATATTACATTTTCCTGGATCAGAAATGGAGAAACATGTTTTTAGGCAGGAAACAGACTCACTCTTAAAAGCTCCAACTTTTCTTAATGGCCCATTAAAATGTCCAAGCCAGTCTATGCTACATAATAAAGAGTTCTCCCCTTCAACTCCAGGGTGATGGGATTAAGGCATGATAGTTTTAGCCCTTTACCAATCTCACCACAGAGCACCTGGGAAAAAGCAATGCTCAACCAAACTTGGACTCACAACAGCCTACAGAGTTGCCCCTGTATGGCCCCAGGGGAGTCTGATAACCAATCAGAATGCATTTCTTACACAGGAACAGGAAACAGAGAGGTGGGGCCGAACTGAATATAAAAAACCCAGCAAGCCCCTTCTTCTCTTCTCTTCTTGTTCACCCAACATTGAAGCATGTGATCACCTTTTCTGTTCAGGACTCAAGCCATGTGGTCCTGTCCACCATTAAACCATCTTTTCAAGCAGCCTCCATGTCTCCAGTGTCTTTCCCCCCACATGGAGCTGACCCCAGAAGGACATTTTTTCCAACAGTTCAATAGAGCTTGTTCCTCCTCTATAATAGCATTTACATGTCATCTATAATAATAGCCATTCTTAAAATTAACTTCTGACTGCATTGTTCACCAACTGTGAGGGGATATATATCTGTAGCAGCAGCAACAGCATGAGAGGATTTTGCCAACCCAGACATTTCCCAGATCAAGAGACTGGATAGTCCCGAGGTGTAAGGTTCAGGAAAAAAGAGGTTCAGGAAACATACTCTAGAACAGGGGTGTCCAAACTTGGGAACTTTAAGACTTGTGGACTTCAACTCCCAGAATTCCCCAGAATTCTGGGAGTTGAAGTCCACAAGTCTTAAAGTTCCCAAGTTTAGACACCCCTGCTCTAGAATCTCTCAGGCTATATCTACCAGTAGTAACTTAGAAATTTATAGCTTTGGTTTGGCGAGATGATGTCTTTTAGGTGTGAGCAAATAAAGGATTGGACTCAATTGCATCATATTGTCTCATCTCTGGGCTTCAGCCTGACACACCCAATGTTAAAGTATTTTAAAACACCCAATGTTAAAGTATTTCACTGCATTGTAATAAAAAAGATTGATTAATAATTGCTTCTAAATGCTTACAACGTGAGGAGGATATGACCTTAATCAGTCTGGTGAACCCAGCAGGGAAGCTTCATGTTCCAGAACGTAATCACAGAGAAATCTGGAAAAAGGGGTTTTAAAAAAAAGGGGGTTAGCCCCTTTTCCTCACTTCCCTGCCCATAGGCATCCTCACCTCAGTCCTTTCATAACTAGCAAGGAGACATGCATTGAAGAGGAAGAGATTAGAAGAAAGTAAGCAAGCACAAAGTGAGGAATTGAAAAGAATACCTTGGCATGAACTATCTGCTTAGCATGCCACTGGCCACTTAGGAACAAAAGGAAGCTTTCTGAGTGAAACTGATTAGGATCATGCCAATTTCAAATAGCAGCAAAAGCCAAGGATAGTAATTAACTAATCAGGAAAGCTGCTGCAAAGGAAAGCAGTTTAGAAAGAGAGAGCTTGTTCAAGTGATCTCTCCCCGCTGCAAAGCAGGAAATTCTGCAGTTGGGTAATCAGGCACAAGACAAACAAACAGACAAGGATGGGTTTACCTGAATTGAAATAATATTTTTCAGTGTGCTGTTTGGTTTGGATGAATGAACGGGTGCTGCTGAGAAACAGAAGGCTTTTGAAGTTAGAAGGACATGACTTGAGTTTTGGGTAGCATGGATATTTGTAGTAGAACAAAGCTAAGGTCAATGTGGATTTTAAAAAAAATCATTGTTACAATAGATAGAAACCCAGGTTGTATCCCAAAATACCATTACGGCTCTCGGCACAAGAAACATTTTATAATCAAGAAATAATAAACAAACAGAAATGGCTAACTTATTGTGATAAGCAGGGATGGATATTTAGCATATCTGTTGAAACTGCCTCACAATTTTGGAGGCCAATTACTAGAATATTAGAAAGATGACAGTGCAATTTACCATAAGATCCTTTGGTCATATCCATGGGGTTTTAAAAGGTTTTAAAGGTTTTATTATACTATATATTATATTTAATATTTATTATTCCATGTACAGTCTGTAACCTCCTCCACCCACCTACCTACTTATTTAATTATTTAACTGTTTTGCATGTATTTTATAACGTATTTTAGTGACTGTACACCGCCCCGAGTCCCTTTCGGGAGAGGGGGCGGTCTATAAATTTAAAAAAAAAAAAATATGGTTTTATAGTTTGCAAACATTTTATTAGAAAATTCTGAAATGGGAATCTCATTTCACTATGAGTTACACATAAAACCAAGAGATGTGCCTTCTTTTGGGGACTGAGTGTTAAGAACATGAGATTTGACATTTTAGGATAAAGCTCTTTACATTGAATTACAATAATGATGCATAATTTACTTCCCACATCTTGGCCTGATGCATCCAACCAAGACACTCTGAAGTGATGAAACAGTGATTGCCTTCAGCTAGAATTTGCCGCCACCATCTTCCTTCTTCTCAACCATGATGATTGGAGTAATGATAAACAAAGTAAAATGACAAACAAAGAGCACTTTAAATATGGTATCTGGTAGTCAGTCTGCAACTTCTCCAGATTATAATTCTTCAGGGCATTAATTGGCACTAAAAGGTTCTGTTGAAACACATGACAGCAAAGAAAAACACATATGGATGTTAGATTTAAAGAATGTCAGAAATGGTTTAAGTATCAGATTAAAAATCAGCTTTCAAAATAATTAGGTACTTGTACTTAATACATACAACATGTAGCCAATATATAGTCTATCTCTAGTGATGGTGAACCTTTTTGGCATCAAGTGCCTAAACTGGAAATCATGGGGCTGGCATGCATGCACGTGTGCCAGAAATCTGAAGACCAGCATGTGCACCAGCCACCAGGTCTTTGGGCTTCCGCTAGTACACCGGAAACCCAAAGATCATGTGGCCAATGCACACATGCGCACTGACCAACTGGTCTTTGGATTTCTGGTCCTACAATGCACTTGAAACCAGAAACCAGAAGAGCAGCTGGAGACAGTGTGCATGCCCACAGAGAGGGCTCTGCATGCCATCTTTGGCAAGCGTACCATAGGTTCGCCATCATGGGTCTATCTGGTTATACCCAGAATCTAGAAAATACATGGATTTAAATTACATCCCACTTCCTAAGGAACTTAGATTCCTTTCTTTTCTTCTCCATAACCAGCTGAAAAAGACCAAAGGACATAGCATTGAGCAGGCTCTTCAAGGGAGCAGGGGATTTTTTTTAATTGGGCTCCCACTCTTTAAGATTTTTCATACTAATGTAGATAGGATGAGTGTACAGGGAATTGTGGATATGTCCAAATCTAGGTGAGCATATCTAGAATCTTGCATTGCTAGGTGCTCTTTACCAAATGCATTTATAAAATACTTTTTATTAATAAACTGTTGACTACAAAAAATCCAAAGAAAATCCAAGACAGTTTAAAGTCATCCAGTGTGCATTGCTAGGAATGTTGCAATTGTAAGGAATTTGACTAGAAAGATTATAGTAATTAGCTTAATTATTGCAAGAAAATGGAATGTTAAAGAGAAAAAAAAAATCCGTGGAAGGCTGTAGAACATCAGATGTGATAGGAAACCTTCCCTAAGTGGGAAGTGAGAAATCTATAAATAGTCTATATAAATATAACTATAAATAATAATAGGATTGGAGCAAAGTCCATTGTTCTGACTGTCCCATCAATAAGGCTTTGTCAATGATATGACCATCACTAGGCAGGTATATAAGATAAGCTACAAGATCTTAGATATATTTGCTCTTATAATAGAACCAAGATGTATAGCAGTCCTGTAAGGGAAAATGTCCAACAATGCAATGTGTAAATAAACTGCACTGAATTACCTTTTCCCAGGTAAATATGTGTAGGATTTCAGCCAGTGCCATTGTATTAACATTTCTGGCTGCATGAAAATATATTGTTCAGTCACTTGGATTATTTACACAGTCTCCACAGTGATTAGCAGGTTAACTCCAAGGTCTCATGTTAATCTTCAAAGGCATTGGTACGAATAACATCCCTCTCACTCCCTCTCCCTTTTTTTGTCTACATCCATCCTTGACAACTGTATTCCACAGGAATTATGAAGCTGTCAGTCTCAAGGGTGAATTCCAAGGCAGTAATAGACAGTGACTCCTTAGCAGCATAATTGAGATTTCATGACATATAATCACAGAAGCAAGAATTATCACTAATCTTCCTGCCTGGTGAACAAGCAAGGTTTTATTAAAAAAATGAAAGTTTAAGAGAAAAGGTCAGAACAACCAATGAGGAAATATCCACTGATGCATTTTAGTTAAGTTCAATGAAGCAGAATTTAAAATAAGCAAATAAAATATATGATGCAATGAAAGAATTAATTTAGGTGTTGGGTCAATCTCAGGTTCTAGTTTGCTCTTAAGTACAGAAGCTCAATTGGAGGATTTGGATTAGTTGCTTTTTCCCAGCCTCACTTGCCCCTTGATATTGTTTTTTTTAAATAAGAATTTTATTAGTTTTTAAAAACATTTATAGGAAAGGGTAAGTAGGTATACAAAAAATTTTGACAGCTACATCGTGCCAAAGGTAGAAATCCCCCCAAATCTCACAACTTTTACAAAAGAGAAAACCAAAAAGTAAAAGATAAACAGTAACAGCTTTCTGTTTTACATTGTATCAACCATATGTTCAATCATCTCTTGGGCCACTTCCAGCAATTACATTATATCGACAATTGCAATAATGTTTCAAATATATTTATTTTTGTGAGCTGACTCTTTTCAATGTTGCTTCCCCCCCCCGTCTTCTGGCAGAGCCACGGCCCCTCCCTCCTTCATGTCTTGTGTACTGTCCCCTGTTTCATCTAGGAGAGCACTGTATTTTTTAATGAAGGCCTCTGCCTCCGCAACTGTATTAATTCTAATTCTGCTACCCTCCCAGAAAATCAACATTCCTTCTGGCAATAACCATCTAAACCAAATTCCTTTATTGTATAATTTCTTTGATAAAGAGCAATACTTCTTCCTCTTATCTCTTATATTTAGAAGACTAAATAGCACTCACCTTTGTCCTTTCTAATACAACAATTTGTGTCTATTGAACAAACTCACTCATTACTGGGATGGTTCAGAGACCCTTCTACTTCTTTCATTCTTTTTAAAGATATTCTTTATATTTCTGAAAAACATTGGTTTGTCCCCAATCTTCTGATACCTTCCTCTTTTGCAGAGATGGAACTGTCCTTATGAAAGCCACTAATAGTAGATGAATTTGCCATGTAGGATTTAGTTGGAAAACATGGCTTATGAATATATTAATAAAAATAGTACATTCATGTTTATGCTTTTTAGAAATGAACAGTAACAAGCCACCATTATTATTTCTGAGAAATGGATCATATATTTCTAGTTACATATCTTGCCAGATGCCATGGAGAAATTGATCATTCATATGTTTGGCACCAGTAATGAAGTATAATATGCATAAATAAACCTCAAGATGTTTGTCAAAATAGTACAATCTGGAGCTGAATTTGTGAAAAAGCAGAAAAATTTATACAAGTGGATTTTCTTTTATTTTAAAACTATTTAAGTAGCTTCCAGTAATAATAGCACTTTTGGAGAATTGGCAACATTAGGCTATGCTAAATTCAGCAACTTTACTTGTTTATAAACACAGAAAAAAATGGATGCTTCACATTGTTCACCTTAGCTAGCTATTATTTTAAAATATATCATATCTTCTCATGCTGATTAATATTACTTTCATCTCTTTGCATCTTTGCATCTTACAACACTATCGTGCAGTTCCATTGCTAAGAAGCAAAAAATAATAATAATGGAAAATAGAAAGAGGCAGCTGGATAAGATGATTCATTCTAGATTCACACATCCATTAGCTACAAAATTTAAACTCTTCTCAGTTATTTACTGTGACTCATAGTAACATTTTGGGAAATGGTGGTATTACAAAAAGTGCATGCTTATTAACTTTTAGCAAATTTTGGCATGGACAATGGCAACTTGGTTTATTTACTTGATTTTCTTCTCAACTTCTATTGGTTGAACATTTTATGTAACCATTGATTTATATTCCACATTTCCTTTAGAAGATCAAGCTATATATCCTCTATTCCTTCATCTATTTTCTCCATCAGAATCTTATGGGCAGATTGGATTAAGAGAAAGTAACTGGCACAAACTCAACTAGTGAACTTCAAGTGTGGAAGGATCAATCTGAACATAGCCGTTCCAGTCTTAATTAAACACTTTACACTAGATCTTATAAGCAAGTTGGGGACAAATCTGTCATCATAATCATCATGCCTGGGCACACAAGCACAAGCATCTATTTCTATGCAATGGATGATCTTTGATGGGCTCCAGCAATGGCTCCGATCTGTGAATATACTTGCCTGGACAATCCGGATTGTTCCTATTTTTCAATTAACAAATGTTAGTTCAAAGTACAAAGCTTTACAATGAGGACAAACCCAGTGACAAAGTTGTTAAATGGCATGCACAGATGTATAAACCTGTGGTTTCCCCTATACCTAGTTATACAAAATAATCATAAAACCATTATTAAGAGTAGTGATTTTAAAAAAATTTCACGACAATGGATGTAGAAGTTAGCCAGATAGTTTGTCAAAAAAAAGAGTTAATTATTATGTTATATGAATTAGGAAAATTAACTTTCTACCATTAAAATAAAGAGTAAGAAGGAAGGAGGATTTCTTTTCAGAAAGCTCTCTGTGGGCTCAACTGCACGGCCCAGTAATTTCTATTAAGATCACACCAAATACAAGTCTAGTTTAATCCAAGGCCCAGAGGAATTCTAGGTCTTTCTACACTCCAGCCTTCAATTTTATTGATGTACTTTAAGTTTCAGAGCTTCACATTGATCTTTCAAACTGTCTGTGTTTAAGATTCCCATCTGGAACATCACTGGGAATCAATAGCATTGCTAGATGTGTCTGCTTCGCTCTGTTTCCAATATTAATATTTTTTTAAAGCTGGCATTCTTGGTTCATGGGAGCAACATACTTTAATTTATAAAGAAGATATATTTGCTTCCATTGCATCTTGTATTAGAACAAACAAATAAACAATCCAATAGCAAAAGCACTAAGATACTGCTAATACTACAAAGATTAGGCAATATGTTATTTGGGCACATGCAAAATCCCATTTACACTTATCTCCTTACCTGTTTACAATACAATACAATACAATACAATAGTAGAGTTGGAAGGGACCTTGGAGGTCTTCTAGTCCAACCCCCTGCCTAGGCAGGAAACCCTATACCGTTTCAGACAAATAGCTATCCAACATCTTCTTAAAGACTTCCAGTGTTGGGGCATTCACAACTTCTGGAGGCAAGCTGTTCCACTGATTAATTGTTCTAACTGTCAGGAAATTTCTCCTCAGTTCTAAGTTGCTTCTCTCCTTGATTAGTTTCCACCCATTGCTTCTTGTTCTACCCTCAGGTGCCTTGGAGAATAGTTTGACTCCCTCTTCTTTGTGGCAACCCCTGAGATATTGGAACACTGCTATCATGTCTCCCCTAGTCCTTCTTTCTCTTAAGCTAAACATACCCAGTTCCTGCAACCGTTCTTCATATGTTTTAGTCTCCAGTCCCCTAATCATCTTTGTTGCTCTTCTCTGCACTCTTTCTAGAGTCTCCACATCTTTTTTACATCGTGGCGACCAGAACTGAATGCAGTATTCCAAGTGTGGCCTTACCAAGGCATTATAAAGTGGTATTAACACTTCACGTGATCTTGATTCTATCCGTCTGTTGATGCAGCCTAGGACTGTGTTGGCTTTTTTGGCAGCTGCTGCACACTGCTGGCTCATATTTAAGTGGTTGTCCACTAGGACTCCAAGATCCCTTTCACAGTTACTACTACTGAGCAAGGTACCACCTATACTGTACCTGTGCATTCCATTTTTGTTGCCTAAATGTAGAACCTTACTCTTTTCACCATTGAATTTCATTTTATTAGATAGTGCCCAATGTTCAAGTTTGTCAACATCCTTCTGTATCTTAAGCCTATCTTCTGGAGTGTTGGCTATTCCTGCCAGCTTGGTGTCATCTGTTTGCAATAAACACAATTTAACATGTCCAAGTTATAATTTATTGCTGCAAATTTATTAATATCTGCAAAGATAATATCAACCATGTGGTTTTTAAACAGGTTTAAATAGGTAAGATAAAGTTTGAACCCATAGATCGTCAGTTATTTTAATGTAAATTATGAAGTTGTATATATTTTATTCTGAAATACAGACATATAACATTTAGAAGGGGAACATGATATATTCCATAAAAACAAGCTATTTCAAGCACTCCTATTACTCTTTAAAATGATTTAATTTCATCCTGTTGCATCTATGGGACTATTCTTTGAGGAATCTACCTGCCTCGGAGTTTTGTTTGCTATAGATGTATTACTTGGAACATTCTCTTTGGAAGTATTTCAGATATCAGGTGATTTAAACACAGATCAGTTTCAACACAAGCAGCAGAAATGTGCAGCTCGTATAATTTATCTGATAGTCAATTTGAGTGCTGTATATGTATTTCTTTTTTCAGATGAAAAAAATTAAGAAAACATTTGGCATAGTAAATGTAGGAATGAACATTTTAACAGGAGAAAATCTTTAAGATGGTTGCAAAGGTGGTTAAATAAAATGGCCAGATGGCATCTGTACAGGAAACATCCAGTAGACGTAAACTTGGAACAAAGATCAAATCAAATCAATCAATCAATCAATCAGGTTTGAGTATCTTTGGTGGGCCTAGAAAATTGACTAATGATATAAGCAATAGTTCAACTGATGGTTTGAACAGGGAAAATGTCCAATGAAAAAGCAGAGATGAATGGAAGGCATCTGGAATTCTAATGAAAGCACTCCATACTACAATAGTTTGTTTTATGTTTCATTTTGTGAAATATAGGCTTTTCTGTATGTTTTTCAAATTAAAAAAAGTCAGAGGCCATCATTTCAAGAGACAAAATTCAAGAGTTTCTTTCCCTCACACGAGTTCCTTCAATACATTTCAAAGTGAAAACATTTTTCCATATCCCATTCAGATTTATATGCACCTAATCCAGGCTGTTTTAATATTTGCAGAGATATCAACATAATTATATTTATAATTTGTGGATTTGGTATATGTAGATGACTACCAGCCAAACAGTGTTTGTTCTTTTTGACCAATACTGAAGTAAGAGTTGATAGCTAATCAACCCCCAGGTATTATTCTTTCAGGGTGGCAGGAACTGATGCCTTATGATGCCTCTCAGGTTCACAAAATCCATTCCTAACAAACATCCCCTTCCTCCCTTTTCTTCCCTTTGAGATGGACAAGAAATGTGTTTGTGGGTGGAATCTCTGGTTAGAGTGGGGAGCGGGGTAAGGAGGATGGCTGGCTTAAAGTCATTCCATGGGAGGAAATGACAGATGCCAGGCTCTTTAAACCTTTATCTGCCTTTTCCCAAGAGAATGCAGTTCGCCTGGGCAAGATTCTTGTAAAAAAAAACATTAAACAAACTATTTTGATATGCTCACAGATCATTCTCATTCCTTCTGCCTGACAATTTCATTTCTAACCTCTGTTGCATTCAATGCTTTTATTAGTGAACATTTGTTTTATGTTTACAACAAGACTAAGGCAATTAGTGCTACAAGAGGAAGATAGTTGTTAAGCAGAATAAACTAGTCTCAGTACTCTATGAGCGTGGTTGTTTTCTTGCAGACATTTCATTACTCAAGCTAAGTAACATCATCAGTGCTAGTTAAGGAGTGGGGGTTGCTCTCACTTTATATTCTAGTGACTTGTCCTATCAGTGTTGGTGTGGGGAGGTCATAGAGGTTCTTTGGTTGGGTTGTTTACTGTTGGCTTATTTAGCAGTTCCTTGACTGGGATATTGTTTACTTGGATGTTGGACTGATGTTAATCTTAGAGTTAATTAATGCTCATCTGGGTGCTAATTGCTTGTAGGGAGGTCTTGTCTTGTTCTGTCTTGTTGATTGTTTCTTTTGCATAGTATGTAGATATTATGTTTATGTGTCTATTGATGGCTAGTTTGTCAGAATTCCAGCCTTCTAGAAATTCTCTAGCATTTTTGGATTTGGCTAGGTAAGGATGGTCAGTTTTCCAACTGAAACTATGGTTAAGTCTGTCTGAATTTTGTGAAATTAAAAGTTTTCATCATGTCTTCTGACTGCTAATTGGTTTTTATGGAGGCATTCTGTCAGTCTTCTGCCTGTTTGGCTGGGGGATTCCAGGAGTTAAAGTCCATACAGCTTAAGATGCTGAGATTGTCAAACACTGCTGGGGCAAACATACTGAGCATCAGTTGTGAAATGTTGTGTGGAGCAGGAATTTGTGCACTTGAACTGAGTTAGTGATGTTTTTACTAAGAATTAAACATGAAATAATAGTTATCAGATCAGGAAATTAAACTCCATGTAAACCATGAATTGGAAGTTTTATGAAAACACCTGCTCTACACGCCTGTTTACATAAAAGAGGAGGCTGTGGATGGTGAAGCCTTTAATTAATCTTTTGGCCAAGAAATAGAAAATGAGATCCCTATTGCAGGTGTTGCCTATGGCACATGATGAAATGGATAAATACTTCATAAAAGCAGACAAAAACCATGCTAAAGGAAAGAGAGATCTGATTCAGAATATGGGGGAAAATGGGCGAACTAGATAAAGTTTTTTGTCTGGCATACACTTCATATTTTAGAGTAGTTGATGCACTACTCTAAAATACCACCATTGGTTCCTAGTTATTTATCCTTGATTGGATTGCACATGTTTACAAAGTTTCAGACTGAAAAATAATAGAACATATTCTTCCTGGATAATTTCTTTATTGAGGGTTGGATTTATATAGAAGAAATCAGTGCATCTAAAGAATGTTGTCAGAATATAAATTCACTCACTGGTGGTTATGTACAGCCATTTTGGAATCTAGACAGTCAGGTACCAGAATTATGCCTTTCCAAGCTTATATTGGCAAGCCAGAAAATTGACAGTATCTCCATCAAAGTAGCTGCTGCTATTACTGTCGCAAAGAGCTGTTGGAATAAATCCCATATGGCCAGAATCCTGAACCTGTTATGAATTATGATTGAAAATGAGCTTGAAATAGTTCTTCCAGGAGCCACCAGATGCTGCTCTAGAGATTCTGATATTTGACAGATAGGTGTCAGCTCACCAATACAGTTAAATAATGAATAGTTGCAAAGGAGGGAGAAATGAAATGAAAATCAAGATCAGTTTTTACAAATGCTTCACACAACACCCAGATGGCTGATTAGCAGACAATGTGGAACTGCAATTTGCAGAATAACATCACCTAAACAAAAACATAGTCTGTTTTTCTCCCTTCAGTTTGCAGAAGGCTTCTCCAGCCAAACGCCCTCCCAGAAATTGGGATTTCAGCTGTCACAATTGCACAATCTTCAAGATGATTGGCTATATTGTCTTGGGATTGTGAAAGCTAAAGTCAACAAACCTGGAAGACATCTAATGTCTGACAGCCTTGGATAGAATGGTTTGCTTGGCCAATCAAGTTTGCTGTACCCAAGGAGGAAATCTTATGCATGCAACAGTGTCCAGATGTAAACTAGTTACACTTTGGCTGAGGAATTGCTATTTTATAAAGAAATTAAGGGTGAGAATAGCTTCATTGTTCCTTCTAGTTTATTCATGCATTTAGTATCTTTGGATACCTAGAAGGACTGCTTTAGTAGGCTTAGGTAGAATAAGAAATAGCCATCAAGTTGGCTAACTAAAAGATAACTGTTAAATTAGCCACTACCTAATCATGTTCTACAACTCATTTTTACTTCAGCATGTTTTTGCAACAGCTTAACTTAGACTTCTGCAATTATGAAGCTTTATTTTAATATTTTTGCGACCATACATTCATAAGACACATAGCTATTTCCCCAAATAGGGATTCTTTTGTATATGGCTGTGCCAGTACAAGCTTGGCATGTGTGAATCATCTTTCACATGTCAACCTTATGTAATTTATTTGTTGCATACAAAGTGAATTAAAATTTCAGCTCAATGTGTTAAATTGCTACTGATGAGAAATACACAAGCTGAGCCATCTCACCCCAGTAGGACTAGCCCCCTCACTCATTCCAGCAGAAAAATTTTTTTTTTTGGATCCTGTCTGCCAAAGAATTCTGGTTGATGGGGTACAGGAGAAGTGCTGTTTCTGCTGCTGCTGCTTCTCCCACCTTCTGGAATATTGTCCCACTTGAGGTAAGGCCCACGCTTCTGGCCTTCTAGAATAGTCTAAAAACTTGGCTCCTCTGCTTGACCTGAGATGCCAACAGTGACTGCTGTGTTGGGGGTGGCTGATAGGGTAGAAAAGTTATCCACTCTCAGACCTCCCATTGTGTTGGTTTTTAGCTTTTCTGTTTAATGCCCCTAATATTAATTGCCTTGGATTAGCTTTTAAAAAATGTTTATACCGTATTATAAGTTGTCCAGAGTTCCTGTCTCAGTGAAATGGGCAGCATAAAAATTTAACTAATAAACAATCAAAAATCTAAATATGGCTCTTATCTTTCTGACAAGAATCTTCAGGAGATTACTGGTGCTCTCCAGCTGTCTACAACTAATGTCTTCCCTTTAATAGATGTTGGTGTGTTTGCTCATCACAATGAATGACAAACTATCCATTGCCTTTCAGCTGGGGCGAGATTAGTTTAGAGTGTGCACATGCAGCAAACTCACAGAAATGGTGGGCTCTGACAATTGCTTAAAAGACAAACTGCTTATCACTAATAGCTTATGGCTACAGCAGAATAATAATGGCAACATTTGGTCCAAAATGAGACCACTCCATCATCTTGTTCTTTAAATGAAGCCTGGTGCTGTTTTTGTCTGGGAGACATCTTAATGAAGCATACTTGCTGAGTAACAGTGGTGAATCATTTATTGGATGCTTTCATCCATTGCTAAATAATATATTCATCAATATCCTCAAATTTTAATATATAAAAAGTCAGCATTTGGATAGTTCTTTGTTTTGTTTTCTATGAAATGCCGAGTCTTTTTTAAAGGAAGGTTTTTTTCCACTATCTGACAAACTTTAACAAAGAATAGATTAAAACTTGTTAATGATTCAGAGGATATCAGCATAGCAAACATATATTATAGGATGCATTAACATCTGACAGGTTAAGATGCCAACAGTGTAATAGTTTATTATCTGTAGTTCCAACACATTCTGAGAAATGTGTTACCTTGTGAACGATCTTTAAATCTAGGATAAATAGATATACTTTTGCTCGTTTGTTTTATTGATAAAGAATGGGATCTGTTTAGTAAAAACACTGATTGGATGAGGTTATGGTCAAAGTGCCTTTTCTATTTATATAATTCAAGAGCCTCTAGAAACAGGGGTGTCAAACTGGTAGCCCACGCACTGGCCACGCCCAGCCTAGTTCTGCAAAGGGAAAAATATCACAGAACATGAAAACATCACGCGACAGCAATGTGACAGAGCACATTTGACACCCATGCTCTAGAAGAGTCACTAGTTGAAGATGCTTCAGCAGAACAATATGCTTTTAGGGGTAAGAGGAAGGAGATTTCTGGGTAACTGCCAATAGATTGACAAGGATTTTTGACTCCAAATTATTATTTACCCAAGAGGGACCACAATGAATGGGACCTTGATATCAGCAGAAGGGGCAAGGAGCATTTTTGGTCTCTTCTTCTCCTTTCCCCTTTAGTTTCTTTTTGAAGGAAATGATTTTAATATTTAGTTACATGTAGGTAAAACTAAAAAAATTGTGACTATGTTCTGTCACACAATCTGGAGGTTACCAGAAACATGTATGTACAATATGTACATACATGTCTGCATATGAAGACATGTATGTACTTATTGTATGTGTTTATACACACATGCAAACACTCTATCTTCTATTGGAACATATTGCACACAGTTTATTATTTAACCGGTAATCCATTTTTGTCTGTTTTCACATTGTTCATTTTTATTCTTCTCTGTTTTCTTTTTATGCATTTTTACTCAGTGTAGCTTGCAGCAACCTAGAGCAGTGTAGAGGGCTTCTGTACCTTCTACCAAGCCATCTGGCTGTGCAGATTCTCAGTCACCCAGCTCATGGTTGTCCCAAACGTGCTTTTTTCAAGAGGCAACCGGACTTTCTTATTTTTCTTTGAAGACGTTTCACTTTCCATCCAAAAAGCTGAAGAAGCCCAGTTGTCTTTGGGAAAAAGCACCTTTGGGACAAGCCATCTGGCCTATCAAGATATTCAGTTTTCCACTCCAGATCACCAAGTTGTTTAAAATTCTCTGGCCACTGAATATTGTAACTTGGCTATCAATTTCACCATAAATTCTGTTTGTTTTTTTGGATATGGATTTAATTTTTTTTTAACTTTTGGGATGTGTGTTTTTTAATGTTGAGTCCTTTGGGAGAAGGGCGGCATATAAATCCAAACAAACAAACAAACAAACATTTTCTTAATTTTTTTAAAAAATAATGTTCTACTTTTTTTGTAAAAGGGACTTAGCAAATTGATAGAGCATAGGGCTATATATGCATGAGTTAATGTATACCCTCTCTTAAATTAAAGACAATGTGCATAGGCTACTAACTACTAAGATACAGAAGATCATCATCTTCATATGAACTTCTAGGATTCTCTGGCCACAAAGAGACATGACAACTGATGAATTAAATCTTTGACCAGGGCTTTTCTTTGGTGAAACCTTGAGGTACTTCATGGATGATTCCATAAGGACAAGGTTTTAATGAATCATTATCTGTAGCAATATTTTTATTCCTTGATTTATTTATAAATGATGAGATGGGCTGTATAGGAGCTTAATAAGAATAAAATTAATTTGGGGAAGTCACATATTCCGTTAAGCATGGAGTAGTCATAGCTGTCATGACACCTGGAAGTACTGGATTGTCAAACCCTGACATACGCAGCATTCTGCAAAACCTACAGTATTGATATTATCTTTCCCTGGAAGCAGTTTTCTTACTCTGTTTAACCTCCTTTCTCTCTCTTTCTCTCTCTGTGATAAACACACACACACACATGCACACACACAAAAACATAACTTTGTGTTTTAAATATGTATGGATAATATATGTATGAGTAGGTAGGTGTGTATATGTATATGTGTGAGCATGTATCTTAGATATACATGAAATGAATGGGACATTGATTGCTTAGTTTGCTTCTGACAATTCTCTTGCCCGAGCGCTTAGATCAGCGGTGTCAAACTCCCGGCACCACATTGCCATCACGTGACATTTAATGATGTTTTTCCCTTCATGGAGCTGAGGTAGGCGTGGCCTATGCATGACACATCCGGCCCCTGCAGTTTAGATCAGCATTATCCCCTGACCTCCCCCAACTCTTAAAACTATCACAAGCAATTTGAAGGCTACTATAACAAAGAGGTTTTGGCCAGATACATTGAGATGTCTGTCATTAAGAGGGTCAAAATCTTTTTGGGGAGGGCAAGTAGTCTTCTATCTGTTCCAATTTATGTAAATGTAATTAATTATAGTTTTTAAGGTTTACAAACAGCCATAAACAATTAGCATATCAAACTCCGAATTACTTCTTGAGTTTTGCAAATGTGTTTCAGTTAACTCCCTTTCATCTTTCTGAAAGTTTGTTACCATTAATTACAATGATGCAAAATGTGCATAAGATACCAGCAGTAGAGAGGAATTAACAGTCACCTTTAATTTAATTGGCTTTACCTTCGAGTTTAGCAGGGTAATAGAGTATAATTGCCATCTAAAATCACTGTGGTCTATTTCTGCATACTAATGAGCTGATTTCTGAGTCTGGCAACCTTTCAGAAGTGAGCAAAATAGGAGTAAACTATGCAAGCGATTTAAAAGCAGTAAATGTGGCATGCAAGATATAAAGAGGAATGCCTTGAAGACACATAATAAACTTTTAAAAGTCCTTATAGTATTTGTAGGTCCAATGTTTGACTTTTGAACTACCTAAACAAGCAATCATTACATGGAAAATACTTCCTAAAAATGTTTGCAGAAGCTTAATCTCTCTTGGCATCTATTTATTGGGCAGAACAACTGTTGGATAGGTTAGCCTCCCATGAATTGAAGCAGACTTTAAAAAGAGCTGGTTTTTGTTCATTTTTGTTGGTCATACTTAATAAGCATCTCTCTATGTCATCGGATGCCAGAAATATATATTGGCCATGAGCAAAACCATCCCATAACTTCAGTAGTGGGAGTTTTGTAGAACTAAGACAGCTTCCACCCAGATGGCTGCTTTTAATAACATCCTCCATAAAAGTCCATCTCCTCAAGGCTCAGGGCTGTAGCCCTCAAACGTTGGCATTCAGCATCCAGAAACCCTAAGGGGTTTTTTTATCACTAAAGAATAATTATCATGAATTTACAGCATAGGAAGAGAAGAGCTTTTTTCTATGCTGAAGGCTATTACTACATCAGCCTCCTTTCCACAAACCATGAGCAGCTCCAGAGATGACTTTGTTTTCTGGCTTTCTTTGGAAGTTTTTCCACCCATGTTCTATTTTTTTGGGAAAATGTCTGTACATGTAACCCTTACTTCCCATAAACAGTTATTGATTGGCCACATTAATGACCAGTGGGTTGGAAGCGCATGACAATCTGTAAATAGTACATGTCTCTGTCTCTATCATCTCTGTCTCTATCGTCTCCATCTCTATCATCTCCTTCCCTTCCCCCCTCTCTAGCTCCTCTAGGACTGTGAAGGTTCAGTTCAAATCCTGAACTCAGCCTAAAATAAAACTCTTCTGATGATTTGGAATTTAAATGTTTGCTTAAACCATATGATTAGTCTGGAAAAAATCTGGTGCCTCTTAAATGTATCCAGTGGATGAAAATCTTTGTCATTTTTATTTGGTACATTATGAGAATAATAGCAAAACAATATTGTACTTGATATGACAAGATCTTGAACGTCTAAATTTAGGTTTTAATAAAACATTCCTAAGTCTTTCCCTCTTACTTTCCCTTTACATCTTCTCTTTTAAAGGAATAATGAATAAAGGATATCAAAGATGGTTCTATAGGCATTAACTAGTTTATTAAAGCAAACTGTCTGTTCAACAAGATGCCAAAATTATTGTTTTTGCACACCCTAAGCAGTGCAATCACCCTTCTTCCAAGATCAATATTAAAAAGCCATTGTTCAAATTGTATTTAATAACAGGGTTCTTTATAATAGGTTCTAGTAAGAACACTGTGAATTTAGTTCAAAATAATTTCCCAGTTTGTATGTGTGTGTCTTCCAGAAACTCTGCTAAAAAAATAATTCAAAACATAAGCAGCTTGAACAATGAATGACACATGATGTGTATAATTACCCTCAAAACAGCTTCTAGTTTCACAGAGTTCTTGAGTCCTACTGTGCTACTGCCTTTTTTATGTTAAATCATTTGAAGGGCAGCTCGTTGTGATCTCTACAGATGTCAAGAAATTTGTTGTAGTTAAAGTATTGCTGGGTGCTTGCATTAGTCCTGCTTGTCACAGAGCAAAGTTAAATAGAGTGGAAACAACCACACCAAACAGGGGCTAAATGATACTCCATGCTTAATAGCTGTGGGCTGGTTGCTCTGAAGCAAGCTGGAGCCTCCAGGGAGCTCAGCTTGATTGTAGTGAAGCGTTTCAACCACGCAGATCATAACCATTGAATAGGAAATCTCCTTTCTAATAATGCAGCTGCCAAGACTGTATGCCGCTGAGATGGAGTGTCATAATAGGGATTACTCCTGTGATGTGGCAATTAGTTTCTATCATGCATTCAAGACCAAAAAAAAAAAAAAACAAACAACCAGGAGCACATTTTTATAGTGTCAACTCCTTCATGGAAAAATATATATAATTATAGAAGTTGTGGGTATTTGGCTCAGGTATTTGTTTATACAATTTGAGAACAAGAGAACAGGAACATACAGATAGTACTAGATGTTCAAGCAATATTTTCTCCGCTTAGTGTTGGCTCTTTGCCTTCTGTCCCTTCATGGCTGCTCTTTGGCAGCTACTTGCAACAGTGCAAGGTTATTTTGGCTACCATAGCATTTGGACTACAATCTAACTACCAAAATGCTTCTCCGTAATCCCTTTTCTCTAAGCAGTTGGAAACACGCATATTCATTAGGAAGCAGCCAAAAGGTGTCAACAGACATCAGTACTTAAAGGAACCATTTTTAGATATAAGCTGTTCCTAACCCTCAAAGAAAGCACAATAACATTCTCACTATAATCTGACACACAACCATGTAGATCCAATTCTAGGCTGTTCTTCTAACATATATCGTAATACAAAGGAATTCTATTTTAAAGTAAACTGAAGTCCAAAGCACACATGTATTTCTATAAAGCCAGATCATAGCTTGAACCATACTTAGACATCGGTCCTGTTTAATGCCCCCCCTCCCCGTGCATTATAAAAACAACAAACCCAAGGAATACAATAGATCCCTCATTTAATAGTTGCTTCCAGATTTAGTGCTCTATCCATTCATCATTTTGTCACCAAGGATAATTGCAAGCAACTTTCTGCACAGTTGGGAATGTGGCACTTTTATCAACTCTGTACATCACACTCTGTCCCATAAACTCTATTGAATGTGACAGAGTAGTGTGTACATTCACTTAAATAAAATAGAGGATTTGTAATAGTTTCTTTCTATTCTTTTTTTTGGGGGGGGGGGTGTTGAAACAGGGCATACACTTTGTGCCAATTCAGGAAGAAGTTCTAAACTTCTGTGATCCCCCATTATGTTGCTGAGTCCACCAGCTGAAACCAATTTATTTCTGCCTCTGTTGTGGTATAACCTGAATTGAGAAAATGAGGATCTTGATGTAATAACAAAACTCTGATGAGCTTGGAGGTGTTGGATTTCTTCATTGGAGACAACTTTTGTTTCATCCTGCTTAAGCCCTTGAGATTCAGCTGCCTTAGGAAGTCTTGTAAAAGGAATACTGGCTTGACGTAGCATTAGGGAAATTAGAAGGTGGCCTTGTTTCTCATTTCCTTCGGCAAAGCAGGAATCTATTTCATTTTTCATTTTATGCAGTTCTGGGATTTTGACTGTTCCAGAGTAAGAGACAAGCTAGTGTGTTGGAAGGATACCTGCAACATGCTCCTTTTCTCCCACTGTAGTTACTACTGCAAACTACAATCACTATGAAACACACCTAATGCAAAACTGCAGACATGCTGTTGCAGTTTCAAGCTTTCCCTGTTCTCTATGAAAGTGGGAATTTTTAATATATAAGAAATCGTGACTTGATAGTTAAGCAGCTTCATCTCATTAGTAATGCCTTCCTTCCTTCCCTTCTTCCTTCCTTCCTTCCTTCCTTCCTTCCTTCCTTCCTTCCTTCCTTCCTTCCTTCCTTCCTTCCTTCCTCTGTATGTATAAAATGATAATTTGTTAATTTTTAAAATATGTTTTGTATATCAAATGAAAATGTATTGAAAACATGGATGCAAATGGAACATTACTAAATTATTTATTTTTTTAGGTCGAGTGGGATCTTTGACGTTGCTGCTGCAGCTCCGTTTAGGTATCTTCTGCAGGGTCCTTTTGGGAGTTCAGAGGAGAGCACCATTTGCCACAAAGTTGTGAAGTGGATAGAAGTGAAGATCAACAGGAAATTTAAAACTTCTCTCTCAAGTTGTGATCCTTTTCAGGATTTTGGTTTTTTAGCTGACATTCTGTCATTCTTTGTCAGCTTTCTCTAATGTAAATAACCTGCAGATATGCAACTTCGACTTCCAGAATTCTTATAAATGGTAAGGTTTGACTGGGGATTTATGGGACCCGTAGTCTACATACCTGGAGATAGAGAAAATTACTCTCTTTCACTGCCATTATTTCAATAATAAAAGGATGGGTAAATTTAAAAAAAACTTCCCACCTCTTCTTCATACAACAGTGTATTACCAGGAATTCATCTCTTAATGAGTCCTCTGCCATTGCCCCAGTGCAGAAATCATAAATCTCACTCTGGCCAGTTGTCATTTGAAACTGTGCAAAACCGTCATTAGAACATATCTAGAGTTATAAATTTCTTCCAGGTAGCCGAGGCTTCCTGTTTTTCATTTTTCAGATTCCAATGAAAAACACATTTGATCTGAATGTTAGTTCTGTTTGGATATCAGAATGCTCTAAGCTAGAGCATATTTATCTGCTTATAAACCTAGAGCTCAGAAGAAAACATTAGTCAATCAGTTTTTACTTCCTTTGGCCAAGCAATGAGTTTAGAGACTTACCACCAATCAGGGCACACATACCAGCTGATAATTGAGTTCCTTACTTTGGCTCTTTACAATTATTCTTCATAGAACAAATTATTAGAACCTTACTTATCATAACAGCAAATGTATATTCCAAACTCTTAATTCTGGCATGCTGGTAATTCTGCATTTGAGTTCCCTGTACTAAGTATGTCAACATACTGTTAGATAATGAGAGCTTGAGTAAACTGCACTGTAGGAGATGACCAGGCTGAGTCTGAGGGAGGCGTCAAACATATCATCAGTCACAAATCCCTTCATGCTCACAAGAGATCTATGTCCAGCCCACCTTGAATTCCATGTACTCTTATCTACTGCCAATTTGCTTGGACTGTTAGTAGCTCAGATTCTGATAGAGAGATTATACTTGCAATAAATCTTTATATCCATTTGAATTGCCTGATCTTCTGATTTCTCTGGCACTTGACATGCACAGTCTCCACTGGAAACACAATCTATTCTATCAAAGAGAAGGCAGTGGTATATTGCTATTTGTGAATCACTATTCTCTGTCTTAAGATGGCATTTCCTATTGATCCTTACAATGCGACCAGAAAAGTGTTATATTCCAATTATAGTGCAATATTAATGCAATATCGGGTTTTCATTTGCAATTATATAGCATGTGAAGGATGTATGTTTGTGTTTTTATTTTTATCGTTATAATGTACACTGAAGATGGCATTTAATTTCATTGTATGATGCAAAATGACAATAAACTAAACTAAACTAAATTAAACTAATTAGAATTGCAAAAACTTGGTGTCAGGCTTGCCTCATTCAATATCTAAGAAAGAAAACCCCCAACTCCATTTTAGTAGAAATAAAGGTACTTTTACTGGACATAAAATGAAAATAGTTAAAGTGAAGCAAGATCTGAAGCAAAAAGGTGCGAACTTGTACATATCAAACGTTTGCCCAAAACCCTTCCTCCAGTTACCCCAACCCCAATGTCCAATCTCCAGCTCCCAAAGGCATCATGTGGGGTGCATCTTCAGGTGGCCTCATTCAGTTGGTATGCAGAGACAGTTGACTTTGATCAAGTCCAAACACAAGCCATCAGCATGCACAGAAAATGGCGAGAACATACCTCCCTAATGATATCTCCTCCAGTACCTAGTAATTCTCTTCCCAAATACCATTAGCCTCCACCCTTCCTGTTACTATGGCAGCCGATAGCAAGCAAGCAAAGTAGAGGCTGACAATTGGATTGGGGGATTTCATCTCATTCCAGTATCAAGCTGTCTCCAAAAGATATAAAGATCTTTTGAATCAACTGAAATGTATGCCAACATAATCAAGCAGGTGACATAAGAAGCCCACAAACAACATTTCCTTTTTTCTTTTTACATCTAGCATTTATCCAGCAACAGATATTTTAAAAAGCTTAGTGGTAGTGATATAATGGTCAGTGATAGCACTGTGCTTCATGCAGTTGTCTAAAACAGTGTTTCTCAAACGTGTCACATGTAAGATGTATGGACTTTAACTCCCAGAATTCTCAAGCCAGCCAGTTTGAGAAACACTGGTCTAATCTATACTTCCAAGTCAAGATCTGCTTTTTGGAGAACCCTGAGATATGCAGTCTGATACGCTTTGTGCATTAATAGTTTCTTGGCCATGTTAGTGTACTTTTTTTAAATTGGAAAATCCCAGTGCAAAGTGTAACATGAACTGTCTTTCTGTTCATGCTTTGGTTCAGAAGTGCAAAATTACATTTGGCTGCATTCAGGTGTGGCTTCATCAGGTATCTCCTTGATGCTTGCCTTCAGCAACACTCAGTTTAAAGCAGGGATATTTCTTCAGTGCCTCTCTTCTCATGGATCATTGACTGTTTTTCACATTCCCTTCCATCTGGTCTACAGTCTTTGCTAGATTCTTTCCTACACTATTTTAAAAATCAATCAAAAAGCTTTCCATTGTGTTAATATGCATAAAGGTATTTGGCTGACTGGCTCAGTGTGTATCGACCTTATGAAGACAGATGTGGGTAAACCACTGAATTCCATTTGTGATGGGTATTGGACTGTGTAACCCAAGGATATCCAGGGTTGTATGTACGCTACATAACAAAGATATCTTATAATATGTTATCAAGTATTTAACAAAATAACCCTACCTGATTGACACATGACAAGCTATATACAACACAGTGCTTTCATTTTTCCTTTTAGTCAAGGGAATTTATTAGTTATGTTCCATAATGTCCTACTAACCAATGAGATGGGCTATAATCAAATAATTACTATTCAAAAATCTAGGCTGGTCCTACTTGTTTTAGAACCTGAAACAAAGAACTCAATGGGTCAGCTTATTCTCATTCAAGAGTCAAGTGAATTGGGAACTGATTTCTTCTTGGAGATGAATAATATGCAGCACTCGAACAAGGTGGAGGAGTAGAAGAAGTCACATGACTTATCCAATCTTTTACTACCACTTCTAAGGAGCTTGATGACTGGTTGGTTGCCTTCTTAATGTCAAATGAGCAAGCCAGCCTTGATTAGAGTCACCTAATCAACTTTGTTTGTGGTCAGAGATGACCTCTTTAACCAATATTTATCTTGCCACCTCACTGTTCTATAATTGAGAGTAAAGTTTAATAAATGAGACCCTATGCTATACATTTCTAATCTTGAGCTTGTTTTTCTCTATCAGTGTTGGAACTTAGGGGGAAGATGAAAGGCACACCAATACACAAACATTTGTGTCACATATTCCACCAAGTCTGTACTTTCTATACTTGTGCACTGGTAGTTCCTCTTTGTTCTATTTTCAGTTTCAGATTTTGTATGGAGCATCTTGCATTCACATGGTGCTATAAATTTGATTTCATTAATTAAAGTTTCATCTTGCAACTGCTTTCATCTTACAACTGCCAGATACAAGCTGCAATAATCAAAATCACATAAGGATACAGAGTATTCTTTGCTTCTCTGCTTTCATCTTACAACTGCCAGATACAAGCTGCAATAATCAAAATCACATAAGGATACAGAGTATTCTTTGCTGCTACTAGTAGTCATCCAGTGTTACACAGCTCAGATTTGGCAGCCTCCCTTTGCCTGCATTACTTCATGAATTGGACTGGACCTACCTTTTTGCTAAGTGAGCAAGTTGTGTTAAGTAGCAGATAATGAAGCAGGGAGTAGAACTGGTGTTGCTGTATATACTATGTGGCTGTCATGAAAAGCTAGCTGGATTGCACATTCATTGTTGCCATGGTATTATCCTAGATACTGTGAATGTCTTGACAACCCACTACTCTATTGCTTTCCTGAAAACACATTTTTTCTGAGGGATGACTGTAAATGAAAACCTATACAGGTTTTTCAAACAACTTTTTAAAGGATCAGGGTAAGCACTCTTAACAAGAAGAGGATGATGAGATGGAACATTTAAACTTCACTTTTAAGCCCAGTTTGTATATGTGATGGTTGACTGATCATGTGTGAAATGAAAAGGTTATACGGTATATATCTGAGCATAGGAGGTGAACATTGGTTCAATCTTTGTTATTTATCATCCCTAGCTGCACTCTTTGGCATTTGCCCCATAAGCTAGCAACAGAGGCATCCTAGGGGATTAAAAAGTCAAGGCATCCATGATTGTGCAATTCGATACCCTGAACCTTTTTCACAGACCTTCTGTCATTCAATGCAGCCACCATCTTGCTTTTTAAAAATCTTTCAGAATCTTGGATGATTCTGCCCCTAATTCGGTGCAAACCAGCATGGCACATGAGGCCTAGTTTTGGGAGTATTTCAAATCGCTTATTGCTCTTTATTTTGTTATCTAAACTATCACCTACAATCTTTGGATGTATACCTTTGAAATGCATACTTTAGTCCACCCTTACTTTGATCTTCACTGTGGACTGTTTTAATGGGCTGCGTTGATTCTGTTCTTTTTTTTAATTCATACTTGGTTGACAGGTGGACAGCTTCTTTTCTGCGTTAATTCTGTATTCCTTTTCCTTGTGTTTGAAAGATAGCCTATACCATGTTTCTAAAAAAAAAGAATGTTCCATCTAGCTGTCAGATAGCTTATACTTTTAAAAGTAAACTATATAAGAAGCAGTTTATATGCTTCTTAGAAATACATTAATTGCATCAAAAATTTGCAGTTAACTATCAAGGAAGTCCTGACATAATAATCTCTAATGCTTGTATGGCTTTAGAGGGAATAGCTCATAGTATAAAAATGAAATATATGCCAAGTGGAAAAAAACATTCCTTTATGAATCAGAGATATTTCCTTTTGTAACACAATGCATGCTGTTACTGCAGTTTTCTGTGAGAATAGAATAGCCAAGCTGAAAAATGCAGAGGCCCTGATTTTTTAATAGCAGGCAGAAATGAGACAACCAACAGTCTTCTTTCTCATCAAGAATGATAAAAATCTGCTCCAAAACTCCTTTGTAAATTGTCTAGAAATCCTGTTAAAATATGTCTGGTTTCCCATGAGTGATATTCAGACTGGGTTAGAGTCTGTTTTGCAGTACATTGAATTACTATCTTACTGCAAAAGAGTTTTCCTTATCAGTTAAGAGAATGTTAGAATCTTTTCAGAGGTTTTTTCTTTGGAAGAGTTTTGGACTAATTCTGTGAGATGTTGAAAGATGTGAATGCTGCATTTTTTGGGGGTTGTGTTTCATGTTTTTTCATCCTTTGGCAGCCTTTCTGGCTGTCCTGAATTCCTGATCTGGAAAAAATGCATGGATTGAATATCCCTATTTTATTGAGGCTGACTTGTGGGTATCCCAAATGGATGTCTATACAATGAAGAATCTCATCCCTCACTTTGCCACCTTATAAAAATGCAAAAAACTCAGTGTAACACCATTAAAGTGCCATCAAATAATTACTCTCCTTTGGATATTTATTTTGCAAATGTATATGGTTACTCATCTTAATTAATAACTCTGGATAGCTAAGAAAACCAGAATAAATATAATACATAAAAATAATAAAAGCAGAGTTGAAAAACTTTTACTAAAATATACCCCAATGCTAGGGAAAATATTTCTGAAGGATAAATAACATTGGGACATTTAAATCTTAGGGAGGAGTCTAAGGCTTCTGAATCTTTTAAGGGCACCCCATATAGAATGTATTGCAATGTTCAACTGAGAAATGACTAAAACACGAGCAGGGATGGGTACAACTGGAACACAGCATGGATTTCTGGAAAGGACATCCTGGCCATGCTTGCTGCCTGTTTTTTGAATGGGAGCTGAGAATCCACATGGGCCCCCAAATTATGTATGAACTGTGTCTATAGGAATGCTATCTCAGCCAAACCTGATAGAGGAAATTCTCTAGACTAGTGGGAGAATCTAATATTTACAATCTTTCTAAGGGTTGAATTGAAATCTGTTCTTCCCCATCCAATACTATACTACCTCCAGGCACCGGGAAGGAACCTCAGTGGTATCTCTACATAGGTACATCTCAGCCTATAACCTAATCTGAAACACACAGAAGATTGGTTTTTGTTCAGTATTCCAGGATCCAGTGATGGCCTATTAAGGAGAAGACCACTGGTTCCTTTAAGACATGTGGAACCATCCCTTTCCTTAAAAACACATTCACCATCACTTGAATCAATCATCACATCGTTTTTCAGGATTTCTGGATTAACCTGGAGGAATTTGGGCTTTAAATATAGCAGGCAGGACTCAATGTCTCAAGGATCTTGTTCACTCCCTCAAATTTAATTTTCCTCAGATACCTACATAGGAGTGTGTTTCAATCTGTTGCATTTGAGAAAATTCAAGTGACTTTATCAAACAGGTGCCTAGAATAGTTGTCAGAATGACTCTGAAAGATTCATCCAGGCTTTACTTAAATGGAAGGACTGCATCACCCAAAACAAATATGGTTGCCAGCCATTTATCTGCAACCCAATAAGGAAATACAAATAATTATGTTCTGCCACCTTATTACCAAAAGGTAATCATTATGAAATACTGTTATTTGAGTTCAATTGGACTTGTTCTTTGTGTTCCTCCATTAGTACGTAGTTCAAAGGAAGATAAAAATACATCATTTAATTAATTCTTAATTAATAGTGCAGCAGCATCTGAGAGTTGTGGTGGCTCAGTGGTTAGAGTGCTGTACTGCAGGCTACTTCTGCTGCCTGCGGGTTGCCTGCAATTTGGTAGTTCGAATCACACCAGCTCAAGGTTGACTCAGCCCTCCATCCTTCCAAGGTCGGTAAAATGAGGACCCAGGTTGTTGGGGGCAATATGCTGACTCTGTAAACCGCTTAGAGAGGGGTGTAAAAACACTGTGAAGTGGTATATAAGTCTAAGTGCTATTGATATTGCTAAAGAGGTTTTCCCTGAGATCTAAATGACCCTCACTCTGTTTAGAAGAACGGAGAGGAACAAGCGCTTTACTCTGACTTTAGGCAAGGGGGAGGGAAATCTCCCACTTCACTGCACTTTCCATCTTTATTTTATATGTTTTACTGATTTTACTGTAATTTATCAGAGCTGTCCAGAGTTGTTGAGTCAGGCAGCAACTGAAATTAATAAATTATTATTAATATAATATGTAATACAGTTTGGTAGTATAGGTCATGTTTATGAAGTCAAACAGTAATTTGAGGGATACGTAGTTCAAACATAGAACTAAGAACTCTTCTCTCTATACCTACAATGATCCTCTCCCATGCATATCATATCAAGACACAAAAGAATATTTTTAATGCTAAAATTATATTTTCAGCTGCCAGGTTTGTTATTACAAAAGATTGGAAAAGTAAAATATTCCTCTCTTTGGATCAGTGTTACTTCAAAGTGTGAGAAATTGCCTTGGGCTGAAAAAATGTTATGAAAACAAAGAACTCTGAAATATTCTATAATGCAAGAGAGGTTCACTCAAATTTGGTTACCATTTATTAACTACATTAATGATACTTTTCTG
Source organism: Natrix helvetica (assembly GCF_964273705.1). Classification (NCBI taxonomy): domain Eukaryota; kingdom Metazoa; phylum Chordata; class Lepidosauria; order Squamata; family Natricidae; genus Natrix; species Natrix helvetica. The sequence goes on from NC_138558.1 coordinate 42,689,558, forward strand.
TTTAGATTATTTTGATATATAAATGCACTCTGCACAGAAATATTATGCATTTTTAAAATGTTTATTGTTCTCCACCAGAACATAGTGCATAGATGTTTGTGTGTGCATGTTTTTATGTGTGTATAGTTTAATTTTCTCTTTTTATTTCTAGTTATTTTTCAGTTGTACATTTTTAAAATTTATCTTTTTGTTTAAAACAATAAAATAACAAGGACATTATACTTTCTACATTTCTGAAATTATACCATGCTGCATTCTTTTCTACAGTATTAACAAACTGTTTTAGCTTGTTATATTTTTTCCAAAAAATGTTTCATTTCTTTTCTGTGATGAATGAAATTTTGCTTACAGAAGAAATTATGCTGGGGTGAAATTACGCTCATAGACAAAATGAAACTTGCCAATTACATTGGTGAAAAATATTATTAGCATCCTGGTTGGCTTTGTAAGCATCTTTCCTTGGGCTATTGGTTTTACCAAATAGGAAAGAATATGATGGTTTTATAATAAAAAGGTTCTTATCAACCTTGATGTTCTCAGTAGATTAGAAACTATCATGCTGAAAAGTGACGAAGGCTTTATAGATCACTTTTTTCTTTATACTGTATTCCCATCCTGCTGTGAAGATATGTGTGAAATCAGTAATTAATTGTTAGGTTGGGAGATTAATTATGATAGATGATGTTCTTTTAGCTAATTACAGAACATCAAGTGCTCTCTAGCCCCATCATTCTAAATAAAAGGAAATGAAGAAAGTTCTTCTAGAAAATTTTATTTTGAATTATGGATGAAATCAATCTCATAATGAAGGGAATATTATGGCAAGAGAATTATGATCTGAAGATACCTTGTTCTGAATTTTAGACAGGTGTAGGCATAGCTTTGGATATATTTTCCTCAGGTTTTCTTATGGAGACTTTTTATTGTGATAATAGACATTAAATCACGGATTGGCTTTGAGACTTGACATAATATAACTGTAGCAAAAATGCCCTGGCAAACTTTGTTTGCTGTGCTCACATGATGTCAAATTCCAACTTGTTCTTAAGGCAACCTTAAGTTGTCCATAGCTGTAAATTGTTACTACTGAGAGTTTCCCTCTTCAAGCTGACACAGGTTTCCTGTGGATATAATGTAATGTACTTAGTTGACCATTCTCTCAGTGATGCTGTGGAATCAATTTGACATCTGTTGGCTTTTTTAGGCACATCCTTCTTTCTGGTCTCCAGATTCTGTGTTTCAGGACAATTCTGCTTTAGGCATTGGAGATGGTTCTTTCAAACTATTTCATTGAGACCTGGATCAGCTTCATAGCTGATCAACTATAGTTTCGCAACATATCCCAGATTTTGGTGTTCTCTTCTATAACAGCATTTCACTTGCATTCATCTACTTTTGATGCTATTCTGGAATCTATGCTTATCTATTTTTGGACATGGGTTTAATGTTTTCTAAAATAGGAAATTTATGTCCTCCAGTGTTCAACAGCTGATATTTGTCCTTTCTTTAAATATAACTGCACGAAACACTTGCAGAATGAAGATGGACAATTAGTTAAGCCCACTAGTCTAGCTATTTTTCAAAGCTCACATCTTCTCTATTGCCATCCACATTGAAGAGGATTGTGAGGAATGTTTTCCTGTTGGCAGATAATATTTTATGGGAGAAGAGAAATAAACTGGCAAAATCCAGCAGGTCTGATCTGTACTTAGTAAATATGGACAACACCATCATAATTAAGGCAGAATAGGAATTTTAATATATGAAGGACAAAACTGAACTTTGCAAAAACATTTAAATTCTCAGAGACCTGACAGAAGTAGATTGTTGGAAACTCAAATATTCAAGGAAGAACTTCACAATTGATCATATAAACTACGCTACAAGATTTGCTTAAAAAAAAAAATTCACCCACCGTAGCAAGTGGGGTAGGATCAATAAGACTGGAATTGAGAATAAATAATCAATATCTTTTCCTTGGAGTATTTGTTTTAATAAAAATGTAAACTACAATGCATGTAATATCATGAAGCCTTGTGAAAACTTTAGAAGAACCACTGATTAAGATAAGTCCTTGAACTAAAGTAAGCTAAACATGTAAGAAAAGCCTGAACATTTACTCTTTCTGTTTACAAACTATAGAGGCACAATACGTGATAAAAACCAAATTAGTACAGCAGGCATATTTGTGAATTTGTCCATTGTTGACTAATTGTTAAATTAAAGCAAAGATGAGTTATCATTAGATGATGGATGTGTAAAGTGTCTTATACTATGTTAGGCATGGAAATACCAGCAGATCTCATCTATTTACGAAACACTGAAAAGCTGCAGACTCACCTGATGGACAGTTCGTCAATATTACCTTTGTTTTCTTTTCTTCTAAGATTTGCTTGATCTTTCCCTGCTTCTTAAGTGCATCGTTTTCTCCAAGGCATTGGAGCTAATAACCATCATTGTTAAGATTGCTTCCAGTTACATTTTTGAGTCATCAAATAGGCTGCATTTGCATAAAGAGAAAAAAAAATCTCAGCATGGTATATGGGAGAGAAGATCTGTTTTGTTTTGTTGCGAAGTTGTGTCCGATCCATCGCTTTTTAAACATCTCTTTTAGATCAATCAAAATAGTAAAGTTATCTATAAAGGGATTAGAGCAAGCTCTGTTCCATAACTAGGATCTGAACCTAGATTGAAATAGATCAAAGATAATTGTTCTTATCCAGAAACTCCTACTCTGAAGAGAATAATCTATTTGGTAAGATCTAAGAGAAGATCTTTGCTGAAGATCCCATCTTCCAGAGAATGCCACGTGCAAAACTTTATTACAGGATTTCGTAAATGACAGCAATGGTGATCCTTTCAAGAGACACCTTGCCCTTTTATTCCTTCAATATAGTCAGTAACAGAAATAAAAAAATGTGACACTGGAAGATGAGGCCATTTGGGGGATATTAGGAGTGACTCACGCTTATTTATTTATTTTTATTCATTAATCAAATTTATACAGCCACCCATCTCACAAGAAGTTACTTTGGAGAGTGTACAATAGTCACTAAATGTAATAAATGTGATGCGTAATACGTTAGTCAGTGTGATTAAAATTCATACTGTTGAGTGTTGTTAATCTTTTTTCCCCTACGTATGCTACTCTGAATCATTGGAAGTAAAATGGCTTAGAAATGTAAGCTAATTTCTGAAAAATAAACTGGAACACTGTCAAATATTTCAGCATTGTCTAAAGAAACAGTAGTAAAGACAACTGCAATGTGATGTGTGGATGACATGAAACAAAGGAAGAGATGGCTAGGAAACAATCAGACAAGAGAGGCAGAAGCTCCCAGTGGCTTAATGGTCAGAAAAAAGTAACTTAGGAAAGACTTGTACTAATGGATCAAGCAGTTAAAGTGGGGATGGGAACTTTGTACTTTCTCATGGCAACTGGACAATATTTTTTTTTAGTTTGTTTACTCTGGGTTAGATCTCTACAAAGTATCTGAATATCAGACACCTTTGCCTGGATGACTGACAGTTGTCATCAACTAAATCAGTTCATTTAGTGTTTCCTGTCCGAGTTACCTGGGATGGCTGACAACAATCTAGACATTGTTCAATACAATTGAAGGATTTAATTGAAGAAAACACCCCCATCTCTTGCAAGTGTGACAGAATCACAGCTTGCTAGTCATAGGGAAGTATATATTGAATCTTGTAAAATTTTAGGATCAAAGCATTGTTGACCTTTTGAATGCATAAATATGATCAGATTTCATCAAAGAGAAAGAATGTTTTTGCATGGCTAAGACTCATATGACAATTTTATCTATTTCTTGAGCTGTAATTTGAGCTTTATCATCTATTTTTAAATTATAAGATATTTGAAGCACTATTAGGGGCATAAATATGAGTTTTAAATAAAATCAACTAATAAATATCATTTTTTAAAAAAAATTACCCATGCCTACCTTATCCAATGTGTGCTGAGTTGTTTGTCTTTTTTTGTGTATTTTTTTGTGAAATCCGAACATTTCAAGATAAGCAGCCTTTCCATATCCCAAATCCTTAATTTTACACATGAAGTGGAACAGGACTAGTTCTATTTTAAATGGTCAATTTTCTACTACATGTCTTTAACATTTGTTAAATAGAATAGAACATAAATAGCACATCAGACCATATACTTTTGGCCACTATCTTGGCCAGTCTATTCAATAATATATCAGAAACTGAATGCTTTATCCTACTCTTATTTTTCCATTAAAAAAGAATTCCATTTCCCTTTTCCACAAAATGAATAATAGACCAAAAAACTGCAAACATTACATCTGCTTATTATGATGATATACCCTTGAAATGCTATTTTCTTCTTTTTGCTGTGTCCATGCCCAATGGATGGTGAATTGCTACCATGTCTGCATTTTAGAAAAAGAAATTGCTTGGAAATGGAAGTTCTCCATTTGCACAAGGCCTTATGAGGAGGAAGGTAAATTCAAATGCATGATAATGGTCAGTGATTGCATTGACTGATCTACATAGGCCTCAGCTTGATACACAAGATTGTCTTGAAAAAACTTCATAACTTCATACTTTAGGGCAGGGGGCTAAATATAATTTTGAGGTCCTCTGTTTTGGTCAGTGCCTATGCAAACAGATTTTGGCCTATTAAGAGTATCATCCATGTTAAACTGATTATATTTGCATTAATATTCATCACCATCATTCTCATATTAACAGGTGCAGACTCAATAATAATAGACTTCAAAGTGTAGATCACAAGTCATGTTAGTGTTTTCCATCAGAACTTTAATGGACCATCATTTTGCCTCTAAGCGATAGCTACCTAATCAGATGTTAAGCATTGATAATGACTCAGTTGTCAGGTGTGATTGTGTTAATAATAATTGTTGCATGACAAAATATTTCAGCCAGTGAGACAAGCTAATAAATGACTTTGGATTAGCGTCTACACAGCTCAGTACACAACATTTCAAGAAGCTAATATCTGCTGTTCCAGCTGTTCCCCTCAAGATTTATCTGGATGATGGGCTTCCTCAGAAATTTTTGCCCTCCTGCCCCCAGGCATCTGCTTTCAAGTTCCTATAATGTTATCCCCAGCCAGATTGACTGCAATCTTAATGTCATGTCACTTACTAATGATCATCAGAATCTATCATGGAGCAACAATAATAAGTATAACAAAAAGATTATGGTATATTGGTAGCTAAAGGTCTGTCATTCATTTATAGATTAAAAAAACAAACTATCATAACTATCTTTAAAGCTGTCTTTAGTGATATTCAGGGTGAATTTGTGGGGATTGCTATAGATTAGTAAATGGCTGAACCGTTTTTGGAAACAATTAGATGAAACTTTCTGTTGAGGGGAAAAATCAGTTTTAGTCTTTTGGTCCATCTTCACTATTAGTTGCCTATCTCTCTATAGTGGCCTTCTTCTGTCACTTATCTGAACTTATCTGTATCCAGTCCTACTATACAGACATCAGAAGAATAGTGATGCACATTTCCGTAGTAGACTAAGACTGCAGGTAGTCCTTGATTTGCGACCATTCATTTGGCAAGTGTTTAAATTGATGATGGTGCTTTAAAAAGTGATCTTTGACCGGTCCTCACATTTATGATGGTTGTAGCCTTTCTGCAGTCACTTCACAGTGTTCTTGTGATCACACGGTTGTGATTTGAGTGCCATGTAACCAGCATGTCATTATAATGTTTGCAGCATGCTGGGGTCACATGATAATCATTTGTGACCTTTCCAATTGGTTTTGATAGGCAAAGTCATGGAGAAACCACACAAATTGCTTAACAACCATGGCAAAAAAGTTGTAAAATCAAATGCAGTTGTGTGATGCCTCTCTTAATGATTGCATCACTTAATACATTTTCTGGTGCCTATTGTGATCGTAAATCAAGGATTACCTGTACTGAAGAATGATCAAATGCACACAAGATAGAATATTTATATTTGCATTTTTGGAAAAATACCAAGATATATTCCACCTTTGTAACCTTTGTTTATTCTCTCTCTTCTTCCTGACTGTAATCCTCCCTAATCAGGCTGCATCTCATCCTCATTTTTAACTTTAGTTGTAAGAAACTACAATATTCTCCATGGTTCTTTACCTGGCATCTTTGCCTGTCCCTGCTTGATTTCTCCCCTGCTATTTATTTGTCTGCAAGGATGTCCTGTTAAATGACTCATGCATGTCCTTTGGAGAAGTGAACATCTCACACTGCTCAAAAACACATTAAGAAGATGAAGCACAGGAATAAAAAGTGTTTATGTCCACTGAATTGCTATAGGTACAGTTGAGAAGGCACTGGCATCCATTCCATTAAAGTCACCTATGGAAGTGCTATTAACATTGACTTTTTGGCACATATAAGCTGCATACAGGCATTCAGACTGGTGGGAGTGAGAGTCTGTGCCAGCCCTACATTTTGATATTTCCCTGCAATTGGTTCTTCTATTGAGTCTTACTAATGGGGCATTAAGTTCCAAAATGAGTTGAAAGCAGAACCAGCTTACTGAATATCCTCTATATTTAGAATTATGCCCAGAGTTTGCCAAAATAAGGTCTCTGTATTTTACACATTTCCTTTTGTTAACTGCTATCATAATTTCTTCAATCACCTTAAGATCACCTTTGTCCTGTCTTTTCTTTCACTGCTGCATATTACTGCCTTAGATGACCATGATGTAAGCAAGATATGCTTTTATTTTTTATTTTTTATTGCAAAAGAAAATTTATCAGGCAGTTTGGTGTTTTCCTTGACATAGTATCTCCCATTGCAACTTGTCAGTTATCAGCTAAGGAAGTGGATGATAGTGAGAATGGAGGAAAGTAAACGAACTGAAAAATGTCTTCTCCATGTCATGAAAGGAAGCAAAGAAGCCTGAAAAATGATTTCTTTAAACTTACTTTCACTACTGATTGACTTTATCCTGATGGCAAAGAGACTCGGGAATTTAGTTAGCTATTAGAAACTCTTGCCAAGTTTGAACAACATCACATTATGAAGATAGATGATTCTTGACAGGAAATGCCTTCTTATATTAAAGAAACACATATACATACTCCAGTGGTGGGATTCACTTATCATCCCTACCGGTTTGCAAACATGAGCACTCCAGTGATGGGTTTCAATTTATTTTACTACCGGTTTGCTCGTGCGCACTTTTGCGACACTTCTGCACCAGATTAAGACAGTGAGGAGATTGGGGAGGAACATGGGCCAGTCCTGAAGTCTGGGGAAGGCTCTAATGAGGGCTCTGTGTCAAACGCAGAAAGGGGGCCAGAGCCATATGCCAGTTCTCAACTGCCTTCAGAGTCAGACATCAGTGAGGCAGATGAACAGCTGGAGCCTGTTCCCAGTGTGCACATATGCAGAGCCAGACAAAAGGAACAGCTGAAGAATAGGGGTCAACTTGGGAATAAGGCAACAGGTGGATGATGAATGGCTCCTCCCAGAGGAAATAAAAGAGGAGTGAAAGGGGAGTGGAGTTTGCTGGAGACAATTAGTTTGCTTAATTGGTTCATGACTTTCCAAGACTCCTTCCCAAGTTTTGCAGATATCGGCCTGTCAGCTCTCCGAGCCAGGTAAGGTCTGTGACTGTAAATCCTCCCTTGAAAGACTTTGTTGGATGTGAAGGAGCAGAATTCACAGTAAATTAATAAAAAGGGTTTTTTTGTGGGACAAGGGGTTTGTTGCATACTCTTGTGAAGCCTAGGTGATCAGAGCTGGGGCAAGAAGTGGCACTCTGGTCTCAAAGCCATGCTGTCAGCTTCCCAGCTGACAAGCTCAGCATCTTTAAGCATTGAGCCACTACAACCCCTTAATTATGGTTAGAACCTCACCAAGGCTATATCTATTTTTTTTTCAAAGGGCACATTGGGCCCACTAAAGTTCATGTGTGGTTAAAATATGCCTCTGTCACACATTACTTATAAGATTGTGCCAAGGTTTGTGGCATTCATCGTACACATCAACAACTCCCCAAAAGTCAAATTACAGCCATTATAAAAATACATTTTGTTCCAAGTGCACACTCCAGAGGTGGATTTCTGCCAGTTTGCCCTGGATCAGGCTAACCAGGCAGTGGTGGCAGCGGGAGGCTTTTTCTATGTGCAGTTCAAATGCAGAATACCCTTCACAGCTTGGTATATCTGCTAGAATTTTAACTAATATAAAGATGAGTATCCTTCCTCACCCCAGCCATCCAATTTCCCTTGCTCTCTTCTCAGCTTTTTTGCTGATTACACTATAGTTCCTGAGAATATTTTGTAACAAATGTATATAAGTCAAACTGGTAAGTAAATTCATTTATCCTATTCCCTCTGAAGTAACCGGAACCAGATTGTTTCAACAGGGCACTCACACCAGGCTCAATTTGGTTGGGTCTGCAATTATCATCATTTCTGGAGAACACTAGAAACAAAAAGCTTCTCTTTATCATTTCAGTAATTTTAAGTTTCTGTGGTTGCCACTCTGGAAACCGCAATCATATACTGTAATCTGGGAATTACAGCCTAGTGTTAAAGTATACTATTTCACAATATTAACTGGAACAGAGGTGTAGGGGAAAATAATTTGGCTCACATTTTAATATGAAGTTCTCTTCCTATTTTCTGGATTAGTCCATAACATTTTTTTTAAAAAAACATCAGAATAATGATTATTTGTTACATGTTTGATTTATGTTCTGCCTTCAGGAATTCACGGTGATGTGAGTTGCATTTCCTCCTTGTATTTCTCCACCCCAACTATACTTGGAGACATAGGTTTTTGGACTGAAATATCATTTGCTCAAAAGGATGGTAGTAAAAAATAGTACTAGTAGAAGATAGTAAGGTTCTATGACTTAGATCATAGAATCATAGGATTGGAAGGGATTTTGGAGGTCTTCTAGTTCAACCACCTGCCCAAGGGATAGGTGCTCCTACTATCCCAGACAAATGGTTGTCCAATATTTTCTTGAAAAACTCCAGTGATCGAGTACTTACTCCAGGACGTAAGCTGTTTCATTAATTAAATGTTCTTACTGTCAGTAAATTCCCAAGTTCTCTCTCTGACAAGCTTCTATTCTCAGGTGCTCTGGAGAACAAATCAACCCTTTTTTCCTGTGAGAGTCCTTCAATAATAGAGAATGACTATCATGCCACTCCTAAGCCTTCTCCTTTTTAGGCTAGTTTCTAAGCCATTCATTGTATGATTTATCCTCCAGACCCCTTATACTCTTTGTTGCTTTTCTCTGCACTCTTTCTAGGGTTTTGGCATCTATTTGTATTGTCATGACCAGAACTGGATATTGTATTCCAAGTGTGGTCTCACTAGTGAAGTATACAGCAGTACTATCACTTCCCATGATCTATATGCTATCCTTCTATTTATGCAGCCTAGGACTTCATTGGCTTTTTTGGCAGCTGCAGTACATTGCTGACTCATACTTTAGCAATGGTCCATCAGGACTCATGGACCCATCTCACAGGAGCTACTATTGAGCCAGGTACTGCTTTTTCTGTACCCCATACATTTGTTATTTTTTTCTGCATAAGTGCAGGAGCTTATTTTTCTCATCACTGAACTCCATGTTGTTGGACAGATGCAGTGGTGGGATTCAGCAGAACCGATACCTGATTTTTGGCTGAGTTTGGTGAACTGGTTAGACGTGTTCTGGAAAATCTGTGTTTTCCGGAACACATCTGGTTTTTATTCAACTTCCTTTTAGGAGGGGGAAAAATCCCCTCCCCAAAAGTTTAAGAAAGGAGCAATGGAAACAAAATGGTGCCTTCAATCACATCACTGAGGTGAAAACTGTCTTGCAGGCAGCAGGGGTGGGGTGGGTCGTGTGCATCCCAGGGCCAAAGCGCTGGTGGAGTGCCAGAGGATGGGGGAAGCGAGTGGGCATCCTGCCTGCAGCACCCATGCCGGCTGCTCCTTCCCACCAGAGCTGGAATGCCGCAACGTTTAAGTGCTGGTAGATGCTGGCCTTCCCTCCAGCAGGTTTGGGCCGCTGTTCGAGAGAGAGACAGGCCCATTTTACCGCCTGGCTCCCAGATGCCTCACTTCCCTCAAGCATTTCTTTGCTAACCTTTATTTCCAGGTTTCTCTCCATCATGTTCAGGGAAAGAAAAATGTGTGTGATTAAAAAAAAAGTTCAATCAATCAATTCCAACTTCGTAGATTTTTTTTTTTCATGAGAAGTTGGAATTGATTGATTGAACTTTTTTTTAGTCCCACAAACTTTTCTTTTCTTTCCCTGCACAGCGACAAACACGATGGAGGAACGCGATGGACCTGGAAATCAGGTTAGCAAAGAAATACTTGAGGGAAGTGAGGGCATCTGGGCAGTGGTGGGTGGGGCAAGCTTCACGGTATGGCACTGTGCTGCACTGCAATGGAGAAATGGGAAAGCTGGCACAAGGGAAAGAGGAGAAGCAGGGAGAAGAAAGAGGGAAAGTGGCCTCCTCCTTCCTTAGGACTGGCCATTTCATTTCCCAATTTTCCATTGCAGCGCAGTGTCCACGATCTATTTTGACAACTCTCTGTGTGTGTTTGTGTGTGTGTGTGTGTGTGTAATTTAACAACCAGTTCGTCCAGGGTCAGGTTGGCCATTGCGGGAGGCTTGGCCCACAAATGTGGCGGATCTGGAGGATGGAGATGGGCTACACTGCCCACGAAGGCCAACCTGATCCTGGGTGAACTGGTTGTTAAATTATTTGAATCCCATCACTTGATAGATGGATGAACTTGGGTCTCCTTGATCCTAGACCAGAATGTTAATCAGTATATATATTGGCTCTCAGAGGAAATTTCCAGCTATCTACTTCAAAGAAAGATACATTCTTTCTACATTAGATTTGTCCCTGCAGAATATTATACTGATTTGGCAAAATGCATATCTTAATATATATTTAAAAAACACGCACACACACAATTCAATTCATAAATCTTATGAAAGTCTTGTATAATTACACAACCTGAACTTTTTGCTTTACATTTTTGATAGACACAAGACATTTCTATAACAATATGGTCATCAAAAATGAAAATCAAATTTTAATTCCCCCCCCTATTTTGAGCATGTTGTCTAGTAGAGATTAGTAAGTAGAAACAAAACTGGGTAAATTCTTCTCTTTAATTAGTGGCAAACAGTTTTGCCATCTCTTCTAACTCCATCACCTTTTCATGTCCACGGAATTTATTAAGGCTCACTTCAGAACTTCAGAACAGAGTTGGATCATTCTTGATTTCACATTTTAGTTCCCCAGTTGTTTATTTTGAAAACCCATCATGTGTAGTGAGGAGCTAGTTAGGAGATTCCCCTGCCCCTTATTTGTAATCAAGGTAGAGATTCTACATGCACCTGAAATTCACTAGAAATGATTTCTTAATTGCTGTCTTATAAAGAGAAAGGAAGTATAGCAAGTCAACAGTGACATTACTATATAGCAACACAGATCCTCTCAGAGTCATCCTTCACTTTATTTTTTAAGGGCAAAAAAAAAAAAAAAAGAAGAACAGAAGGATTCCAACAGTATAATGTCGCTTCTAATTGTAGAGAGGAAATGGCATCTCCCTGGGAACATGTCCTGCTGGCTAAATTTTCTCTGCCAGTGTTTGTTTGACTTCATGTTGTGTGCCAGCAGGCATGACATGTCACACTTTGCATCATCATCATCTTACTTCCTGCTGTTTGGTGTCCAACCATATCAATGGATTTCTTTTGGGACTATTCCAGCCGGTGCTGTCTGATGAGCAGAAGGTTGGGAATAAGTTTGGGACTCTGTCCTTATGAATCTTGGAAATGGTTGCTATCATGCTGTGGTAGCAGATGTATATCATCACGGGAGAATAGGCTGCAAAATAGGAAGCTTAAGCAAACAGTGAAGATACTTGTAGGAGGAGCAACAACATGCCAAAATTAAAGTTTCCTTCACTTGGTACGATTGTAGCAATCTTGGCAATGCTTTGGGCAAAGAAAAATTATAGCTTTATTATTTTTTTAAATTACACATGCTGCAGAAAGATAGAGAGTATTTAAAAGAAAGCATTAGCTTTTCATTTGCTAGCTACTCCCCCATGAGAAGTGAACAACAAAGCAATAGGAAGAGATGGTGGATCTAAACCATGAGAAAGAACATTGCAAATTGTATGATATATTAATTTTAAAAATGTGTTTGTGTCATTTTAATGGTTTAAATATGTTTTAATGCTATTTGTTTAAAAGATGAAAATTACTTTAGTACATGAATAGAACGTGAACTGGCACAGATGGCCTTTTGAAATTGTTCATCCAAAGTAGAAAAAAGCTCAAGTAATTATTCTCAAATAATTCATCAAGAGAAGAGCTTATTTTTACAGAGGGCAGAAGTTATTGAAAAAAAAATCCAATGGAGGAGTTTCTCATGAAGTCTTATCTTGAAAGTGAACCATGAGAAGCCAGGCTATTCTGAAGAAACAATTGAGTAAAAAAATTACAAGAACACAAATACTGAAAATGCAAGCTACCCTTGAGAACCTTTCTCAAACTTCACCTCTATAAGACTCCGTAAAGCAAATTCTCTTGTATAAAACCGAATGAGAATTGACTAAAAATTAATCAGAATTTTTATGCCTGACTTAACTGAATGTATGTCATTACTACTCAGGTGCTGTGCATTCTATTTTCTAAAAGACAAACCTATAATAGCAGAATTGGAAGACACCTTGTAAGTCTTGTAATCCAACCCCCTGAAGACTTTATATCATGCTGGACAAATGGGTGTCCAGTCTCTACCTGAAAACTTCCAGTGAGCAACTACTAATTCCAGAGGCAAGCAAGCCATTCCACTGATATTTTTCTATCTGAAAGTATTCTAGGTTTTGAAGGGTTATCTCAGCGATGGCGAACCTCTTTTGGTTCGCGTGCCACAACACTTAAGAAGAGGCGAAAAACTCAGAACAGTTTACTAATTGCCCAAATCTTACTAATGAAACTGTTTTTAAAGCTCCCTTCAGCAATCACAAATCACATCCTCATGAAACCAAATGGCATATCTTTCATTTAAAAGAGTGAGTGAGTAAGTAAGTAAAACTTTTCTAACAACAGAACAATATAATGCCAGGTGAATAACTTTAAGACTATTTACAAACAGGATTTAGTGAGCAAGAAAGCACTTTTCACAGGCTTGACCTATGGCATAGGACTGCAGAAGAGTATGAGGAGAATTTATTATATTTCCATAACTTCAAGATAGGGAGATACAATGAAGATATGGAGATATAATAGATTCTGTCCATACCTTCTGCAGTGCTGTGCCATTGAAAACATTATACTGATTACTGAGCAGTGTTTAGTTGAAAATAACTTATTATCATGAAAGCTTGCTAGAGAGCGGACATTTTCTCCATTTGGGTTTTATGAGAGGTGTTGATGATTTACAATATATCTTTTAGGCTTAAATTACTACATTTCCATTTACTGTCCTTTCTGATGCTCAATTTAGTTGTTGAAACAAACTCATTCTTGGCAGATTGTTTTTTACATACTACACTAATAGCACAGTAGGTTTAGCTAATTAGTAGCACATATATTTACTGAGACATGGTTGATTTTGGAGTGCTTTTATTTTTTGAGCACATTCTTCTTAAAACGGTTACAGTTAAGGCTTTCCTTATGCATATTTGTTGTTTTGAAACTTTCAGGTGGTTTGTGGGAGAAACTGACAAACTTTTCTACAAAACTATATTTTAGAAAGGGCAGAACGGTATCTGCAATACCCGGGGTATTAATGCTGGTTCGGCGTGCAGAAACATTTTCTGCTCAGGGCGCTTGTGCATTTGCACCTAAAAGCCTCTGTGCATGCACAAAAGGTTAAAAAGGGGGAAAAATTACATTTCTGCAATGAAAATTGTTCCGCACATCCACAGAACCAAAAACCAAGATGGTGCCGCTGGAGGAGAACCAGTTTGGGCGGGTGTCAGGCCTAAGTTGCTGACCCAGGCCACCAAGTTAGTACCAGCTTGGACGAACTGGTCCAAACCGGTAGGAACCCACCTCTGGCAATACCTTATGATGCATAGGACTGGGAATCCCTGCTTAACCATGGAAGCATAGGTTTGAACGTTCAGAATGATGTGTTCAGAATGAACCTGCACACAACTTTATCTTCTCGGTAACACTAGAAAATTTCTATTCCTTAGCCTCAAAAATTGATAGAGAATTCAGTGAATGATGTGCATCTTTTAATTTACTTCTAAAACACTGCTAAATTAACACTGAACTTCACTCAACATATTGAGTTAATTGTGATATTTGTTATTGCATTGAAATGTCTCTTTTCGCACAAATATTAGATCAAGGGTGGAATGTGATGAAGCTAATTGTATTGTAATTGTGGGGATATGAGGGCTTGGCTTGTATAGTTGAGATATTACTTTGTGGAGTGTTTTGTTTTTTTGTTTTGTCTTACTATTATATTGTTTTAAATCTAGAAGCTGCCCCGCCTTTGGTGAATGGGTGTCCTTAGACACTGATTAAAGGAATATTTTTTCCTATCGTTTATATTGACTTTAGCAATGAGAAATCTGATCCTATGTTTTGAGATTATTTTAATATTTCAGTGTTGCAAACAAACCAATATTAGGTTCTTATGAAATAAGTTTAATGGTTTAGTAAAACAAGGGGGCTGGAAGCATCTGGCCGGGACTCTATCTATCTATCTATCTATCTATCTATCTATCTATCTATCATCTATCTATCTATCATCTATCCATCCATCCATCCATCCATCCATCCATCCATCCATCCATCTATCATCTATCTATCTATCTATCTATCTATCTATCTATCTATCTATCTATCTATCTATTTATCATCTCTCTCTCTCTCTCTCTCTCTCTCTCTCTCTCTCTCTCTCTCTCATCTATCTATCTATCTTCTAACATAGGATTAGAGTTGCTGCGCTGAATGACAAGAGGGTGGGAAGGATCAGCCCCGCAGCCAGCAAGGACAAGTTATGGGTCACAGACAGACACCCCCAATCTAAAGGGAAGCTCCAGAAAACCCTCAGGGAGAGGTGCTGCTTCACTTCAGGGGAGAAAAAGGTGATTCCGCTCCTTGAAACCCATGTCTCTCTTGTTCAGAATGTCTGGACGAACCGTCTCCTTCTGGTTTCCTACCACTCCAACCACTCTTTATTTCTGTGGGTCAGGGGTTTCTCCTTTTCATTGCAAAGCAGTCACTGATGAAGATCCCAGATTAAAGTTTAGCAATTTCTCCTCCGCTTCCCACTCCTTTCTGTGGACAACCTTGACAGGGATTGAACTAGATGACCTCCAAGGTCCCTTTCAACTCTGTTAATCTACTGTCAAAGTAGAAATACTAGTCCACAAACGTTATGTCGTATGCTTATGTTAAAGTCTTGAAACACTTCTGTTATATTACTTCTTTAGGTCCATTTTTCCTGTTCATGGCCATACCTTCTTATTAAATCTTTTCAGCAGTTATGCTGCTAGTCAAAGCCTCCTGGTTCTCCTCAGGTTGCTGAACTCCATTTATCCCCTTTCCAGCCTGCAGAACAATTACAGGAATGCTGGAATATATAATCCAGTTTCTGTATTATATCTGTCACTTCTTTATCAATATATTGAGAAGTTTCATTTATGTATCTCTATGTTTGGCCCTTTGTAACACCTATTGAAGATCTTGTTTTTGTTACACTGTGTGAAAAAAAATGCTCTTGTCAGTTACACAGATTTTAGGTTTCCCGCATAGACTATTTGGCATGCATATTAATAAAACTACTGTTGAATATTCATAAAGCTGCTGTTTTAAAAAATCAAAACAGCACTCGGATATATAACACATCTGTGAAGAAATCACATTTATAACATATCAAATCTGAATATGCTTGTTTTAATACTTGTATAGAAGAATTTCTGGGTTATTATTTCTTTACCCATTTACAATAGATTGACGCCCATGCAAAAGGTATTTGTCAATCTGGAGCAGAGCTGTAGTCACTTTTATTGAGAGTTATAAAGAATGAAGGAATCTGAGGCAAAGACAGGTAGGGGCCAATATATTTGATGGGTTAAGGTGACAGGTGTTAAACTGTGAATAAAAATCTGTTATCTTGAGATTATTTGGTGCCATAAGTGTCAAAAAATGGTTTATAAGTTTCATTTTTCATCATTAGAACTAATAGAATGGCTTTGTTCTCTCTGAAAATGCTTGTGGGGACAATGCAGCTGCAGCCAAACAGTTTTGTGTTGCAATTGTGTAAAAGCATTTCACCAGCAGTCTGAAGAGCCTTAGGATTTTTTAAAAAGACTCATCTGTTTCATAAACTTGCTGTTCATATAGGTCAGGGGTTTCAGTGTAGGATTTTCTCTCCTTTTTATAAATGTTAATATTTTTCTCAGGGGAATCTTTGATCCTAATTTTTGGGTACACAACAAGGCATGGAGCACAACTCCATATTATTGGTGTTTTGAAGACATTGGCAACAAGGGTTAATGTCAGCTTAATACAATGGCTATCTGTTGGCCAAGAAAAGAAATGTGGAAAATTCTGGGAGGGCTGTAGAATTCGAATTAACACAGTTGCGGAGGCAGAGGCCTTTATTAAAAAAAATAGTGCCCTCCTAGATCAAACAGGGAACAGTACACAAGATGTGAAGGAGGGAGGGGCCGCGGCTCTGCCAGCAGACAGGGGGGAGGACGCAACACTTAGAAGACTCAGATCACAAAAATGAGTTGAAACATTTTTGCAATTGTTGTTATAATGTAACTCTTGGAAGTGATACGAAAGATGATTGAATATATTGATGATTGAATGTAAAAACAAAAAGCTGCCAATGTTTATTCAAATTTTGATGTTTTTTCTTTTCTTTTTGGTTAAAGTTGTGAGATTCGGGGGGATTTCTACCTCCCGCATGATGTAGCTGTCAAAATTTTTCTACACCTATTTACCTTTTCCCCTAAAACATTTGTAAAAAAACAATAAAAATTTTACAATAAAAAAAAGAAATGTGGAAAACAACTATCAGAAGCAGATTACAGACGGATGTAATTTACATTGCATATCTTTTGATGTCTGTTCCATTCAAGTCTTTCATTAAGAACAAATTTACTGCAAATTTCACAAGCTCCAAGGAAAAAGAGATAATTGGATAGAGATGGATTATCACCTTTAGTTACTGGCTATTATGAATCTTATTGTCTCCTGAATAATAATGATAAGGTGGTAGATGGAAAAAAAAATCACTTGAGACCACATCAACCTTTCTATCATTTTTCTGAACTGAGACACTTTCCCAACTGTTCAGACACAGATTAGACAGTCACTTCCTGACCATCGTCTGACCATTCTGAGACCGTGTATGAGAGAGGAAAAAGAAGGGACAATGGAGGTAGGAGG